>NC_141558.1:118163068-118680724 GCF_036417535.1 Chlamydotis macqueenii
AGCACTTGGCAACCCACTGCCTGGCATCACAGGACACTTTTGCCTTCACAGGTTGCAATCGTCTGACCACAAGCCAGTCACGTTAAGGAGGCATGGGAGGGATCCAAGGCAAGGCACGTTAAGAAAGATTTTTATTTTTTTTTAATTAAAAGCTTAGATCCTCTGCATTCACAGTCCCCTTTTCTTTCCTTGTCCCATGACACAAGCAGTTTGAGAGTACTGTTAACCCTGTGCACCCAGAGACTACACCTTGAAGAAACTACTTATCTGCCCTCTCTAGACTCCTGTACCAGCACAAGTATCAGTCAAGTTTCCCTTCTAATCCCTTTCTGCAACACAACAACTGCAATCACTGGGATATTTATTTCCAAAGAAGTCATAATCTAAGTGCCAAACTCACTCACTCTCAGTGATTTTCACTGAGATTTTTATTTCTCCACACATATAGTTTTTATCCCAACACCAGCAGAGATGTACTCACATATAGATATCAGTAATGGGACTCAACTCTTCTCTGTCTATTAAAGCCTCTTTCTTGAGTGGGATTAATCTTGGCAGCTGTCTGACAGGAGAGACTGTGTGGGAGGAAAGGGGTTTTATCTAAAACTTGAAAGAAAGCAAAATAATATTTGAGAGAACAAACTGTGTTTCAACTCTTGGTCCTTCAGTGGAAGACTATTTACTAACAGAAAATACTCAACAACAGCAAAAATACAAAAGTATTGCTCTGAAAGGTAACATAACTGTGTATTTTTTCTTTCCTTTTACTTACGTGGCCACTTTTCAAAACATTTATTAATAATACAGCTGAGTTTCTCCATAGGAAGTCAGAATCTAAATCAGTTTCAAAAATCAAAATGAAGCAAATCCTACAGTTTTCACTTAGCTATGGTGGAGCAGGAAAGGTCTCCACTGCCCATCCTGCCTCTGCTATACCTTCAGAGACAGGAAACCTAACAAACAAGACAGTTCAAAGTATCTCCATATTTCTGATTTACTTTTCCAGAGCAATCATGTTGATGAAACATACCATTATTCCTCATAATTAAAAACTCACAATTAAGTTTGCTCTTAGAGAAGCTGTATTTCCCTTTGCTAGCAGGAAAGCCCCCCTTGGAAAAGGTCACCTCTGCTTTAAGGTTGCGTTGTGCCCTGCACTCAGGTGGCAGTGTGTTTTGATGTCAATGTGGACACCCTGTTTCCAGTCTCTCCAATCAACACTTCTGCTGCCTCTTCATGTCCTCCTCAGCTCATGGGCTGGCTCCATGCCCAACTCACTCAACCTTTTTTTCTGATTCTGGGCTCTTGTTCCAGCCTATTCCACTTATTCTCTCCTCTACTTCATGCTGATGTGGCTCTTCATTGGCTTTATGTTGTTCTGAGCCCTTGCTCCCTGCTCTCACCCTGCTATCCCTCTTCCCAGCTGTCTGCATGCATGGGTCATGGCAAGGACTTCCTCTCCTCCGCAGCTCCGGGGCAAAGCACAGCAGCTACTTAAGTGAAGTTTCCCAAGGCAAACTGAGCCTAATGGCTGACCTTTTAGCTTAAGAAACTTCAACTAAAACAGTTAAATTAAAGGCAGATGAAAATGGAATTTCACATGGAGAATGCTGGATATCTTAATGGTATGTCTTATCTCATTAAAAATTCCATCTTTAACATGTAAAATGTCAGAAACTTTCCCCCCACCTCCACCAAATCTATTCGGCACCAAAGGTACATCTCTCTTATGTGCTCTTAGGTGCTCTCAAAGGAGCACCTCTCTTATGAGGACAAGGCTGAGAGAGTTGGGGCTGTTCAGCCTGGAGAAGAGGAGGCTCCAAGGAGACCTGATAGCGGTCTTCCAGTACCTCAAGGGGGCCTACAAGAAAGATGGGGAAAGGCTGTTTAGTAGGGCCTGTTGCAGTAGGACGAGAGGTAATGGTTTTAAAATAGAGGGGGGTAGATTTAGACTAGAAATTAGGAAAAAGTTTTTTACGATGCGAGTTATAGAACACTGGAACAGGTTGCCCAGAAAGGTGGTGGAGGCCCCATCCCTGGAAACGTTCAAGGCCGGGCTAGATGAGGCTCTGAGCAACCTGATCTAGTCAGGGATGTCCCTGCTCCTTGCAGGGAGGTTGGACTAGATGACCGTTGAAGGTGCCTTCCAACCCTAACCATTCTATGATTCTATGATTCTATACATATGGTTAAAATAACAAAATATTGGTGCACTTGGAAACCATGGAAATTTGCAACTGATGCAAGAGTTGTTTCTGAGCAAACTGCTTCTGGAAGGTTCTCCATACCTCAGAGAATGTAATTTAAATAACTAAACAATTTCCATTTGAAGCAGTTCAATTCACTGGCATTTGCCACCTTGACAGTGAGGATCCCTCAGAGGACTGTACTGACAGCAAAAGCCATGGTGCTTCACGCACCTGCACTTTTTTCTTGAAGAGTTCAATAGTACAACATGCTATTACATATGCCTTCACCTGCTGCCAGTACTGCTTCAGGCTTCAGCAACAGTAACGTATTACATAATGTCAAATCAATCGTATCTGAGGCTGTTCCTCAAAATAAAGATTCAGCTCTTGCTGGATCTCTAGGAAGGCATCTTAATAATGCTTCATTCCCACCCTCTTGACAAAGATGATGTTTATCACACAATTGCTGTATATGTTTAGCATACCTCCCAAATTATTTTAGTAAAAACATACAGTAAATTTTACACAACAAAGCTTTTTTGAGCATTTTAAAAGAGGCAGAGTACGAAAATAATGCAGTAACCTGTCTGCATAGTGTTCTGCCATTTAACTCCATGGACTCTTGAAAAACTGACATGGTTCCTCCAGAGACTTACTTGATTAAAAAACATTAACTGACTGAACATCTGTGCTGCTTTTCAACTAATAATTGAAATTAGCTAGGAATTGTAATCTCATTAAAAGTGAAAAGTATACAGAATAACTGCAGCCCACGTTCTTACAACATTTGGGTAGGTCTAAGCAACTACAGCATTTACAAAATGATTCCTGAGAGATTTGTAAGGTCCTATAGTGGAAGTTTGCTTCCGGACTAGCCTCACAACATGAACATTTTATTCTTGGCTTCATATGTTAACATATAAACCATGACAGTGCTGGCATTTGTTCAAGTAAGAATTGGATGTAAACGGTCTAGAAAGCTGCCATTAAATTTAGAAATTATTTTTGGAGTTTGAAATTAAAGTATTGTCACCCAACTCATGTTTCCACTTATATGCAAACATGACAGGAATTTTAATGACTTCCTCAAACTCTACGTATGAAAGAAAGAAGGGAAATAAGATAAATTATTTTAATTGCTCTCAAACTATATTACAAAAAGCAACAGACCTATACAGTATCATAAGAGCTCAAGGACTATTGAGTAGGACAGAGTAAGTAGGAGGGCTAGATAAGAAAGTGTCATGTTAAATGTGGAAATGAAGTGTTGCTTCCATCCCCCTATCATCTCACAGTGTAACCCATGAAGCCGGGATACAGTCAGTATCATCCTTTTCCTCACATCGGAGATATTCTTAGTTATTTAAACATAACACTTTATTCCCTAAGATGAAAGGAGGGAGCCAAGAAGAGCCGAGCCGTTGGTATGCGGCAGCAGGAAGAAGTGGAGACTAACAGCAAAAATTAGATTTCACTGCATATGACAGAAGCCAACTAAGAGTCTAGAGATTGCAAATATCAGATGACTGCAAAAGATAACATCTCTGAACGAGGATGTAGATTCATTTAAGCTGTTCTTAATAGCACTGTAGACACTTAGCCTAGAGGTACTCAATGCAAGAGCCAGTCTGGAATTAGTACAGGAGTGCTCAGCCATGTAATACTGAGGCTGCAATAAGAATTGGTGGATTCATACAAATATCACAGATATCTGTAGAATTTTCAGAGGCTTACAGAAATATTTATTTACAGTACAGAGTCACCTGCACAATTACTGTATTTCAGTCACTAGTTTGCAACGTACTCACTTAGTTGTATGTTTTTTCTGAAATGGCTTTTAACAAGATTGGGTGGTTCAGGGAAATGAAAGACATCTCTCTCAAGACATTTGCTTAGCATCCACTAATTGTGGATCATTCTGAATGGTTTACTTTCAGATCCCTGCTTGGTAAACAAAATGAGAGCATTTTTTAGAATTTCTATTAAAGGCAGGTTGAATGAGTCTCTTTCTATGAGCCTCTCTCCTGTACCTGGTACCAGCTTTAGAAAAGGGGGTCAGGAAGAGGTACCCGAGAGCACTGGAAGACCAGCAGCAGCCCCAGGGAACTTGCCAGCACTCAGCTCTCAGCATCTCAGGATGAAGTGATGGGGGTAGGCAGCACCTGGAACCTGTGTGGTTCACTCATATGGCTCCCAGTCGCAGGAGTGACTAGCCACATGCATCCCAGTCGGACCTGGGCCCAGAACCACTTGGAATTTCTGCAGAAGTTGGAAAATTAAGCTGGGAACTCATTAGACCTTGCTTGCTCTGCTGTCACAACAACAACTACAATCTTATTTAACCTATTTTTCTTTTATTCCTACTCAGTTTTTCATTTTCATAGATGTTCCAAATACCTTATAATATCTAGCAATAAAATTCTGTCTGGAATAAAATTGTTCCCCCTTCTTTTCTGGTCACAGTGCGGAGAGTTTAAAGCCTATCTATTTGCTGACATGATATCATTCCTCAGGCTTATCTACTGTCTTTGGGCAGTAAACACACTTTTTGTGCTACCTGGCCCTGCTCCAGCCCAGTATTATACTGGTGTAAGAACTCTGAAGAAAAAAATTTGCTAATGCCAGCTCACAGCCTTCTGCAAAAGTGGCCTTCCCCTCCCGTCCAAGTGGTTTATGTTTCCGAAAACCGAGCACACCATTTGCAGACTGCAAGCAAGAGCCTCTAAAAGAAATACTGAGGTGTGACAGCATACACTCTCTTAGCATCTGGGGCATACACTATTATCTGAGAAAAAGTCTCAGCGTGACTGCAGAGAAAATATCACCATTCACACCACAAGGTATTCTGGGCTGGATAACCACAGACTAGCAGGATGTCGGGGTCGGGGGATGACTGTAGGATGGTACCCTAGACAGCCTCTCCCCACAGAACAGAGACAGAGTGCACTGAGATGTTCTGAAGGCTCCGTAACTGAGTCTTACTGGAGAGAGGATACATCTCAGAGAATGTCAGAGTATTTTCAGTAGTGAAATAAAAATAAAAGCTGAAGCTGTTTGCCAGGTGTGTGCATACAGCAGTCACCAAGCTCAAAACAAGCATGGGGAAAAAAAAAATGTAGCCATAACCACATATTTGATCATCATCCTGATGTCATTAAAAATAGTCTGTGTCAAAACGAAAACATGATAGGTGCACATAAGAAAAGAACACTTACCCTGGAATCCTTTTCCAGATGAAGCTCATGTTGCAGACTGCGTCTTCTCCTGGCTTTGGCGATGCCATTGTGATAAAAGAAGTATCCAGTATCCAAAAAGGGGAGCTGAGTAAGAGAGAAACAAACATCACGGAGCTATTGGCTACTAATAAGGACGATGTGAAAAACTTTTACCTGTAAGGTAACTCAAGAATCTACAGCAAGACTTGTGAAGAGTTACGCCAGAGGGCCCAAATCATGCTTGAGAATATCACCTCTAAGTTACTTTTGAAAAGTGTGCCCAGATGCATTAAAGTTTACAACACGTAACATCACTTATATACACTTGGTACTATTTTCACCTTACGGTCAACAGTGCTAATATTTCCAAAGGGCTTCCCAAACCAGATCAGGATTATTTCCTATTTCCTGAAAAAGCCAGAATAAAAGAAAAAAATGAATTGCAAATTATTTGAAACTACCACAAACCATCCTTCAGCAATAAGGTGTTACACAAGTGCTTTTCTGAGGCATTATAATGCACCCGAGGTGATGCTGATGCCCTAAGCAGTAAAGCAGAAAGCACAGTAATTTCCACTCTCAGAAAAAAAAATTATATTTGGAATTTCCTCTGCACACCAGAAAATGGAACATACAAACAATATTAAGAAAACAGACATAGTGACTGGGTGGGAACAGCCTTGTACAGCTTTACCGTCTAAGACATTTAGACAGCAAGCAAACACACCCCAAGGGCTTTCCAGCCCCACCTAAGGCAAGTGCCAGGGAAGGAAGATGCATATCCATTATTAAATGCATTTCTCTCTGCAGGATTGGCATACAGTGTCTGGAAGGCTAGTAAACATTTAGCTTTCAGAAGGCTAAAAGACATGGTGTTTAGAGAAGAGCATTCCACTTCCAGCAGTTCATTAGAAAGCTCCATTTGCATCTCAAATTCTACAGCTTTTTCCCCATTCCAACTTAATAGGGAGATTCCACTTGAACTTCTAAATCTAAGCAAGTAACTATATTTTTAAACTAAGCTTCCACTGTAAAAGTTGAAAAAAAAAAAATGGGCTCTCATTGGGAAGATATATGTTCATACTGTGAACACTTTGACTTCAAAGGTTAGGCTACCCTGCATGTAAAATAACTACTTAAAAGAGATATTCCAGAACAGCCATGACAGTCCTGTTCCTCTCCTTTTTATTATCTACACTTCATGATAACGTAAACCTCTTAGCAGGAGTTCAAAGTTCTTTGCTGAAAAACTGAGACAGATGACTAGATAGAATACTCATTGTGAAAACCTGGGCTGAATAAAGGTAGTAGGATCTTGCTGCCATAAAACAGATTATATACCTGTATACAGGTATATACAGTTGACATATAATTTTCCTTCTATGAAATTATCTCCCATTTCATTAAATCTGTCACTGTACCTGGTGCAGTTCTGCAAATATATTTTGGCATACATGTGGAGCAGTGCGGGAATGGAAGATTCACAGTGAATTCCAAAAATTTAAAATTTAGTCACATTCCAAAAATGAGTACGTGAAGTTTGTTTTTTCCCCCACAAAGTCTTTTTTAAAGTTCATTGAAACATTTAATATCAATGAAATCAAAGCATTTCATTTTCACTTTTAAAATTTCATTGTGTGTGACACATAATACATAAATGCAAAGTAACTAAAAACAAAAACCAAAACAAAAACAAAAACCAAAGCATTCTGTTCTGATAGAGAGACCTGTTTTTAAATGTATGTAAGAGGTTAGGGAGATTTCATCAAAATCATTATGGTTCCTTGGAGCTGATTTGCAGGGCTGACTGGAGAGCTTTTCTGGGCAAATAATCAGAATATTTTGCATCGGCTCCATACGCACACGAAGAACACAACAGCTGGGGCAGAAGAAATGAGATTATGAAAGGTCATGGCAGTGGCCACAGAAGTCTCCTACACTTCACATCCATCCTCAGAGCCGCAGCTCTCGAGGCTCAAATTCTATCTGCATTTAGGTCATTTTTTAAAACAGAGATTTATGTTTAAAAAGCTTATGCCTGACATCTTTACCAACTGGGTAATCAGGTATTTTCATAACCCAGAGCTTGGGAATATATCTGACTGTCCAGGAAATAGCCCTTCCCCCATGTCAGATATGGTACTCTTTTCCGTGCATATTTTTGAGGAGTAAAGTCCAAATAGCCAGATCAGTTACAGCTTGAAATCCACCTCACTCTACTAACCATTACTATCCATTGCAAGCTGTGGTCCAATTACCCTTCTAATTCCCTCAGTGAAATCAAGCTATTTTTCCTCTTTTTATCTCAGTATCAACCATTCAAATAAATTCCAGTCAAATATTGATCTTGATGTTCTACCATTAAGGAAGATTCTCAGCAATTTTGAGGATATCTGGAAATACATAACATGCAATCACTGTTCATTTTCTGTGTAGGATTAGCTTCTAGTGCCACTTAGAATAAGGCAATATATTGTATAGCAAACTTTTAAAGCCAGTGTATTCAAGTCTGACCATGAGCAAAAGCAATTACAGTTAGTACAACAATGACCAGATTTGTGGACAAAATCACAAATAAGTTTGACTGAGACTACTCCACTCTTCCCACAGATGTTCCAGTAATCTTTGAGGAGCTCAGGTATCTTACAGTTTGCATGGTTTTTACACTCATTCAATGAAACTAGGGGACAGATAGGAAGGCAGCTAAGTGAAGCAATATCTGAAATATGGTATGATCAAACACCATGGATTGTGAATAATAGCAGAAACCAAGCAAGTTGCAGGAAGAATCTAAACTCCTCAGTAAATCTTTAAAACTAATGAATGTACACGCAGGAGAAGTCAGATGACAGCAAAGGGCCTAAAACAGCGCATGCTTTGATAAGGATTTTGCATTGAGACCTGTGAATAGCACAAGCAACCACTGAAGTGCTCCACTTTTGATGAAGTCCTGCTGCTGAGTCAGTAACTTCTCTGCAGCGACCAAACAGCGGGACACAGGCAGCTCCCAGCAGGGTTTACATTCCTGCTGTTAGCTTCTCCAGGAGGTCTACTCTGATTTGGAGCTAGAGCAAAAGACCAAACAGCAAAATGAACAGTGCGTGTAATGAAGTGAAATTAAAACAGAAGGGCTCCCGTACATAAAAAATTCCAAAGTGTCACCAGCAGTAGTTACTCTGTAATATTATTGTTGAAAAGCTGGAATTGTACGAGAGTACAATTCCTATTTCAGCAGCAGCAGGCTCTGCATGTAACATGGGACAGTAATGCACTCAGCCTGGTGGCTCAGGTTCTTTGTGTAAGACAGAAGCAAAGCTTCCTACTCTCAGAGAAAAAAAATACCAGTTATGTAAGCTACCTAATTACTGGAAAGCACTTGGATTTTCAAGTGAGGAGGACTATTTAGAGTTAGAAAAGGATCTACTAATGCGTTGATGTATAAATATGACCCAATACAAAGTACGACTCTGAGAATCTCAGGAATTACAAGCACTTTGTTACTTCCAATATTTGTATAAAACACATGCAAGCAAAACCAGAATCACAAATACAACACAGCAAGTACAACAAAAGCTTAGATATCCACCTATCTCTTCCTTCAGATCTCCAGCCTCCTTGTGGTTATTAACAATACTATCTAAAGTAAAGATGAAATCCTGTTTAATGTCTTTCTTGAAAAGCATGTGGACCAGAAAATAACTCTGGAAAATATAATGTTCAACTAAATGGAGGAAAGAAAAACTCTTCAAATGGAAGAGGCTTATCGAGAAAGCCAAACGGCTAGGATGTACCATTCAGTACAGAAGGAAGCAGGAAACACTTTGTATCGTGCACAGTTTTAGCACCAATACCTCCGACTCAGGTATCTTGGCTCTTCTCAGACTAACACTCCACCAGAGAAGTCCAGGTGTAATTATTTTTGAAATAAAAATAAGGAAGTTAAATTCATGGTTCCCAGTCTTTCTGCGCTCTCCTCCTTACATCCGACAACCCTTCCCTCTAGCAAGAAAATAGAGCAAGAAATTTACTCTGTGCTCCCATAGATGCCACTCCTGGGAAGAAGGGCTGTAAACAGCTACAATTCTCCCCCGCCAGGCACTGCTTCTCGGCAGTCATTCCCTGATACAGGAAGGGAGAAGGAGCGGGGGGAAGCCACCCACCCACAACGTAGTCCACTGCTGAGCCCACAACTACTGATCTGCTCCAGGAAAGAAAAAAACAGCTATAAAGTAGCTTACCCCTTACAGGCACCTGACCTAGGATGGGGCAGCACACATGGCTCCCTCAGAGCTAATGGTTCCCATCCCATTTTATCTACTTGACAGAGAAAAAGCAAACTGCCCTTCTTTTTTGGCTTGCCTTGGACAACACATACGGTGGAACCAGATGTAGTTTTGTCTGTCTGAAAGCAAAGGACATCAATATTGGCTGCAAAGTCGTGTAGGGGTTTAGAGAAAAGAAGCCACAGAAAGACTAAATTCAGAAACTGTTTCTCATTCTAAAACAGCAGCACTATGGCCACTTTGAGCAGAGCTAACACTGAAAACAACCGTAAAAGCATCAGAGTCATCTGATGATACAGAAGAGCCTATCTGTAGAAAAGATATTAAAAAGTAGCAATAAATGCTAAAATAAAAAAAAAAAAATTAAAAAAGAAAGCTGAATAAAGCTGCCAGTGGCATCAGTGCTTTACCTGGCTCTCTATGAGAAGTCCAGCATTCACAGCCTGTCACTAGTTTTAAGAGGTGACAAATACAACACAAAAATAAAAACAAACCTTGGATCCCAGGCTTATCTTTAACATTGAGTTTTACTGACTCCTTATCTTTAACATTAAATTTTACTGACTCGCTTCAGGGCTCTACCTACATAGATTTCACAAGCAAACCATGGTGCTCACAGAAAGCTTAAGAACAGATTGGTGTGCTTCCTATTTTAATGGCACTGATCTCTGCCCAGCCTTCCCATGCCACCTTTCATGCTGTGCCACATAATACAGTATCCCTACAGTACACTTTTGTGCGTAATTTCCAATTATTTCACTCTGATACTGTAATTTTCTAAACCAGCTTACTTGAATCTGTTGTTAAGGTTCCTCTCTCAATTACCAATGGAGACAACAGTCCATGACAAATTTCTTTTGAGCAAAGTCATTTAAAAATGATTTTGTAACAATTTATAACAAGTTACTCCAGGGTTGCCTTCTTTGATCATCACCAAAATCAGCATAAATGGATCCATCAGTGAACGAGATTCACAGAAAGCCCTCATCCAGCCAGGCTCACAAAGACCCTCCTCAGAGCTCCTTGCCTGCCTTAGTATGAATATGTGGCCAGGCATGCAAGGATTCAAACAAACACTGGTGCTAAAGAAACACTTTATCTGCTCTGAGGAAAAAAAAAAAAACACCCACCCTCTCCCCCCCCCAAAAAAAAAAAAAAATCTTAACATCTCTCCCCCACAGAGCCCAAGCACAGCTCTTAACTTTAAAAGGGGCCATAAATCTGCTCAGTAATTACACCAATGGAAAATACAACCTAAACCTGGCACAAGTAAGTGTATTTGGAGCCTTCATGGGCCCCACAGGCCTCACTCCTTCACTTGTTGTTATAGTCGAAGCACAAAGTGCCTCCCAGTAGAAATTAGAAACCTTTTAATCCCAGTTTCACCAAATGCACTGAGGATGCTTACAAATATTCAATATTAATTTTTAAACTCTCTTTCTCTCATTTTCCCTCACCCCAATTAGCATTAGAAATCATTTTACTTTTAAATACACAGATGGGAGCCAAGTCTGAAGTAAAAGACACTCACTATAGTGACAAGGGCCATGTAACAGTAGAGCCAGCTAGAAACACAGGCAGCCCCAGGCATCAAAATAACACTGAACAATGCATGAACAAGAAAGGATCAATTCAAACGTTGGTGGAGAAGCATGAAATAGCACAGAGGACTAAAGCTGTGCCAGAGCTTACCCAAAATGAAATCCAGTCCACTGTGTCCCCACAGCCCCAGGCA
This sequence comes from Chlamydotis macqueenii, assembly GCF_036417535.1. Taxonomy (NCBI): domain Eukaryota; kingdom Metazoa; phylum Chordata; class Aves; order Otidiformes; family Otididae; genus Chlamydotis; species Chlamydotis macqueenii. The sequence goes on from NC_141558.1 coordinate 118,174,491, forward strand.
CGGATTTTGCACTCTCTCATTAGTGCACGGTAATTACCCTGAAGGCTCAGTATAAGGATCTCAGGCAGAATGAGGGATCTGTACAAGCTCCAAACAGCCCTGAAGACTGGCACAGTCAGGTTCAGTTCTAAGTGTTATGACTCAGTCTTCCTGGCTTATTTTTCATTGCACCTGTGTCTTATTTAGCTGCCTCCACCAAAACCTACTCTGCTTGTCTTGGCAAATCTGGCAGGTGGAAGTGTTAGCCATAGCTTTAACCCTCCCAAAATGTAAATCTCATAGTAAAACATCATCAGAAGACAATCCTTTTGAAATCAACTGATTAACACACAGTACAATATTTCTCCTACAAAATAATTCAGAAATGCCTGACTTAGATACTCACATATCTTTTCAGCTCTGTTCCATATGCCTATCCAACCACCTCTTAAGGGAATCAGCAACAGGTAGTGGTAATAAGAAACTATTGCGACTGCTTGGTTGAGAGATCATTGATCTGTTTGGCCTTCCTTTTTTTCCCCAGACATCAATGGAAATGTTGTAATACACATGGTATTAAGGCTACCTGTTGTTGTTATTTAGGGTATCAGTAAGATATGTAAGAATACGGTAACTTTGCTTTAAAAGTTCTATTAAGTCTTTCTCAAGCCAGCAGAAGTAGTTTCCAATGGTTTCATAAAGGTTCCCTCACCTCCACAGTGAAATGTCTTTTCCTCTAGAAACAGTGTAAAGTCAAATGTGACATCCAAAGACTTTGCAGAATGTATGCCTTTGGATTTAATTTTATCCAAAAGTATAAATAAAGCCTTTTGTCTAGTCTGTCTTGCATGCAGCAGCCACAAGGTTAAACTGTCTTCCCAAGAGCTGGACATGATGAGTTTAGCAAATACAGGACTGCTGTTAGGCAAACATGTCCAGTCTGTCCATGTGGAATTCATCCGAACTCCCCATACAATTCATGACCAAAAAAAAGTCACTTTCAGAGCATGATTCATCTGACCTATTTTAGATGGCTATGTTAAAATGAGCAGAACTGAGCCCCAGGAGCACCTCTTTCACTCCAGAGACTATAAGAAGAGCACAGCTGTCCACATTCAGGTAGCTCAGTTCTGATGTTAAATGTCTAGTTCTCCTTTTCTCATCAGTTTTGCTCTTACATTATCACCATAGTGCTTACAGAACACTGCTCCATTGGTTTGGTTACAAGTTTGCAATATTTGGAATTTAATTTGCAATTGAATGAATCATATAGGTTTAACGTTTTACTGTATTTATATCGCTGTTAAGTTTGTCACTGAAGAGCTTCATCCTGCAAGCATGTGTCATAGTTCAGCCCTGATAGGGACCAGACTACGCAGTCTCTCTCTCACTCTCCCCACCCTCTGAGAGAATAGGCAGAGGTAATATAAGGAAAAACAGCTTGAGGTTTGAGATAAGGATGGGGAGAAATCCTTAAAGTTACCATTACGGGCAAAACAGACTCGGCTTGGGGAAAAATACTCATTTATTACTAAAACTAGCAGGAGAATGAGACAGAGAACAAGATAACCTCCCCCCACCCCTCCCTCTTCCCAAGCTTAACATTTTCTCTACTACCTTCCCCCCTGAGTGGCACAGGGGGTTGCAGCCAGTTCATCACATGTTGTTTCACGCCACTGCTTCATCATCAGGGGAAGAACTCCTTGCATTCCTTCCCTGCTCCAGAGTGGGGTCCCTCCCATGGGCCACAGTCCCTCATGAAACTGCTCCAGTGTGGGTCATCTCTTCCATGGGGTGCAGTCCCTCCAGAACAGCTGCCCCAACAGGCCCTCCACGGGCCACAGCCTCCTTCAGGCACCCGCCTGCCTCGGCGTGCGGTCCTCCACGGGCTGGAGGTGGATCTCTGCTCCTCCATGGACCTCCGCGGGCTGCAGGGGGACAACCTGCTCCACCATGGTCATCACCACAGGCTGCAGGGGAATCTTGGCCAGGAGCAGCATGACTCCTCCCCCTCCTTCTCCACTGACCACTCTTCTTGTCTGCAGCCGTTTCTTTCACAAGAAAAATTCTTCACAACAGGCAGGCAGACGCCTCTCAGGATCTTTTTACATATCATTCACATCTCATCTCCTCTCCACTTTTTGCAGCTAGGCTGGGCCCAGTCAGCCACCTGGCAGGAGGCCAGAGGGTGAGGCCTGCAAGGCCCACAAGGCTCACGCCTCCCTCTCTCTGCCCCCCTTCACATCTTCTCTTCCCTTTTTTTTTTCCTCCTCCTGTTTTCCCCTTCTTGAATACGTTATCACAGAAGCATTATCAGGGAACATTCTGCTACCAGTTGGCTCAGCCTTGGCCAGCAGTGCGTCTGCCCTAGGCCCGGCCAAGTCCACTGAACAAAGAGGAGCAACATCTAGCAGTTTCCTACAGAAGCTGCCACCTTATCCCCCCCCTCACTAAACAAAACCAGAACAGCATGTAACAGTCATATAAGTCATCAGTGACAAGATTGTGGATTTGCTGATAGTTTTATCAGTGAATTGGAGAAGCCATTTGAGGCTTTTAAAAGCATTATTCTAGTTTATGCGAATGGATCTGTGCATTTTAGAGAGTTTTATCCACTACTCCCCAGTAACCATAAAATCCATTATCGATTCTACCATGTGCACTGTTAAAAGCAGGATACTTTCCAGATTTGGAGAAAAGCAGAATGTTCTTGCTTATACACCAGCACTCTCATTGGAGTGTCTGGATTAATCCAGATCGTCATTGCATGGAGTAGGTGATTGTTACCAGCTGGCTGACAGCCTGAAATGAAGGCTTTGGCAGTCATCATTATGTCCTCTTACATAGCTGTGGAGGACCCTGCAAGACCATCACCTCAGCCAAGCCCTAGGCACCAGCAAGAATCCTGGAGCTCAGCACCCAGAAAAGTCACTGTGAGCATCTAACAGTTGTGTTGTCATTTTCAGCAGCAACAAATCAACACTGGGAAACTGAGACAGCCGCCTCCAACCATGCAGCTAATGTGGCTCCATAAAAACCACACACATATCAGATAAACATACACATCATTTAGAATAATAATGTAAATATGATTCCATCAGAAGTTGAATCAATTAAGTTTTCTTAAAACAGGTATCAATAGCACAAAATTAAGTTTTTCCACAATTTGGGAGAATTTTACTCATCCTTTTTAAAAAAAAAAAAAAAAACAACACACAAAAAAAACCCCACAACTCCCCTACCAACCCCCCCCCCTCCAAAAATCCAGAAAGAGACAAACAGAAATTAGACTCTAGGCATTCTTTAGGGGCATTTGGCCCTAGATTTACCTTTTGTAACTTAGAATCATTGAATGGTTAGGGTTGGAAGGGACCTTCAAAGGCCATCTAGTCCCACCCCCCTGCAAGAAGCAGAAACACCTCCAATCAGATCAGGTTGCTCAGAGCCTCATCCAACCTGGCCTTGAATGTTTCCAGGGATGGGGCATCCACCACCTCTCTGAGCAACCTGTTCCAGTGTTCCACCACCCTCATTGTAAAGATTTTTTTTTCCTTATGTCTAATCTGAATCTACCTCCTTCTATTTTAAAACCATTACCCGTTGTTCTTCCACAACAGGCCCTGCTAAATAATTTCTCTCCTTGCTCATGCTAGTAGTGACTTTGAGGAATTGTAGTGACTTTGAGGAATTGCTCCTCAACTGTGCTGTGTAAGTGACATCATAGCCAGAAAGCCAGTCAGTACTTGACCCAAAAATTAACTATAATTCATTTAACTTTTAAGAATACAGAGAAAAAAAAAAAAGAGGATGGTACCCTAAAAGTGGCTTTGCCAGTTCTATATTTTATCACCAAAGGTGAACAAAGCTTTAACTACAAGTGCCTGTCTCCTGTTTGGAGCAATGGGGGTCCTCTGGGTATCCTGTCACTCTTTCAAGGCTCTTCTGTGTCTCCAAAGTGTCTCCCAAGCGATAATAATCTGTGAAAGTCTTCACATCTCAAATAACGTTCTTGCCAATATAATTCTATCCAGAACTGTTTCATTTGTTCCCGCCCCCCCCCTCTTCTGTTGCACTCTGCTGTAGGACAGAGCTGGGAACAAAATTCAGAAGACATGAGTTTCAGCATCTTCAGAGATGCTGAGTAACCCGAGTACCTTCTAATATTAGGAGAATCTTAGGCAGTTACAGCTGTAATATTCTTGTTTCAGTTGCCTTGCATGTAAAATGGCATGGTCTAATAAGTACTTGTTTAGTTATTTTATTTATCGATATGATTCATTTAATTAATGTTTGCACAGCACTACAGACTGTGCTATAAAACTATAACTATAAAATATCAAGTACCATTGTAAACATATATTAATGGGTATACCTACACAAACAGCATGGTGAGAAACTCTTTAGCAGGGCCTGTTGTGAAAGGATGAGGGGTAATGGTTTTAACATCTAATCTAAATCTACTTCCTTCTATTTTAGGAAAATTTTTTTGCAATGAGAGTGGTGGAACATGGGAACAGGTTGCCCAGAGAGGTGGTGGATGCCCCATCCCTGGAAACATTCAAGGCCAGGTTGGATGAGCCTCTGAGCAACCTGATGTGATTGAAGATGTCCCTGCTCCTTGCAGGGGAGTTGGACTAGATGGTCTTTGGGGGTCACTTCCAGCCCAAACCATTCTATGATTCTAGGATATACGTATGTAATTAGAGATCTCTTTAGCAACAACTATTTGATAACTATTTTAATATGTTTAAATAATACACAATGGAAATCTTTTCTTCATATCTGTACATCTCCCTTCAGGAAAACTCATAAGAAATAGCTTGATTTAGAGTCTACAAATTTAAGTGACCACGGTATATTTCTAACTGAGCTGGATCAATACTGCTAACAGCAATTAGCACTGCTAACAAAGGCCGCTTTGCCTCACTCCTGATCTACAACCCATCTCTCCTTTTAAGCACACAATCAAACAGGTTGACTACTACTGTCACACAGAAACCTGGTGCCACATCAGCTCTAAAAACACTGAGATAAAGTTTGCTATTTTTAAAAGAGCATTAAGACGCAGTACTCCCCACCCGCAAATTACTGGTACTTCTATCTCAGGGATGGAGAAGGGGCAAGACAAGGCTACACATCGACACCCTGAATTTCAGCAGAGCACTTCAGCATTATCTATGTCCATGCAGACGCCCTGAAGGTGCTGCGCCTACGTCCCTTCTCTGCTCTGACCCCGCTGGTCATCATCCTCCTGCTCGGCAGTGTCTCCGGCTCTGTTGGGGTGGTAAGACTCTCATAAAGGGAAAACAATACACTAGTAACTGCTTATGCTAGGAACTACTTATGCAAGGCTATAATAGAGCAATAAATACTGTTGTGCTTTAAAATATCATATGCTGGGTGAGCTTTGTGCATAGGAATCCTACGAACCGGTTACAGCTACTCAAGCACAGAAAAGGTGAATTGCACTAATGCAAAGATGCTAGCCCTTACCAACACTTAAGGAAGATTTGTAGCTCTCTCTATTCAAAACCTTTATTCTTTTCTTTTTTTTTCCCTCCATGTCTGTTTAATGCTAGGCTGCCAAGCAATAGCCGACTGACAGAAAGTGCTTCACAGGAAGGTTTCTGTTGTTGGACCACACTGAACAGGTCTTCTAGTTCCCAGAGAAGCAGTCAATACCTGGAGAAAAATATGTGTATTATGGAAGAGAAGCTGATGGGTAACAATTAGAAACAAAACCATGACATTAAAGTATGCGGGTTGGGCACACTGTTGCTTTTTTTTTTTTTTTAAATAAATTTAAGATAGCAGGCTTGAGTAGAGCAGGGCACAGAAGCTTTAAGAGAAACATTTTCAGTGAAGCCAAGGAAAACAGACGTTTTGGGACATTGCTGTTTTCCTTATTCTTGTAAAGTTGCTTGACTCTGCTAAGAGAAAGTCATGGACATTAATCCCCACTCTTGTAAGACCAGGTCAGAGGCAAACCTTTCCATTACTTACTCCATCACAAAATGGAGAGAGCTTCTCTCAGCTCCAGTACACAACAGTACGACTGTCACTTCACAACAGAGACTAACTGCTCTGACTGGGTTCAAGAGCTTTGTATTAGACAGAAGAAAAAGGATGACCCAAATCTGCCTCAATGCTAGCAATAATGATGAGAAAGGAAAGAAAATAGCACCACTACCTCTTCCTCCCAGAACCTACCTCATTGACCTTTCAGACAGCTGTGAAATAAGTCTTTTTACTGTTTGTTACTACCAATTAATAAATGACAGAAGTTTATTGCCAGCAGAAATTGTGGTCAATCCAGCGTGTGCTGATATGTTATCTTGCTTTTATTACATCAGTCAAGCAAGGCAAATGTAGGTTCTTAATTAATCACTCAGCATGTTTCAGCCTTTAGAGTCTGGAATACTGGTTTCCCTACCAAGATACAATTATTTAACATGAATAAAATATGTTCAAAAGGGGAAAAAAAAAAAAAAGAAAAAAAAAGGATTTTACAGAATGAAATTGAGTCTTTTAATTCTGATCAGAAGAAAGAGGAAAAAAAAATTGACTTGCTGCTCTGTCTGGATTTTACTCTGAACTATATCTGAACTGCAGAAGAAATTGAATCGTTTTACAGTTAAGAGAAGAAAAATACATTTGCCTGTGAAGTTCTGGGTATTAAATGGTAATGTGAAAATTAATAGATTGAAATGCTGTGAAGACCAAAATTCAGTTGATGTCCTGATCCACAACTGTCATTCCACCAATCCTACAACCCATTTTTCCAAACCTGCAAATATGTTCAGGTTCTGATTTTTCACACAAATTCAGAACTGACAATTCTGCTTTACAATTGGTTCAGAGTAACCTCTAAATCACTAAATTTAGTTGATACATATTTCTAAAATTAACTAACACAGGGAAGCATAAGGTCCCTGTGGGACTGATGGGAATCCACCACTCACATTTATAACTAATTCACCGTATCTTGTCTGCAGCTAAAATCCTTGAAGAGAAGCTTCTGCTGCACAGTACATGACAATGACAGTGCTCACCCACAGAGCAGATTTCAAAATCACACCCCTTCATTTCACTGGTGTTTCATAAGTAGTCAGGAAGATCTTCCGTCATCAGGAAAGGGGAGGCTATATCCCACTTCTTTTAGTACAAGGAAGAGATTCACCTGTTTGGCTCTAGTTTGATTCCAACAGCCGTCTAATAACAGTACCTGTTTACCCACTTACTAATAGTTAAATATATATTTGCTGGGTTTCGGGTTTTCACATTTTGGTGAAAACTCCAGGCGTTTCTCCTAGATACTCTAAGATAAAGTAGCTCTGACATATTACCCCTTTTACTCATCAGGTAAGCAAATAATCTTGTTCAGTCATGAGTATCTGGGACACATTTGCTGACTGGTTTGATGTAAACACCGAGGTCACTCTTTCCCATTTCCTTTTTGTGGACAAAGAAGTTCGGAATGTAACATTTACAGAGGTTTTGTTTGAGAAGGTAGGTAATACGTGACAAAGAACATTATGTCCTAGTTCACTCGAGTGAGTAAACTAGAGCTATCACTACCTAATTTATTTGTTTATAAATCCGTGTTTATAAATGGTAAGACTGGGCTAGCTCATAATTTCCTTTTTTAGGTCCAAGCTCCCGCTACTTGCTGAACACAGCCAGCATTCACCTGAGTTAGACTTTTGAGCTACCGTCATAAATTCATGACCAAATTGGATTTCATGCCACCTGATAAACTGCGTGTGGTGGCCATGCAGAATTTCACACAACACAACACCAAATTCAGCTCTCTCCAGGACTGCGCACTCTGTCCCAAAGCATGGTCTGAGACCACTGAGCTGAAATTAAATCTCCATTTCAGCAGTATAGGGTTAGCTTTTCCAATGAAGTTACAGAAGTTAAATGTAGAGCTTGCCTTGATTTAAAACAAGAGCAACACACCAGACTGCTTCAGGTTATTTAGAGAAATCCTGTCTTTGACAAATAGTCAAGCAGTTTGGCTTCCTCCCACCAGAGGCCAGTGACGGATGGAAGCTCTGGGCTGCTCACTGCAATATTTATAGCCACCATGCAGCCAGTATCCTGCAGAGACCTGAGCCATTTAATTATTTGAAAAAGTTGAAAGAAAAAAAAAAAAAAAAAAGATCAGGGTTTCTGACAACTAGGAAATAATTACAGGACGAAGGTAAATTTCAGATCCATTAACCATAGCACCGCGTTTGTTACTACAGCTCTCACAGAAACTAGCCACCTGTGCTATGGACTGGAACTGCATAGGAAGGTTTCCCAGGTATAGTATTTTAATAAGAGCTGGCAGTTTCAGCTCATAGAATTTTCCATGAGCACAGACATTTCTCAAGACTTACTAATTGAAACTATCTACCAAATAAATTCTGCATACATTTCAGCAACTACTTTGTAAGTACTTATTACAAGCATTTGAAACCTAAGTTGCATGAATTAATTTTAATTGGAATAATTCCATAGATGGATGAGGGAAAGGGTCACATGCAAATTCCTTAACTACACTATAAAGTATTACTAGTACAACTATTCCAGCAATTCTAATGCTTTTTCCGCCCCCTCTTTCTGTTGTTAGTTTGGTTTTGGGTTTTTTTAAACCAACATGGTCTTACCGGTAAAAAAAAAGCTCTAGTTTAAACGAAATTTCTGCTAATATCGTTCTGACACGGAATGAGTTAAAAACGTCATCACTCCTACACTAATAGTAACAGCACTGCAGTTAGGTTTGTTTTCCCATTTTTACTACATCAGTACAGTTAGAGCAGTATAAGTTTTTCAAGAGTCAGTAGGGTGTTACTTCTTGTCATCTGTCACATTTTGTGAGAAGGACAGAAGGCTATCTTCCACTTTCACACAAAGCATGGTTCTTCTAAAAGATCACAAATTCAAGCACCCCACAATGCACCTCAAAGCTTTTCTGAAGGAACCAAGCCTAGCAGTACAGTCCGGGACCATTTGCCTGCTAATAAAAAAATGCCAAGGACGCCACGGGTTCTCAGATGGAAGAACTTTGAGCTGGAAGCTAATTGACTATTTCTTTTGGTCTAGAATTTTAATGTGGATTTGAACTCCCAAGCTAGAAACAAAGTGCTCTGCTTTATTTGCAGTAACCTAAACCATCTTGGTTGTAAGCACAGTAATAGGATCTGTCCATCTGGCCCAATGTGAAAAAACAAGTCTTTACAACAGGGTACTATTATAAAAACAGTTATCCTTTTGCTGCACAGCTCTGCAACCTCAAGTCTGGGGACAAATTCAACTTTGGTGTAGGTAATAGCAACAGATATCCATATTGGCTCTTAGAAATAGCTCTTGAACTGCTCTCAACACAGGGAAAACCTACCCAGAGGAATGAGAGCTTCAAACAGGGCCCCGCAGAGTCACAGCATACAGGATCCCAAAGTTCAAATACATACAGGCAATGACTATATCCTTATGTTGCAGAGTCCAGAAATAGCCTGGAAGTCATCTGCAAGAAAGCTATCTGGGCAGAAGGAAGAAGACCTCGGGCTGACAGCAGGACAGTAATGCCATACTCATGATATTTGTTTAGCTAGTGCTGATATTAAAATAACACCTTTGACTATGAATTCCATAGCACAAGTCCAAAACAGCTAAGGAACTGATGGACTTGAAATTAAGTAAACAAAGCAAGAGATCGGTTTCCTCTATAATAACCCTGTCTCTCCCATTGCAAATCCTGAAGTTCTTTTGTGAAACACAAATTTCCACATGCCATCAAGACTCATTTACACAGAGGTGTACAAAGAAGAGAAATAACCTGGGGACCTGAAATCACTCCATGTAATACTTTGAAGGGATATCACAAAAGTAGAGAAAGGAGCATCACCAGGATTAGGAGACACAGTATAGGGCAACAAGCTGTTTCCTGCCACAACATGTCAACAAAGAATTTGCAGCAGCTCTGTCAACAGTTCCTTCACCTAAAAGTATTCTCTGGAGCAGGGGTTCCAGGAAACAAGTCAGGGGGCCACTGGCCACTTCTGGTTTCGATGGTGCCACGCCATCCCAAAACCACTGGCCAGGGAGGTTGGCCGTGTCTGGGGGCGTGCAGGCAGCCCCTGGCAGAGAGGAGCCTGGGTGAGCTGTTCCTGCTCCACCAGCTTTGATAACATGGAGGAAGGAGCAGGTGGCACTCCCCAGCATCCATGCTTTCAGTGGCTGATGCTCCTCAGCCTCTTAAGCCCCTCAGACACTGGAGCTGCCTCTTTAAGTGGAAAGCTGAATGAAAAGAAATAACTGCACATCCCCAGTTGGTCTACAGCATCAAAAAAAAAACCAACAAAACAAAAAAACAACCATAACACCACAAAACAAAGCAAAGGAAAGAGGAATTACTCACAGTACATTTCCTGGGTCTCTACCTCATGTTCAATTTTGCCAATGAGTTCAAGCAATATAGAACAAACAAAACTATAAATATAGGCAGCTTGACAAACAGCCAGAACTTTGTATCTTTATGTTTACTGAGCTGTAGTTCAGAAAACAAAACAAAACTTATCTGTAAAGGTAAGATTTAATGTGCGTGTTTTGCCAAGAAGCAGAACTACATCATGTATTCGTGGCAATCCCAGGCACAAATATAGGCTGGGCGGAGAATGGATCGAGAGCAGCCCTGAGGAGAACTCGGGAGTGCTGGTGGACGAGAAGCTCAACACGAGCCCACAATGTGCTCTTGTGGCCTAGAAGGCCAACCACATCCTGGGCTACATCAAGAGGAGCATGGCCAGCAGGTCGAGGGAGGTGATTCTCCCCCTCTACTCTGCCCTGGTGAAACCCCGCCTGGAGTACTGTGTCCAGTTCTGGAGCCCCCAACACAAGAAGGACATGGACCAGTTGGAGAAGGTCCAGAGGAGGGCCACAGAGATGATGAGAGGGCTGGAGCACCTTTCCTATGAGGACAAGCTGAGAGAGTTGGGGCTGTTCAGCCTGGAGAAGAGGAGGCTCTGGGGAGACCTTATAGCAGCCTTCCAGTACCTCAAGGAGGCCTACAGGAAAGATGGGGAGAGGCTGTTCAGTAGGGCTGTTGCAATAGGATGAGGGGTAATGGTTTTAAAAGAGAGGGAGGTAGATTTAGATTGGATATTAGGAAAAATTTTTTTACAATGCAAGTTGTAGAACACTGGAACAGGTTGCCCAGAGAGGTGGTGGATGCCCCATCCCTGGAAACGTTCAAGGCCAGGCTGGATGAGTCTCTGAGCAACCTGATCTAGTTGGGGATGTCCCTGCTCCTTGCAAGGGGGTTGTACTAGATGACCTTTGAAGGTCCCTTCCAACTCTAACCATTCCATGGTTCTATTGAAAACAGTAATAGAGCGATTACAGCAGGGATTGATAGTAGGGGAGTCTGACCTTCTTGTTTTACACTCAAATAATAAATGCTATGAAAATCTGATAAGGTAATTATTTTATACCTCAAACAGAACACTCACCACCAACAAGCAGTTGGTTTCAGTCTCTGGTAGAGGAGCTCTACAGAAACTGGGTTAGTGATGTACTTCAGCCTGTCATTTACATTCTTCCTTTTGTTGATAGTTTATAGCTTTCACATGCATAAGCGAGCACATTTAAGTTACAGGGGATTTTTTTTTTTTTTTTCTTCATTCTGAGTTAGCCAGTTACAGTGTTTGCTCCTGGGGCTGTTTCTGCATCCAAGACAGAATGCAAAATTAAAAAAAAAAATTTAAAAAAACCCCAAACAAAAAGCGTAATTTTGAAAGAAATACAGTATTTCCATATATGAGGGAAACTATCTCCTAGCACAGCAAAACTCTAATTTGATTCCACTAACATTTCTCTGTAGTGTAAATAGTAGCAAATGGAACTTCCCAGTCTGTACCCAGTGATATGCCTGTACTCCACCCGCAAGGAGCTGACAAGGATCCCTCCAAACAGAGATGGCTGCTCTCTCTGCATCTCCCCAGTTACTTTCTTCCAAGGCTTTTTTGGAAAATGGAGCTCTCCATCACCATCCAGCGATGTGCCTTGCCTCAGCAGGCCCAAACTTTTCCTGCTAGTTAATTGCTTCTTCTCCCCAATTTATACACATCAGCTCAGACTATCTCATGGAAACTGAAGCATTTGCTGTTATGGTGAGATGATCTATTGAAATCTCAGTAGTGGCACAATTACCATTTGCAGGCAGTTTACTTTTTCTTATCTTAGAAACACAAAATTGCAACAGTGAAATCTAGGAACTTAAAGCTCTTGGTTTCCTCAAAAAATTTACATTGTACTTTCCATTTCTAAGAGGTTTTTCTGTTTCTATGATAAAGGATTACTTCTGCAAACAAACATCCTTTCCTCTAAGACAGCACAAAACACAAAGCTAATTAATTATTAAACACATATTAGTCCAGGGAAACACTGCAGTTCGAAGCTTGATCTTAAGTCCTTGGACTGCAGCAGGCCTATGTGGTGAGGCCTGGGCTCTCTGCCTCCTCTTTGCATGGGATGCTCCATTGCTTCAGCATCTGTTTTGACACTGGAACACATCTGCACCCTTCGTGCTAACTTCACCTAGCCAGAACTAACACTTTCATGAGCACTCGGGTTAGCCACATATGTGAAGACAACACAGGCATGTTCATCTGTAAAGTATGAACCACCATATGTGTACACAAATTGGCTGGTTAATATATATGCATACAGGGTCAGCCAGGAGTCTGGCTAAAAATTTACCCTTCTTTCTTCTTTTTTTTTCTCCATGCCTAATTAGGGGTATTAGGGGAAAAGGAACAAGAAACCTATGTATGTGTATAAATACATGTATCTATATCTATAAACACACATACAGGCAGACATTGGCAGCCAGCATTTTTTACACACACAGAATCCTGTCCAACCATCATGGTGCATCCTGGACATGCTAGAAGCATAGCCTGGCACCTTAAATATCACGCTAGGCAAACACCCCTTCTCCAGGTTTAGGAGTTGATCTACACAGGAAAGGATTTTCAGGGCTCTAGTGTGTCGACTCCAGGATGAAATTTTCAGGATCCCTAGAGGAGATCCCTGCAAACAGCTCCCAAGGCTGCAAACCCATTATTCTGCCACCTGATCTGCCTTCCATGCCACATCAACTCCCACCTCATAGGCTCCCAGCCTAGATGCAGAGGAGTGAGCTGCTGCAGCAAGAATTATAGCTTCTTTATCTGTTAAGTTTTTACTTTCAATGAGTCTGTACCTATGCAATGTAGAAAAAACAAAAGCTCCCAACATTTCATCCAGAAAATCCTGGCCAGCTCTAGAAAGCTTAGTCTTCAACCAGTAGCCTCCTAAGCAAAAATGGGAAGCTGAAAAGTCACTGCTGTAAGAGGTACCTTGTGTTTTGCAAGATTTAGAGGGAGAGATGAGCAGGTGATACATTAAGGAAAAAACACACCAGCTTTGGGGCACATAAAACTCTTCATGTTTTTAAATCCTTGTTGGCTCTTATTTTAAGATCTGAGGCCACTGAATGCGAACTGTTTAAAACCCTTCATCTCAACACTACCAAAAGTGAAATATTTAGCTATGCTGGCATTTTGCAGATTGTCTCTGTCTTGGTGTTGATGAAATAGAAAGAGATGTCTGAACTCTTATCTCCTATTAGGAGACCTTTCCAAATGCTTCTTCCAACTCCCCTTGTTAGAAATGAATTAAGAACTGCAAGACAAGGTCAGAAAGCAGCTTTTTTCAGCCTGCATTAGGAAATGTATTCTGGTGGCAACCATGCCAGGAGGCAAATTAAATGAAGAGAAAAAAATTAAGTTGTTCCTTACAATTTAACATGCAGCTATTAGGGGGAGCATTCTTATGATTTCAGAATGCTCGAAGATGGTAAGGTTAACCATGTAAAGAAAAAAATATGCTTTATCACAGTATCTCTTTCACTAGAAATATATAGAACCAATTTTGGCAGGTACAAATGGATTGAAAAATTGAAAAAAAAACAAACCCACCATCAGAGTTGCAGAGAGGTCTGTATTTGCGATTAATTCAGGAAAGGTTAAAGAAAAATTGACCACTCTTTTTGAGATTCTGTCTCATGTTAGGATCCTAGATCTAAACAGAGGCATCTGTTTATGCAAGTACCAAACTCTTCTTAATCAAATGTTCTGGTTTTATTCAGTAAGGGGAGGCTACGGTGCAGGCTTCTGTAAGACTGAGTAGTCTGGCCCCAACTAAGGCTGAACTACGACATCAACTCATCAAGCACTGAATTCAAAGTACACATTTTAGCCCTCCTGAAAGTCTTGTAGTGGTTTCAGAATGATGGTAGGAAGCATGGCCAAAGAATCAATTAGAAAGAACACTGCATAGTTCATAACATTAATCTTCAAGGCAATGCTTTCTCTTGTATTTCAGCTGAAATCTGTCGTTAAGTAAGATGCACTTGCTCAGAAATTGTTAGTTATTAGGAAAAAAACATGTACACTAAAAATATGTAATTTAAAAATCAGCTCCCACAAAGTCACGTTAAAAAAGGTCTGCGATACACACCATGCATAAAAGAAATTTCTCTCATATACACAGAAAAAAGCTGAATCTGCCCTTGCGCTCCTACTGGGGAAGTACCTGCACTGAAATAAAGGTGATTATTTTCAGACAACAGCTCTTCTCCCATATGAGTAAAAGAAATTGGATTTGGTTTAAGTAAATAACCTATTATATTGTCCAAACAGTGTATGTGGTTGAAGTATGAAAAGATCATTTCTCTTTGTGGTATAATTTGGGGTTTTTTCCAGTATTTTTTGAATATTTCATTAGACACCATACCTACGCATGATACTTTCCCCCAAGAGCTTACCACTGAACAGCTCTGTTTCCATATACATACATGGCCGTGTTCAACTTTCTGCACTGTTGTTATCACCATGAAAGCTGAGTCTGCAGACTGTAAGTGGAGACACTAGACAAGCCTGATAACAGCAAAACAGATTAGGAGACTCTTCAGTTCAGCAATACTCAAGAGACACTGCAGTAGACTGCACAAGCTTCTATTAATGTCTGACTATCACCACCCAAGCCCCGCTACAGATTGCCCCCGCAGAAGGGAGATTGCTATCAGTCTCTCATGGATTATCCTCCAACACAGACAGGTAAATACCAAACCCTATAAATTTTTCCTATTCCCTAAAACTATCACCTTGCAGATAGTATGGTGCTATTTTCTCTCGTGTTTCAGGAGGAGGAGTGGGAGGCTTTCTAGTTTTGCAGGGACTGGGATAATGTAACCTAGAAACCTCTTGGGACAGCGTGTGCTCAGTACAGGAGCCACTGCCACCATCTGACACCCCAACCCCGTGAGCACATGTACATCATGCCAGGGCTCTGCTGTGCTTCGTTCCTAGAGTTACCGACATCCACGGGCAACAGCACCCCCACGGCATGTACTGGAAAGCAGGTACTCTCCTCTTGCACACCCAAGGGACTCCCTTCAGCTCTCTGCCAAGATTAGAGACAAGACTTATTTCCATGAAGAATCTGTACATTTCCTAATGTGCCCAAGGCACCCTGGGGAGAGGCATGGTGGAAGGAAGAGGATTGCAACAGCGCAGAAGCTGCATTTCTTCATCTTACAAAATTTCTTCTCTCCCTGTCTCTTTCTCAGATGGGTCACAGGATCACTTGAAAGCCTCTAGCTAAAGTAATAAGAAATTCAGCTCTGCACAAGGATACCCTTCACTCCCTTTAAGGCTTTATCAGTCAGATATCCTCAGTATAGCAGGGAGGGAGTGCAAACAGGAGGAGAATATAAAGGTAAAACTATTGACTAAAGAGAAGATCTCTAAGAAGTTTCATGTAATAAGACCTAAAAAAAATGGATCCTTTCCCAAGGGCATGAGTAGCCCAGCTCCATCACTACTGGGACAAGGTTGCCAGCCCAAAACAAAAGCATCTTATCAGCAGTAGGAGCTGGCTGTGGTCAAAGCAAGAATTGATCTTGTCCTCATTTCTTTAAGGAGACCCCTACTGAGGAAGGGCCTCTACCAAGGAAGTGAGGGAAGGAGCCTCACTTCATACGCTTTTTTATTTTGAATCAAGGTTTCAAGCCATTTCACTCATCCAAGTTCAGGGTACCATTCTCATTCATTTCATTGGAAGTAGGATTAGGCTCTCATTGCATAACTATCAAGGAAGTAAAAATAAATAAATAAATAAATAAACCAACCAAACAAGAAACAGCAGCAATGATCACACAGCTTGCCTTCCCTCCATGCTCCTCCAAGCCAAGTGTTGCCCGGGCATTAAGTCTGCCAGGAACTGCATTGAGAGGGCACCCTATTTGCCTCTCCCCATCTTCACTCCAGATCTGACTGTACCCTAAAATATTTAGAGGTCTCATTTTTATTCGAATGGGAGAGATTTCTCTTGGAGCTGGGCTCCCCAGGAGCCGGGAAGAGACTCCCTACCATTGTGGCTATCTCCGATTTCCTGGGACCTCTGGAGAGGAAAAAAAAAACCTCCCATGGCACTTGAAGTTTCCCAACTTACATTCATTGATGATAACCACTGATTACTTATGCTTAATACAAAGCAGCTTCTCCAGCCTGGGGGCTGCCTGTTTCTCTGTGACAATAACAGGGATATTAAGAAGCCACCAACCTCACAAACTCGAGGGTCAAAACCCCTGTGAAATCTCCCATTCAAATTGTATGCAAGCTTCTCCATGGAGATGCGGCTTTAATTATTTTTTTAAGTGAATAGGGCAGCTGCAGTCGCAGCCGTGCGGAGGAAGCCCTGGGCGGCCCCAGCTCCAACTCCCGAGCCCCGCAGGATGGGAGCTCAATTGAAGGATGTTTACACAGTAAGTCAAAAAGCACCGAACTATGTGGGAAACTCCTCTGCTTCCCAGTCCAAGAAAGCCACCCTTCAGGGCCGCTGCTAAAGAGCCCTTACCATGGCTTTTGGCACCGCTACTCCCCAAAATTCCCTCGGAAAGATAGGGATTAACGCGGGAACAGCCGTGTCGCGCCCTGTTCCGTCCCTTCTCCCCAGGTGAAGTCGCGGGAGAGTGCCGGGGACCACATTCCCGGGATGCTGAGGGGAGGACGCCCCATGCCCTCAGCCCAAACGCGAAGGGCACCACGACTCCTCGAGCCTGCGCAGCGGCTTACCTTTCGCACTCCGCCAAAGCCGTGCTCCGCCGCCACCCGCTCGGCCTCCGCCTGGCCCCCGCCGTGCAGCTCCACCAAGAAATGGTTGGTGTAGACGGCTGCCAGGGCCGGGGCACCGAGAAAGAGCAGGAGGAAGAGGAGGAGGAGAGTGCCCGGCAGCAGCGGCGGCCCCGCCGGCATGGCCCCGCGCTGCGCGCCCGCGGAGGCAGCCCGCCGGGCGGGCGGGCCAGGCGGGAAGCGCCTAAAAGATGGGAGCGGAGGCGGGGGAGGGGAAGGGAATTAAAATTAAAAAAAAAAAAAAAAATTAAGGCGGCGGAGGCAGGAGGGGAGCTCGGCTGTAAGGCTGAGACTGCCTATGAGAGAGCGGGTGTATACGTGCGCACCCCTAGCTGCACATGCCCAGCCTCTCCTCGCCTTTCATTCAGCGGCGGCCGCAGGGAAGGCACCCACCGGGGGGTGGGGAAGATCGCTGCGCTGCCAATCATGGGCGAGGAGGATCGCCCCTGCCCCCCCCCCCACCTCCCCGGCCTCGCACGCCCCACGGTCCTCGCAACACCCCTAACGCCTCCCTTGCACCTCCCTCTATATACCGCACCCCACCCACTCCTCACGCACCGTTCACAATCCCTTCACCGGAGCACCATCCCCCCAGTTGCACCGCTACACGACACACCACCCCCGGTTAGGCACCCAGAGCAGCCAGCGCCATACCCGCAGAGCTAGAGGTGCACCAGTTCCTCTAGCTCTTCTCCCCGTGCGCCTGAGGGGGCCCTGAGTGGAGCCAGACCCCGCAGAGCAGGAGCCGATAGGCAGGCGGCTGTAGACTCAGGAAGGCAAAGAACAAACTTTGGCAAAATCCACACGGCCGGGGCCAGCACCCCAGCTTCTCTTTTGAGCCCAGCAAACACAAACTGTCCCCCCCCATACACACCCCTCGAGCTTGCATCCCACACCAGCCCCTCATGAAGCGACCAGGAATGTGTCGCCATCTCTATTTTTGCAGAAGCCAAGACCCAGGGAGGTGGTCTGGCAGTCCTGTCTGCCGCTGCAGGAGTCCAGGCTCCCAGAGAAATTCCCACATGAGTTTGCAGGGAAATCGCTGTCAGAAAAGCACCTGGGCATTCCCTGCGATGAGACAGCCAAGGATGGGGAGCGGGTGGAATTTCAGAGGTGTGTCAGCACCTAAGGGGATGGGAATTCAGTTCTGGGAAAAATAATCTGCATCTGCAAAACAAGTGGAAATGAACAGCATAGACAAGCTTACGTCAAGGTATAGTTTACCTTGTTCCTACAGATATGTTTATTAATTTGTCACCAAAAAAAAGGATAATCCTTTGATGGATACCTGAATGGTCCCCTAGGAAAGACTCGGGGCACAGAAAGCATGGGAAGTTAGTACTGCCTTTAAAACAAACAAAAATGATAGATTTACTATAATTCATTCTACAAATGGTCAAATGGAGTATAGATTTTAAATCAATCTGTAAAAAACAAAGGAAAACAGCAAAGATCACAAGTGAGACTCTTCTTCCATTATCCTAAAATGCTTTAGAAAATGACAGAAGATCTCACTGCGTGATTGTGAATCCAAACGAGCATTGGTTTGTCATGACAAATTATTGATTTCCTTCCTCTGGATAAAAGAAAATCCCTATTCAAACAGAAGGGAAATGGTAACTTGGAGCCTGATCCAAAGCCCATTTAAATCAACAGAAGTGCTGTAAATGAATGACTGATGCTGAAAAAAAATCAAACATGAGGGAAAGCTAAAACACTAGAAATGGCACAGTAGAGGAGGAAAACATCTTTGCAGCCTCATTAAGAGACTCTGTCAATAGAATTCAGCTGTTAGATACCCGTTCTAAGCATAGACAGTTACTAAAAACAACTTCATATGTTATTCTTTCAGCCAAGTTGTTTGTTTTCATCAATATTCAGCAACACCTCTCCTTACAACATCTCTCCCACTATTAAAGCAGATCCTGCTGCAGGACTTGTTTCCAGGTGACTTGGGGCCCATGACACTCTTGGGTCAGTAACACCAGCTGGTGACTGCTTAACAACTGATGGAAGCCCTACTGGTTTCCATCCATACCTGTTCCTTAGGATCAGAAACTAAAGGAAAATAAAAGAGAAGCAAGGGAAAAGGATTTTCTCCACTTTAAATTCCTGCCTGCAAAAATAAACATAAGCCTTTCTTTCCCCAGAGGTCTTCCCTTGGTTGACATGCCTCTTTCCATTTTGTTGCCAGTTCACAGAAAGAGGAACATCAGTAACAAAGGCAATAGAGCAGCTCTCCTGGCTCCCTCAAACTGGCAAAACAAGATCCTGCACACATTCAGAAACTAGGACCATATCACAAGTCTGGGTGAGGAGTGTGACTAAGTCAGTCGGTATGTATTTTCTGACATTGCCGACTGCCAGCTGACAGTAGTGCTCTGCAAGCTTGTGGCACTGAAGAACTATATACAGCAGGGACATTGCAATGCTGAGGAGACAGCACCAACCAGCTGTAGCTGTAAGCCTCATGATATTGAGCTTTGATAGTTTTGTGTATGTGATGATGTTTAAAAAAATAATAATTCAAGATGAGATATTAGGTTAGGAAAGACTGGGTTAAAAAGTCAGATCTGAGTAACACCAAGAAAAGAAAACTCAGTGCAAAGAGGCCATTTAAAGAAAAACAGTCATTGTAAGTTGATGATTGTAGAAGTTTAAGACCAGACAGGACCACTGGGATTTCCAACATAGTGCTTTATGTAAACTGTAGGGCTTATCTGTATTAATTCTTGCTTCTGGTCCATAGTCCTTTTTTAATTAATGTACCAATCTTGAGTTAAAAATCAAGACTGATCTATTACAGCCATTCTGGAAATGTTCCAATGATTACTTACAGCCATTTGTAAAAAGTTGTAACTCTGCCTCTCTTTAAAATACTGACTGGTCCTGCAGTGACTTCTAGGTGTTGTTTTTATTATGAATAAATAACCTTACAACAAGCAGTTGGCGTTCAGTATAAGGTCAACATTCATAGGAGGTGTTTCTTTCCCTATGGGGACTGGACAGGACGGTACCATGTGGAAGAAGGCCAGTGTGTCAGAGGAAGTTATAAGAAGTCACTTCCTCATGTGGAAGTCAGCTGAGTCCTAAGTATGGGATTTACATTGCTTTCATCTTTAATTGTTCATGCTAGCAGATGTGTGAGCAGTAGCATTCTGAAGAGCTGGAAACCGAACTGCAATAATCAAATTTCACATGGCATGCTGTGGGGTAACGTTAGCAAACAGGTGGGTGTTGCAAGCCAGAACTTACAGCCTAGCAACAAGGCTGCGAGCGGGGCTAGGCTGCACGTGCGCGGGAAGGGCTGCGACGGGGCTTCACGAACAGAGGAGGGGCGGTCCGCGGTGATTCGCGCGCTAGGCGCGGATAGGTCCATGGGCGCAGGGGGCAGGTGCGTTCGCGTGCGTAGCAGGTGTACGGGTATTTAACCCTGTGTTGCGCAGCATTAAATTGAAGGCTTGGCTTGGCGGTATTCGTGTGATGCCCTGCTTTCCCCGGGGCGGGGCTCCGGTGCGTCCTGGGTTGGTTTGCTGGCAAGAGAGCCGGCAGCATGACAGCATGAGAGAGTGAAGCACATGAGCATCCTTTTGCACAAGTCTGAGTCTTAAACCCATCTTTCTGAAGCTGTGAAGTAAGCATACAACCATGCTGTAAGTGGACTCTGGAGCAGGCTTAAAGAAAATACCTACATTTGGAGTAACAGAAATGGGACTAAAAAGGCATGGGATTTCAAAAGGCAAGAATTGATACACAGTTAAAAAGCCCACGGTTGAAAGAAAGTGACACATTATGGTCTGACAATTTTGTGTAGAAGTTACCAGGGCAGGGAATGAACAGACCAATTTGAAGAAAAGCAAGAATTAGAGCTCTGTATTCTCTTCATTTCAAGAACACTAGAGAACTTGTGTCATTGAATGTACAGTATGAAAAGAATAGAGTGAAATGTATCAGGAACTGCCACGGGAGTCGAGTGGACCAACTCACCGCTATGAGTTGGCCCATTTCAGCTATAGGATAAAAATAACTTCAGAAATATTCCAGAACAAGCACTCTAAATGTACGTCTATTTATCAGCCTTGCTGTGGATCATCTTATGACAGTGTGTAAGAGCAAGCTTTGAACTGGTTTGTTCTGATCCTGAGCAGCAGAGGTATGAAGCAAGCATAGAATAAACCACAGTAAATGAGTTCAGAGAGAGCATAGCTACTATTGCTCCCCTTTGGGGCAACTGCCAAATCGGCCATGACTGTCTTAAAGAGGGTTTTCATAAAACACGTCTCGGCCATTTGAGCCCAATGATGAAAAGATGGTGTGCTGCTTTTGTTTAGTGGAGGGGGAGAGAGGACTACAGTGGCAGCTTCTGCAAGAAGCTGGTAGAAGTTTCCCCTTTGGTGGACTCAGCTGGGTCTAAGGCAGACCTGCCGCTGGCCAGGGCCGAGCCAATTGGTGACAGAATGTTCCATGATAACACCCCTGTGATAACATATTTAAGAAGGAGAAAAACAGAAGAGAAAAAAAAAAAAGAAGTAATAGTGAAGAAGCAGAAGCAGGGGACAGAGACAGGGAGGCCCGAGCCTTGTGGGCCTTGTGATCCCTCTCTGGCCTCCTGCCAGGTGGCCATCTGGGCCCAACTCAGCCCTGCCTGGCTACAAGAAGTGAAGAGAGGAGATGTGAAGAGAACCTGAGAGGCATATGCCTGAGTCGATTGTTAAGAATTTCTTGTGAGAGGAACGGCTGCAGACACCAAGGTCAGTGAAGAAGGAGGGGGAGGAGTAATGCGGCTCCTGGCCAAGATTCCCCTGCAGCCTGTCGTGCAGCCCGTGGTGAAGCAAGCTGTCCCCGTGCAGCCCATGGAGTTCCACAGAGGGGCAGAGATCCACCTGCAGCCTGTGGTGATGACCATGGTGGAGCAGGTTGTCCCCCTGCAGCCCATGGAGGTCCACGGAGGAGCAGAGATCCATCTGCAGCCCGTGGAGGACCCCACGCTGGGGCAGGTGGATGCCTGAAGGAGGCTGTGGCCCGTGGAGGGCCCGCTGGGGCACCTGTTCTGGAGGGACTGCATCTCGTGGAAAATGACTCTACGCCGGAGCAGTTTCACGAAGGACTGTAGCCTGGGGAGAAATGTGAGGAGTTCTTCCCCTGAGGAGGAAGGAGCCACATAAAGTGACATGTGATGAACTGACTGTAACCCCCATTCCCTCTTCCCCCCTGTGCCGTTTGGGGTCGGGGGGCAGGGGCAGGGAAGGAAGTAGAGGTAATTTAAATGAATTTAAGCCTGGGAAGAGGGAGGGGTGGGGGGGAGTTGTTTTATTCTCTTCCTCATTATCCTGCTTTGGTTTTATTAATAATAATAAAGAGTTTTCCCCAAGTCAAGTCTGTTTTGCCTGTAATGGTAACTTTAAAGGTCTCTCCCTGTCTCCCTCAAACCTCGAGCCTTTTTTTTCTTAACTTATCTCTCCCTATTCTCTTGGAGGGTAGTGGGAGTGAGCGAGAGCCTGCATAGCTTGGTCCTGAGCTAGGCTAAACTATGACAGATGGATGCGTGAGTTACTGTAGGAAACTGATTAAGTGAAGCAAAACCTAGATGATTTCAATATCATTCCCCCTATTTAAAATACTTCCATGAATATTTTCATTGCTTTATACTACTGGAATATTGTATTACTCTTACAAATTTATTTACAATGGCAGTGTTATTTACAGGCACATGGCTCCTGATCTGTTAGAGATGTTAAATGCTGTTAGTGAAGAGAGAGGGCTACAGCAGGCATTGCTTCATATCTAAGATGTGTGAACCCAGGAAAGTTGTCAGTTACCAGGCATGAGAATTTAGAACTAAGATGAAATAATTCATGCCATCACTGTGAGACTCCACGGACCTTTCAAGGTTAAAGGACATTTGGAGACCGGAAACCTATTTTCAACACACGCTTATCTATAGTATTATATTGCCAAGTGTCAGAGAGAACAAGAACTGTATGTACTAATTTAGTGACATGATAATGCAATAGTAAAGGAGAAGAGTGTAAGAATTCGTTTTCAGCATCTGTTGACTGCAGGCCAAGCAAAGAGGATGGGAGAAGGAAAGGTATCATTTCCTCCTCAGGCAGCTTTGGTTTCCTTTCATTTGTTACCTCCAGACATAAGGAACAACAGAGCGTCTGGTAAGCAACATGGGGTCTGACAGGCAGAAGGTGAAAACTGTTGAGAGACCCAGTGAAAGAAATCTCCCATGCTTGGGAGTTTACAATCTGAAATGGACAGAGAAAAATAGCTTACATGTAAAATATATATTCACAAAACAGAAAAATAAAATCCTTGAAAGAAGGAAGTACTTCACTGAGCATTTGAATATGCTTAAGGTTAGACCCATGACAAAAGCCTTGTGGATTTCACTGTGACTACAGCATGTATGTGTCTGTTTGCTAAATGGAAATATGATTACCCATGTGCTGAAGTCGTTTCCTGAATCTGACTCCTAGCCACTGCTTAATATCCACATAGACAAATGTTCAGCTTAGGCAGACATGGCAGAGAGGTACTAAAAGTAATGAAAATATGTGGTTCATTTATATTAAAAGGATATGTTTGTCACATTTACCAGGCTTGTTTGGGTTTTATGCTACTGAGTACTTTGCTGAAGACTGAGTCTGTCTGGAAACAAGGTCTGCACAAATGATATTAGAAAGCTAGAATTGCTCAGCAGAGTCAGTTTGGAGCAGATGGTCTCAGTGACATTTTAAAAGATAACAGAGGGTGAAAGAAAGCTCCTAAGTGAGACCTGAAAATACTAGTATAAAAACAAAACAAAACCAAAACCCAACAACAGCAGCAGACTTAAGGGAAAAGGGCAGAAGAAAATCAAGGTAAAAAGACGTCTATGAACCATGGGAATGAGTGGGCCAAAGAAAAATGGCTGGACAGGGATCATGCATCAGACCAAAGACTGAAAGTGGAACTCAGAACATCGAAAGATCCAGCAAGATGGTCTCCAAGAAATCCACCCACGACTGATAAAACTTTAATGAATTACAACAAATCTAACTGTTTGCCTC
The DNA here is from genome assembly GCF_036417535.1 of Chlamydotis macqueenii. Taxonomy (NCBI): domain Eukaryota; kingdom Metazoa; phylum Chordata; class Aves; order Otidiformes; family Otididae; genus Chlamydotis; species Chlamydotis macqueenii. The sequence goes on from NC_141558.1 coordinate 118,198,753, forward strand.
TGGAAGCTCCCAACTGTGTCTCAAATTAATTACAGAAAGGCTCAGGGAAGGTGGAGAAGAAAGCAGTAGTTACAGTTCATCCAACTTTCTAAGCCTCTGTCATTGTTCATCTTTTTGATAAAGAGAAATGAGTGACAACATACAAGTGTGGCACAACTAATATTGAGCTTTTCAACTTTAGTGGAGCACTAATTATGAATGTTTGGCTGAAACATGGGACAAAACAGCTATCCACCAAAAACGCAGTTTATTGCAATCAAAACCTATATGCGGTGTTCACAGTTTCCATGACAATTTTGTGGGGTAAAAACCCAGATGTTTGATTCCTAATTAAACAATGTTGAAAAATGTAGATTTTACTGTTGTCATTTTAGATTTCATTAATTGAAACATTATACTCCCCATAGCATGTTTAATAATTTTTATCTTGGTAGTTAGCAATCATCAATATGAAACAAAGATATGTTTTCAGATTTTTTTTTTTTCTATTTCCATGTATTAAAATTTCAGGCTTTGTTTCCAATCAAGAACAAAAACTAATTAGAAAAGCTTTTTTTTTTTAAAACCTGAGTGCTAAAAAAGAGGTATGATCACAGAAAAATAATTTATAAAACCAAGATTGAAAATAGAACAAGATGCTCCTGTCTGAACTGAAAGCTCTCTGTCAGCAGGCTTAAATTTGCTTCCATAAATTAAAGATGTGGCACTATGTATTCAGATAAACGTAGGTTTCTTTCAAGTTTATCTTTGAGATTCCAAGTTTCTGAAAGGTAAATTAAACTCTTCCACTATTAACTTTGTTCTCCTTCTTGACAGGAAAATGAACATTTCAAGACTTCATCATATAAATATCCTTTTGATGGAAACAACTTACAAAATTTCTGTATTTTCCATTTCAAATTAAATCCCATTGAAAAGGAGAGGCAAACATAGAAAAAATATCTCCACCATCTCTGCTGGGCTACTTCAATCAATTTTCTCATAATTCAGCTGCCAAGGACTGCCAGAGTTAAGTAGCGTGGTACATGACTGAGGTGAATTTGTCTGTGCTCTTTTTTGTACCAGTTTCACAGGCCTGCAGTTCACCTCCCCATCCCTGGAAAAGGCTGCAGACCGGTAGTTTTTCCCTTCATGTCATCATGAATTTTTAAAAAGTCTTAATCATCACTTTAAAAAATAGAAAAGAAAACCCCCAAAATAGCTTAAAATATCATGCTAGGTTTAAGTTAATAGCTATTTACCTCTGTTAAGGTTCATTTCCCTCAGGATCCCTGCAGTGCTACCTTTAGATTTTGTCACATTCAGCTGCCTCATTCCCAGGTCCTGCCTAAAAACCTTTCCCCTTGCAACCAGTGACCTTTTCACAGTTCTGGTGCAGAGGTGCTGGAGCTGGGATGCTGGCACAGGATAAAAAACTTGGGGCACAAAGCTCAGAGGATGCTGCAGACAGTCTTCTGCAGATATCAGCTTGAGCATTGGGAGGGTCAGAGTACATCACATGCCAACATGGTGGCATTGACTGCAGCTGCCACCAGCCGAGTCGTCTGTCACTAATTGTGCCACAAAGAGCTGTTTGCTAGAGGCCACAGCTGCACAGACGACTCAGGTTAGCAATAGGAAAGGCATAAGGAGAAATGAAAACTCGAAGGGGGCCTACAAGAAAGATGGGGAAAGGCTTTTTAGTAGGGCCTGTTGTGATAGGACGAGAGGTAATGGTTTTAAAATAGAGGGGGGTAGATTTAGATTAGAAATTAGGAAAAAATTTTTTACAATGTGAGTTATAGAACACTGGAACAGGTTGCCCAGAGAGGTGGTGGAGGCCCCATCTCTGGAAATATTCAAGGCCAGGCTGGATGAGGCTCTGAGCAACCTGATCTAGTCGGGGATGTCCCTGCTCCTTGCAGGGGGTTGGACTAGATGACCTTTGAAGGTCCCTTCCAACCCTAACCATTCTATGATTCTATGATTCTATGATTTTTCCCTCCATCTCCCATGTGCCTCGTATAATGATTACTAAGAATGTTCACACAATGAAACCTCATTCCAGTCTAAAGTTCAGAAGTGCTGTGCTGTAGAGAACAACAATAAACAGCCTTTTGACAAGAAAAATAGAGGATTTTCTAAAAGACAAAGCCGACTGAAATTCAGTGGGAGATGGATGACAAAGCCTATCTGTTCTTTGAAATTTTCCCTCAGCAGAAATAATTTTGTCTGGATTTTTGGCATGAAAACAAACACATCTATTCCTACACCTTCTTTACTTGTAGCGCTGCCCTTTTCCAAACCATTGTGAAGTGTATATACACATATTGTCACACTAGGCAGTATCATGGCTTCCTAAACAATTCACCAAAAAGCCACTGCACATTCATAATTGAAGAATGAAAAGTAAATTCTGACAGTGTAAGAAAAAAAGGAAAAAAATATAAGCAAATAAATAATTAGGAAAAACATAACGCTTGTCCCCTAAGCTGCTCTCATATCATCATTCTTTTCATTAAAAAAAGGCATTACCTGTTATTACTTCTAGTGTGAGCTAACTACAATGAACAACACAAAACCATGTGCAGGCTCTGCTCAAGAGCTCACTTCTAAAGCACTGCAAAAAAAAACCCTAGTATTTGCCTACAGCTTAATTTTACTTGTAGAAAATAAAGCAGCCATGAGGACCAGATGAGAGTTCAAGTCTTCAGTAAACATCTTGGTATGGCAAAATTGAAGTCTGGTTTATTTTGAGTTTTGTGTCTGATTTTGGTTTTGTTTTTACTTTGCTACACAATCAAATTTTAAGGGGTGAGAACCTATTTTCCATCAGAACTACCATGCTGGCTTAAGGGAGGAGGCGGGGAAAGACACACACCATCAGGAGACTTCTCAATTATTTTTTTAGCTCTTTGCAACCCTTACCTCACAATGGGAGCAGAGCTGCATCAGCAGGACTTGGGATTCAGCAAATTTTTCATTTGAATTTCACTTCAAAGAAGAGAGTACACCACCACAAAAGAAAGGGGAGAGTCTGACTCTTCATTTGAAATCAACAGTTTCAAATTCAAGACAAAGGAATTTAATGGGAAAGGAAATAAAAGGTCTCGTCTTCAAGACAGGTTTGCCTTTGTACACTTATCTCACCTAATATATATATGAGAGGGCACTGGTCTTGGTGGAGCCACGGACCACTGTTTTAAAAACATCAAGAAGAAAAAGCAAATGTGCTTTGCTGTTTTGCCAGGCTCTTTTAGCCATATCTTGTTCAGGTTACTCTGAGGAGCTATCCCTTTGGACCATGGTGATACCTTGCACGAGGAAATTAAGTGACAGGATCACCAACATCACAAAGGGCATTGCAAGACAAAAATAATCTCAGTGGGAAATGTATTGGTTCAGGCACAAATATAGGCTGAGCGGAGAATGGATCGAGACCAGCCCTGAGGAAAAGGACTTGGGAGTGGTGGTGGACGAGAAGCTCAACACGAGCCCACAATGTGCTCTTGTGGCCTAGGAGGCCAACTGCATCCTGGGCTGCATCAAGAGGAGCATGGCCAGCAGGTCAAGGGAGGTGATTCTCCCCCTCTACTCTGCCCTGGTGAGACCCCGCCTGGAGTACTGTGTCCAGTTCTGGAGCCCCCAACATAAGAAGGACATGGACCAGTTGGAGAAGGTCCAGAGGAGGGCCACAGAGATGATGAGAGGGCTGGAGCACCTTTCCTATGAGGACAAGCTGAGAGAGTTGGGGCTGTTCAGCCTGGAGAAGAGAAGGCTCCAGGGAGACCTCATAGCGGCCTTCCGGTACCTCAAGGGGGCCTACAGGAAAGACGGGGAGAGACTGTTCAGTAGGGCCTGTTGTGGCAGGACTAGGGGCAATGGTTTCAAAATAGAAGGAGATAGATTTAGATTAGATATTAGGAAGAAATTTTTTACAATGAGTGGTGGTGGAACACTGGAACAGGTTGCCCAGAGAGGTGGTGGATGCCCCATCCCTAGAAACATTCAAGGCCAGGTTGGATGAGGCTCTGAGCAACCTGATCTGGTTGGAGGTGTCCCTGCTTCTTGCAGGGGGGTGGGACTAGATGGCCTTTGAAGGTCCCTTCCAACCCTAACCATTCTATGATTTTTATGTAATATAGAACAGTCCAAATAATTTTGGCTATTAAAGGGTCACAGCAATGCATTGTAGATACTGGATAACTGTGCATTACCAGGAAATACAACAATGAAAAGAAATTAAAAAAAAAACAGAAAAAAATGAAGACTAGAAAAGGGAAAGAAAAGCCTGCAGTTTTCTATTTGCAATGCAACAATCATGGTTCTTACCAATCACACCATTGTATCTTTGTATAGATTCCTCTCTATGATTATTGCTGAAATGTGGGACAAAGTACACCTATATTCAATGTATATAGGCTGCAGAAGATTAAGCACTGAATAAAGACTATTTATTTTTTAATAAGGAACAGATGGTTACCTTATTCAAGCAGCTGTTAGGGGGAAAAAAAAAAGATTCACTATCAGGCATCAAAAGCTAAAAACTGTGAGATTCAGATGCACTTCCTCCTGCTACGTAGTGGCAACAGCATTCAACCACTAACTGGTACAAGACAGGAAAAAAGAAGTGAGGCGAGATGGCTCCTCCTGGTCAGCCCTGCCCACTGCTCTCAGTGGGATGAGCTACACCTACAAACCTAAGCTGGTGCAGAGCAAAAGCTCTAACTATGCCTCAAGGCATTTTTTAATGTCCAAGGTCAATGTTAACAATTGGAATTGCCAAAGAGTACAGTAAATAGGGATAATAATCTTTAAACCTGTAAAATTAAAATTGAGTTATTTGAGGGGATTGTATTTTATCACTAGGTGGCATTGCTCTAAATCTTTCAGTGTCTCTCTTCTGAGCTCTTTACTGTATGGATAATATTCTAACAGCACGTTTCACTGAGTTGGCACTAGCCATGCTGCTCAAAATATGTGTACAACACTTCAGCAAATCTATACGGTAAGAGATTTTATTCTAACTGCAGCCTCAACTCTTCTGTTAATTACTATAGAAATAAACAGTGTTCATAACCAGATGTTCAGTTACTCCAACTGAAAGTCTCAGCCTGCTCAGAAATGGTTATAAGATAACCCCAGCCTCCTCTGATGTCTCCCTCCTTCCATGATTCACCTTCACAAATCTTTCCACCAGGGACAGCACAGTTAGTTACAGCTCATGTGTTGCACAACAGCTGTGAAGCCAGGGCTTTTTGCCAATTCACTGCACCACTGCGTTGGCTCATCGGCCCATGTAATTTGAAAAAAAAAGTTAAGAAGTTTTTTTAATTTTTTTTTCACTTGAATTGTTGAATTGTCTGTGAAAGCTGTTAATGAAAAGTCTGACAGCATGAAATAGAGGAGTAAAAAAGCATGAATATTTGTATTATGTCTAAACCTGAATAAAGTTTTAAACAGCATAGAAGATGTAGAAGACGATACAAAGAACTCAAACCTCCATTTTGAAACAGCCTTAGCAAAATGTACCTCCAATTCAATTTTGGAAACTACTGACATATCATTCTGACTTCAGTAACTAAATCCTATGTATTGTATCTGAGGCTTATGACTCAATGTGCAATGGTACTATATCCCAAAGAGGGTTTAAAGCTTCAAGAAGGTAAAGTTTAGCCATGTCCAGAAATGCAATCCTGAAATCCTCTAGCTTGTACCTAAAGCACAGACATGGCAAAAATACTGTTTATGCACTTCATGTTCAGGAGTCACTGGATAAGAAATATAGCAAGGTCTTAGAAAAAGGACTAGACCCCAGGCACCAGCTAAGAAATCTTTATCCTTCCACATCTACATTTTTGAGAGATAACAAATGAGGACATTCAGCCCCTCAGTTCCATTACTAGATTTTTTTCATCCTTTCCAAGAGAGACCCTTTAATAAAATGTACTAGATGGTACTATCAGCTTTACTGATTTGACAAGCTGATTTTTGTTTGCCTCTGTTTGAACAAATGAACTTCATTAAGTCAGCAGCAATGACCCTTCCCAGTTTACTGAGCTCATATCAACACTAAGAGGTCAGAACAGCTCCATGAACAGCAATGTTTATGTTCAACAGATTTTATTGTAGGAATGAGATTACTTGTAACAGTCACATCACTCAGTTTTAGAAGAAATACATGGCCATTCCAGCTCCTTTTAAACTATTTCAGGGCAAAGATAGTCATTTGAAGTAGAGAAAATCAAGTCAGTGAAAAGAACAACTAGTTATTTTGACTTTCAATACAACAGAGTTAATTTCCAGAAGTCCAAGAATTGTTGTAAAACAATCTTTATTTCCTTTACACTTCTCCTTATACGTCCACTCACTCTGATAAACATACACATGACCATCTTCCAGCTCTAAGAATTGACAGACAACCTTACAGAATTGGGTCAAGGAAGCTTTCTCTGCTCTCTGAGCTTGTACAGTCTGAGTTTCATTCACTAGGTTCTCCAACAATTATTTCAAGTCTTTGTAATTAGGCATGTGTAACTTTTCAATCAGATTGATAACACTTACTCATCCTTGCAAAGCACTTGATCTTCAGGGATGAAAGCAGCTTAGCACTAATAGCAACTATTGTCTTTAGCCTACCAAGGCCTTAAATCTACACTATGGGAAAAAAAAAATAGGAAAAAATGTTTTAGCAGTTTAACTGAATCAGTTTAGAGGCAGTTTAGATAAAATCCATGAACCTCCCTTATGCTGGCTCTCAAGAAAATGTCTATAAATCAGTTTCTGAACCATTTAGTGGGAGCAGGAAGAGCTGTGTGCTGTGCTCTCAGCCCAAGGCATGTGGCACAGTGTTGGTGAGCTGCTTACTCGAGGCACACCACTGATATCCTAATACAACAGTCTCCTCTCCCTTCTTTTCTGAAACAAATTCCCTGACATGTACTGGCAGAAATCAGCCCCTCCTTCATGAAGGGCCCAGGAATTTTTTGTTTGTTTTTTTCTCTTTTCTTTCATCCAATCCAGTGAATGCCAGATTAAAATTTCATTTCCGCTTTTGCTACCTTGCAAGTACCATTTCTTCCTGAAATAGCCCAGTGTGGATGGACCAATATCATTCATTCGTACATAATTTGAAAATCACGTGTTGTATTACTGTGGTTGACAGGTGACTATAACAGCTCGACACTACTGTATAGACAGGAGCTGAGTGTACACATTATGCCATTGAGGAATAATTAAGTAGTCTGTTAATAATATTTTAAATTATTGACAATTGATATTAATATATTAGTCATCTTAATAAAACTACCCACATATAACATGATAGATGATGATGCTGACAATAGGTTTTAAAAAGAACCACTCGTGTGATGATAGCATGCTCTCAAATGGAAGTGAGCTCTGTGGTTCAAATAAGTGAATTCAGAAACTGAATTCCCTCTCAGATCTGCCACTCATTTCCTGAAGGATTACTGGGAGGTGTTGCACTCCCACCTACAAAAGGCCTATTTAATTTAATCAGGCATCCAGTATTGAACATTTGCATGAAAGATTACGTGGAAACGCAAAACCCCATATTTGCTTCCTCCAGAAGCAACTGACCGGAGTCTACAGGGACTCTAACTTTTTGGCAGGAAAATAAGCTTTTCTTTCTCAAGAACAGAATCTTGACTCCTTAGAATCATTTATCCCTTGCCTTCTCCAGCTGCCTGTTTAAGGTCTGGCATTTATCTGCTTAGGAAGTGATTCCATTCATTTTGGTCGTATCCCTCATGGGAGTCTGAACAGGGCTGAGCACTGAAATGAAAGGTCACCAGAAAATCAAAGCAGGAATGGGCTGTGAGCTGGCACTTGTGGCAGCAGGAGAGAAGGATGGCTTTGTGGCTACAGGCACATGGGCTAATTGTAGTTTTCTTGACCTCCAAGGATTTGGCTAAGATGTCAGAGCTGAATTTCTTCTATTGAACATACAAAGTAAAGTGAGGTAAATACTAGAAGGGAAAATGCCTTCTGGAAAGAAGACATGATTAAAACATCATAGGAACTACTCATGTATATCTAAAGGAAATTGTATCTTAAAATCAGTATTTGCTGCAAGTGAAAGAGAGTCTGAATTATTTATTAAAAATCATAGAATGGATTGAGTTGGAAGGGACCAGGCTGCTCAAAGGCGTTGAGGTTTTAATTACGTTTAATCTTAGTTGCAATATGAAAATGTTGAGATGTGAGATGCTTCCATCCCTTAAAATGAGCTAAATCACCTCATTCCAGCAAAAGGAAAGGTGCTGCTTCAGCCTCATCAGACAACACAACTCCTACTGAGGTCAACAGAAATTTCGCCAATGCAGTAGTGGCAGAATAGATTGCACTATTCTGCACTGTTTTTATTTGGTAGTAAACATCTCTAAAGCACACTGTGCCCTTATGCTTTCACACAAACCTGGTCTTTCCCCACCAGGACTGCTTATGTGAGCAGAATTTGACACTAACTGTCTTGGGTATAAAGGAGCAAATTTACTACTTGTAAGCCTGTATTATTTCTCCAACACTTATTTGTTCCTGGCTTCCAAAAGTTGCCATAAAACAGAAAGAAACTACAGCTTTTTTTTTTTTTTTCCTTCTGTGAAATTACTTAAAAGTGGCAGTCCTCCCAGCTGCAGAGCTGTGAAAAGATGATGGCTGTTAGATATATTCTTTCTGACTGTGTTTTTACAGGAGGAAATCCATGTGAGTATGCACAATCCAAGGACACTTCCTCCAAGATAGCAGTTTAAAGTTGCTTTTGTTAGAAAACACACAGAAAAATCTTCAGGAGAACACAGCTTGTCGTAGTTTAGCCCTGATCGGGACCAGACTACCCAGTCTCTCTCTCACTCCCCCCACCCTCCAAGAGAATAGGGAGAGATAATATAACAAAAAAAGGCTTGAGGTTTCAGATAAGGACAGGGAGAGATCGTTAAAGTTACCCTTACGGGCAAAACAGACTTGACTTGGGGAAAACTATTCATTTATTACTAAAATCAAAGCAGGATAATGAGACAGAGAACAAGATAACCTCCCCCCTCCTCTCCCTCTTCCCAGGCTTAACTATCTCTACCACCTCCCCGGCCTCCCCCCCCCCCCCCCCCCGAGCGGCAGAGGAGGGAAGAGGGAATGAGGGATATGGTCAGTTCATCACATGGTGTTTTACGCCACTCCTTCCTCACTGGGGGATCTTCCTTGCATTCCTCCCCTGCTCCAGCGTTGGGTCCCACCCATGGGCCACAGTCCTTTGTGAAACTGCTCTGGCGTGGGTCATCTCTTCCACAGGGTGCCGTCCCTCCAGAATGGCTGCCCCAGCGGGCCCTCCACGGGCCACAGCCTCCTTCAGGCATCCGCCTGCCTCGGCATGAGGTCCCCCATGGGGACCTCCATGGGCTCCTCCGTGGACCTCCATGGGCTGCAGGGGGACAACTTGCTTCACCACAGTCTTCATCACAGGCTGCAGGGGAATCTTGGCCGGGAGCAGCGTTACTCCTTCCCCTCCTTCTTTACTGACCTTGGCGTCTGCAGCCATTCCTCTCACAAGAAATTCTTCACAATCGTCTCAGGCAGACGCCTCTCAGGTTCTCTTCACATCTCATCTCCTCTCCACTTCTTGCAGCTGGACTGGGCCAAGTTGGGCCCAGTCGGCCGCCTGGCAGGAGGCCAGAGGGTGAGGGCTGCAAGGCCCACAGGGCTCACGCCTGCCTCTCTCTGCCCCTGCTCAGCTTCTTCACATCTTCTCATCTTTTTCCCTGTTTTTCCCCTTCTTAAATACGTTATTGCAGAGGCATTGTCACGGAACATTCTGCTACCAATTGGCTTGGGCCTGGCCAGCAGTGGGTCTGCCCTGGGCCCGGCTGAGTCCACTGAGCAAAGGGGAACAACTTCTAGCAGCTTCTTATAGAAGCTGCCACCATAGTCCCCCTCTCACTAAATAAAAACAGAACACAGCTTCTCCTCTAAGAGCAGATCTCCCTGTCTCACAAAACACCCATAAAGGTCAGTTCCACAGACCAAATAATTCCTGGGGTATCTGCAACCATCCATTTGGAAATACTGTGCCATTCTTCCAGCAGTCATCCATCTCCCATACTGTTCCATAGCTAAGGGAACACAACCAGAACTCTGTTCCTATTCCTAGGAAGCCTTTCATCCAGTGCAGCTGCAGACTCTGTTGTGTGACTCTGATCTGTTAATACTTCATTAATTTCTTTCTCAAGATTATAGGGTCCCCTAGCTCTAATTCTGCCTGACACACTCTCTTGCTGCTTTTATTCAAAGAGCTTCTAGAACATGCTTCAGGAGCAGCTATCTGAAACTAAGAAACGGAGTACTTAAACATATCTGAAGACGCTAGTGACACAGTATTCCTTGGTTCTTCTTTGGGCTGAGATAGCATCAATGACATTTTTATCTAAGGATGTAAAGAAAGGAGACTAAGGAGTTTCAAAATTGGCTTCGTATTTTAGCAACAGTACTAACACCATAAGCAAAATTCAGGCATATACCTTATCAAAACCCATCAAATTGCTAAAATTTGTACAAAATACAAAGATAATTTCTGTCCTTATCTGTTTGTTCATCTCAATCGTAAAAAAAAGCTATGATTTCAAGTACTTCTGAGAATCAGGGTACCAAATACACTAAGGTTCAACAAGCAGCTTGTCTTTCAAAAGGACCAAGAATATCAGTGAAAGCAGAAATTCTTTCTATGTTCTGGAATAGTTTTGTGAGCTAATATGGTCTAACCAATCATTTAAATTTAAAAAACAGAGCACATACTTCTGCAGAGATGGAACAGATGCAGAGTGGGCAGGTAAAGCTTTTGTACCTTGAAACACCCCATGTTCTCATTTCTAAGTGATCTTTCAGTCTTACGGTTTACTTATTTGCTTTTCCCCTCTGGCACTTTTGAGCAAAAAGTAGGCTTTTAAAACCACTGTGTGCCCTAATGTTAGTCAGCAAAAAAGCATCCATGGGCATGGGATAGAATGCTGACTATAAATGTTCAAATCTGGGTTTAGGATCCCAAAACAGAGACTAAATTTACTACCCATTTTGGCACCAGGATTCCTAGCACTGGTCACCTCAAGTGCTATGTTGCACTTAAATATGCAACTAACACTCAGAGCTTTTAGAAACATTTCTCAGAAGAGGTCCCACAAGTAAGGAAGAAGGCTGACTCCAGAGCTCAGGGCACTGTCCAAGACATTATGCCAGGGTGAGAGCTAGGACCACTGATGGCTCCACCACAGGGCAAGAAATGACGATGTTGCACTTTAAGCGTCCTCATGACACCTACCACCATTAAGGCACCGTTTTTGTAAGAATGGTTAATGACATAAGGAATGATAAAAAAGAAAGTATAAAGCATTGGGCAAAGGGAAAAAGGTGAACAACTTAGGTAGCCTTTAATGTTTGATGCCATACAATTTGAGTCCTTGCACAGAGCAGAAGGTATTTGACATTTTCCTCTTCAGAGATTAGCACTTGCAGGTATTGATTTAAACTAGGATTTATACCATGACTGTCATTTTATGAAGGGTACAATAAGAGAGATTAGCAAGAAATTGTCAGGCACACCTTCCTTAATCAGCTGCAAACTGTTTTCATCCTAAATCTGCACATTTGTCAGCAAAAGCATAATGCACATAAGTAAGTGCGGTAGCAGGAACAGAGCATTCAGCCTGACAGAATAAAAATAGCTACCAAGAAGAGGAGCCGTAAGACAGCTTTTTATTTTCTATTTTTAATCTGGAACAGATTCACAGTTCATGCTATTTCTTTTTAAATCTTATTATCTGACTTGGATTAGAATTAAAATTCCTCCTCAAACACCAAACTCTCCCCATGCCCTTTACAAGGCATAGGTTCCACCTGAGCATGTCAGAAGGTTGCCAGGCCAACTTCTCATTACCTAAGTCCATTGCTGAATGCAGTCTCAAGTATTGTGCATGTCTTTTTCAACTCAGAAGTCTTCCTTTGGAAGAAGTAGGTTTGAAAACACAATGGATAAGGAAAAAAAATCACCCAGCTATGTGTAAATGAGACCAGAGGATTGAAAATATCATTAAGAAGGATTTTCTTTGGCACAAATAGAAGTAAAAGCCTTGCTCCTTTTGGTTTTCAGTGAGAGTTCAGCATCCCACTTTGTCCTCAATGGAATGTCTCCAAGTGCCTTTCAACTAGCCTTGTCCCTCTAATCCATTCTGAAAATCCCATTTTTGCCTGCTTGGCAGGTATGGAAACGTGCTACAGCCAGATGTATTTCAACTACAAAGGCTGAAAATTGCAGGGAGAAAATATTGCATTTTCTACCTCTCTTCTAGTTACCCAGCCTCTAAATTAAAAGCAGGAAAATGGGTGCCTCTTTCACTCTTAAAGTCTGCTTGAAAATTGGTTTCCTGTTAAGCTGCACCATGGAATTTAAATTATTTTATGCTAACAGTTACGAAGCACCAGAGGTTCTTACCTCTGAGTGAAATGGATTAATATTTACAAGAATTATATTTTTCTTAATAAGGTTTAGTCTGCATAGCCTTTCATCAATCAATGGTGCCCTGATATGATAGAGCTATTTCTGTTAGAGTTAGGTTCAGGCAGGAAGCATAGCAGGTTTTGTTTGCTTTCTGCCTGGATGAGCTTAGGTAATCCACAATGCTTGTTCCTATGAGGTACAATTAATCTCCTGAATGGGAAAGATATCTCCTTTGATATATCTTCTGTTGTGTCTACAACTACTTAATATTTCACAACTGCCTTGTTAAGAGAGAAACATGTTGAAGTAGCTTGTGTTATTGATTCAAAGATGACTGAAAGCATGTCTGCTATGAGAAGAAAGCCATGGAGCCAAAAAAGTGGGAGAGCTGCCCATGCTGTATAGGGATCATGACGGGTTTAGACACACTGTCTCAACTGGGTCTGCTGTTGCATTTCTGTGGGGTGTCTGAATGAACCCACAAAGCCGTGCCTGTATTTATGTAAGCAGCCACGTTTGGATCTAGATTTCCTCTCATTGGGTGGTGAAAGTTTATCGAGGCCAGACTATGCAAGGTTACCTCTGTCACGGGAATTGAATAGTAAGAGAAAAGAGGAAGGGCTGGGACAGACAGACCAAGCCATAGTGGGCTGCTTCAAAGGGAACTGGAGAGATGCAGTGCGGTCACAGTTATCTCCCGCCCCAAAAAGCGGTTTTGCACCAAGGAGCAGCAACAACCAGCTTGACTTCCCAGGCCTCTGGCCTAAAAATAATTAAGGGGAACATTTTGGGCTAAGGTATGGAAATATATTAATGCTCCAGGTAATCAGCTCAACAACTTTCTACTGTCAGTCACAGCTCTCAAACTATTTTGACAATAATAAATGTTTTCAGATATACTCATTGCTGATGCATTAAAAAAGTATCCAGCACATGTGAGACTTACTTCTTTGTGTACACAATGGGTCTAACATAATTGCAATGATCCAATCAGCCAGTCAGAAAATAATTTTGGTTCTTTTCTAAATATTTTTTTTTAAGCAGGGATACATGACCAGCTCAGGGAGACCTCAATAAGTGGTTTTAACATCAAATAAAGCATAACTCAACATAATTTTCAAAGTAGAAAATGAAGACTATTGTTGTGCCCAAGGAAAACAAAAAGCTTCTGGAAGGGGAAAAAATTTTCTTCTTTTATGTTTATTTTAGTAGGACTGTACTTTTAGGTAGACCACATTTAAATTACTAGACTGGACTTTGAATAGAGGATAATATAGCAAACCATCCAGACCACATAACCCTCCATGAGTTTAATCTACAGAGAGCTCAAGGTTTCATTTTCTGCATGAAGAGACAGGTCAGCTTTAATTCTTATATGAAAGTTGTTTCAATCCAGCTTTAGAGGGAGAAAATTCCTGCATTACGAAGCCTCTCCCTGCAGCATATTTAGTATTTCCTAGATCTCTTCCTACTACCAAGTAATATATGGGATTGTCCATGTCTCAGTCGATAGAAAGTTTGCTTTTAGTAGAAATGCACTAGGCTTTGTGATGGAGGAAAGATTAATATAAACAAGAAAAAAATTGTTCATAGTGTTTTGGTTTTTTCCTTCATAATGTTTACCAGGTTACCAGTATTTGGTATGTTTTATGTTCTGACTTAAATCTAAATTTCTGTCACAGAAATCTAACTCACATAAATAATATTCATGTGAGTTGCAAAGAATTAATGACAGCTTTATGCTCCTTTGGCAATTGTCTTGCTCCTGAAAAACTATCATCTCCTTTTATAGGGTTGCTTTCCTCCATTTTGCTTTCCAAGTAAACAATCTCACCTGACACCTTATTCATCATCCACTAGTAGTGGAGAATGGGAACATGCTTGCACTTCTGATTTGTTACTCTTTTCTTCAGACAGTATAAAAAGACTAAAAGAAACAGTTTTTGAAGGGCCAGGTGTTAGTGAAAAGGTTAGCCCTCAGTGATTCACAGTGTTAAAAATCATCCTTGCCTCACTGACATAATAGCTGCCTGACACCTGAAATCAACTACACCAGATTTTTACTCCCTTAATAGTAGCATAGATTTAGAACTAAAAATCAAAACCTGCAAGCCATGAAAGTACAAAGCTTAACCGGGGAGGGGAGAAGGTAAACTCTAGTTTTGGTTACAGCTGACCAGAAGTAGAGAAAAAAAAATACATATTTCCTCACAAAATTGGAAGATCAAAGAAGTTTAGTGGTTTTTTTTTTCCACCTGCCCCGCCCCGTACCCCCTCTGCAAATACCAACATGCAGTATTTCCAAAAGAGAATAATTCCCATGGACCCTATAGCCCATGAAACAGAAAGGAAAACTGGACAGCATACTGAGCAACTACAGGAAACACCCAGAAGGATCCCAGGAAGAACTGCTCCTTGAGGGTCACAGACTCCTCATTCTCTGATAAGCAATTAGTAGTATTGACACCAATGAACTCTCCCCAACCAGAAAATATCAAAACATTTTTATCTTTATCCTTAGGCCAAATCTCTTCCAGAATTGTCAGTTCTTTTGTGAAATCGGAAAGGTTGGAAGAGCTACTCTGTCCTGGAGCTGAACATCTAGAAAGCATAATCTTTTATCCCCATAATACTCCAGCTGCTAGACCATCCCTATAGAGCCAGAATTCATACATCAACATTGGATTCAACTAAAACTTGTCAAACCCCAAGTAGATGGTCATATCTCCTTTTACTTGGGAAAGAAATATAATAAATATTTTTCTTGTGCTGTGTTTTCTGTTCTAAGGAAGGTGCTCAGCAGTACCATTTCTACATGCTTCCTGCGGCATTTTACTGCCTTTTCCCAGTGTAGTCTGAAATGTGCTTAGGTAAGACTACTTGAGTTTCCCTTCCTATACACATTCCTCTCAGGAGTGGATGACTGTACTTCAGTGTTTACGTTTCAATTACTGGCCTGCAACATCAGCTCTGCTGGCTCTTTGCCACTTGGTGAAAACATACTTGTTTTCCTGTTGGCATGCACAACAGCTTTTTGTTAATACACCCCCAGACCAGAGAAGCCATCAATGAAATATTAATTTGTTGTGCTGCTTGAATTACAGTTACTGGCTGAGCAAACTGAAAGGTCCTCTGTCACAGGAATAGGTTTGTTACACTTAATTGCATGTCTTACTCTCTTTCCGAGTCATGAGAACATTTGAGGTTTCTGCATAACTTAAAAATATCTGAATCAAGCATGAAAGGCTAACAAGAAAAATAAACCAAAAAGCTGAATGCTGTCTCACACTGCTCCATGTGATTAAAGAGAATCAGAGAATGAGCAGAAAAGCCCTAGAGTAAGTGACATTGGTATTGGGCAGGAATGAGGATCTAGGGAGCTGCTGAAACTGCTAACACTTTCCCCCTGTGGAAGATGAAATAATTAACCTGCAGCCTGTCTGACTCAGCCAGCCCAAGAAAGGAGAGAGGGGATGATCAGAAAGTCAGTCAGACCTGAAAATTTATAACTTCTGGGATATCTCAAGGGAGCTGATTCTAGCAGAGCAGGTCTTGAGGCAGAATACAGGGCTGGGATTCAGGACAATGGGATTTTACTCCTGTCTCTGTCCACGCAGAGGAAAAGACATTTTACCTCCCTATTTCCTTTCCTGTCCCTTCGTCTGCTCTATCAGCTTAGATCAAAATGCTCTGTGTGCTTGCAAATTAGCACCCTGATCCTGAGTAAGACTAAAAAGTGCAGCATACTATAAATAAGTATTGTGTTATTAAAATGACATTTCTTTGAGAGGCCACTTTGCACATCAGGTTAGAGACATTCCCATCACGCTTCACAATAACAGCCATTACACAGGTAGTCTCTCTTCTTACTGTGCTGGCCAAAGCAGACCTGACTGAGGGTAGATCAGGGGCAGTAAGGGTCAAAGTGCATTCCACAATTTGAACCCTTCTTTCATTTAAAATGGAGGACTCAATCACCTGTAAAGTATTAAAGCACATTCAATCTAAATGAAACATTCTATTCCTGCACAAGCTATCCAATCCAAACATCAGATTTGGTCTATTCCAGACAAAAAGCATCTCTTAAAAATATCATGAGAAAATTCTGAAGGAAAAGATCTCCAACTAGATTTTCCACTTAGGAAGTTCTTCCCTGAACAAGACCTATATAAGAACAATTTAAAAAACCTCCTGTAAACTAGGATTTTTATTTCTTCAATATAGGTAGAAATGACTCAACAAGTTTAAGGAATGAAAAGAAGCAAAGGACTAGCTTCTCACACTGTCTGTTGAGGCAGGCCCAGTGCAACCAGGCAGCAATCTGCTGTCTCTCAGGCGAACGCAAAACAGATTTAGAAACACTTCGAGCTCCTGAAGTTCCCAAAGGGCGAATAGAGCTCAGCAAACCCTTTTATTTAATAAAAATATTTGCCCTGGAAATAGTACAGTGCCCACGCATCACATAGCATTGTCTGCTAGTACTGATAAACTAAGATGATAACTTTGCTCAGTTTCCCTTACATAGCCATTGGAAATCCCTTGGACTAGGGTAAATCATTAAGAAAAGGCCTCTGTTACGGAGATGCCAGGAAAGATACATATTAAGTTATTGCATGCATCTGTATCCGTGTCTCTGTATCTATCTAAAGATACACACCACTGATACTTCTTATTAGTTTGTAGAGAATGCCAATGCAAAGAGAAAGAGACACATCTTTGTTTAATAAGTTATTCACAGGAGCATATCTGTGTTACACACACCATCAAAGCAACTGCACGTTTTATGCATAAAAGCCAGGGACAGATTTTGGTCATGTGCTGCAGAAGACAATGGGAAGGTTCAGCTCTGCCCAGCTCCAGCTCCAGTTGATTTGTAAGTAGTTTTTGTTCAATGAAATAAAAGTATTTACATTTTATGTTTTATTGAGGGAAGGAATTAGTTTTTCAATTGAATTGGGGACTTGTGTAAAGATTAACTGAGAAAGATAACTTAGCGGGTTAATTTAATTTCTGCCTCCTCTGATCCCATGTTTTTTATTTTTGGACCACTCCATGCCAACCCCATCCCCACACTTGACATGCCCTATCAGCTTTTAATATATCTGCTTTTACATCTTTTCACAAAACTTACCTCTTCTTTTAAATCTGGCTCATTTCTTGATATGAATTTAATTTTACATGAAATTCAGTGCCCATATGATTGCAGCTGGTTCAGTAGCTATTCATTAATCTATAAAGAAAAGTAAGACCTACTGAAAGATAAGGGCTGAAAAATATGCAAATGTATATTAAAAAATTTACCCAGATCATTGACGATCTTGCAAGATTAATAGAAAACTGACTTACAGAATCAATACCCATTCCCTCTGTCTCAAGTCTAAGCCTGGATATATAATGAGAGCAAACCATATTAAATTTAAAGCTAACCTGATCTAGGCTGTGTTGTTCCTCTCTAAGGGCAAAGAATTTTGTGACATTTCGAAATGGCAGCTAGTTACACACCATGCATTTTTCAGTAGCATCCATTTCAAAGTGAAATCATTACATTAATTAGCTCTACCCACTGTTTGTGGAGAGCTTTATCTGGCCTGTTGTTTGTTTTTTTTTGTTTTTTTTTTCCTCTTTTCTTTGCAAATGACTGTATAGTGTAAAGCTCTGAATAGCATGCATTTATGAACCTGAGTATAACTGTGCTTCTATTTTCACATGAAAACTGTCATAAAAACAACCAGCACAGGGCCTCATGGCACTTACCTTCAGAAGACAATTGGTTTCATGGAGCAAAGACCAGCAGCTGCATTATCAAATAACCTGAAGACTGTGCTGGATAAATAATAAAAAATGGACCTCTGTGTGACATGAAGGAGATGGAAAGAAATTAATCTTTGGAGCTCATCATCCGAACATCGAATAATATATCTGACCAATTAAAATCCAAACTGAAGATCCTATTATAGCTGTACATAAAGACAGCACTTGTTTTATGAGACAATTAATATGCACCCAAAAGCACTAGAAGACAGATCTTACCTTGTAGTTTCTAGGATCTGGTATTTAGTCCAAAATCTATTAAAAGACAGCCCAATTTTCATATATCAGCTGCAGAATTATATGCAAAGATAAAAAGAAAACAGACAAGTGCAAATGTACTGGAATTCAATAACAGGGCAATATCCCTAACTGTATACATATTTCATAAGCAACACAAAAACCTATTTTCAATGCATCCTGTAGAAAAAGATGTTTCAGTTCCTTGCCCTTAGTACCATGAGTACTCAGCCTAAATTGCTGCCCTCTCTAAACGTTTTAAGCTCTGAAAAGTAGAATACCTCAGAAGATTAATAACATATTATCTCGAGATATCTTGAGATAATCAAGATACTTAACAGTCACCTTGCTTCTTTGTTTAGTGTGAAGTCATCTATTCTGACAGTAGCCTGTTAATAACTTATTAGCCATCAATTGTGCTTAATTATTTCTAGCTAAAACCAAAATGTTGATTTGGTATTAAACAAATTAATCTAACAAAGTTTCCATTAAATTAAATGTATTTATTCCTTTGTCTGCTAACTGAACCATCTGTGATGCCTTCTCCATAGACCACATAAGAGTTTAGCTATTATTCTAAGCAAAGAGGGGCTGCCATTCTAAGGCACAAAGAGGGGGTGCTATTCTAAGCAAGGAGGGGTGCCATGCTCGACCTTGTGCTCACCAACTGGGAGGGGCTGGTGGGGGATGTGAAACTGATGGACAGCCTTGGCTGCAGCGACCACGACACGGTGGAGTTCAAGATCCATAGGGCAGCAAGGAAACTACACGGCAAACTCTCTGCCCTAGACTTCAAGAAGGCGGATTTCGGCCTTTTCAGGGACCTGATGGGCAAAGTGCCATGTGAGGCGGCCCTGGAGGGAAGAGGGGCCCAGGAAAGTTGGTCCATATTGAAGGAGCACCTCCTCCAAGCTCAGCAGAGGTGCATCCTGATGAAGAACAAGTTGGGCAAAAAGGCCAGGAGGCCTGTGTGGATGAGCAAGGAGCTCCTGGACCAACTGAAAGTGAAGAGGAAAGCCTATAGAGGGTGGAAGTGGAGACGGGTAGCCTGGGAGGACTACAAAGAGGCTGTGCGAGTGGCCAGGGATCGGGTGAGAAAGGCCAAAGCCCTGACGGAATTGAGTCTGGCCAGGGATATAAAAAGCAACAAGAAAAGCTTCTATAGGTATGTAAGGGACAAAAGAAAGTCCAAGGAGAATGTAGACCCCCTCCGGAAGGAAACCAGTGACCTGGTCACCCAAGACGTGGAGAAGGCTGAGGTACTCAATGACTTTTTTGCCTCAGTCTTCACTGATAAGGACTCTTGTCTCACCACCCAAGCTGTGGAAGGCACAAGCAGGGACTGCGAGGATGAAGAACCGCCCACTGTACTCGAAGAGCAGGTTTGGGAACATCTAAGGAACTTAAAGGTGCACAGGTCCGTGGGACCTGATGAGATCCATCCTCGGGTCCTGAGGGAACTGGCGGACGAAGTTGCCAAGCCACTGGCCATCATATTTGAGAAATGGTGGCGGTCTGGTGAGGTCCCCAATGACTGGAAGAAAGGGAACATAACCCCCATTTTTAAAAAGGGGAACAAGGAAGACCCGGGGAACTACAGAGGCCAGTCAGCCTCACCTCTGTGCCTGGCAGGGTCATGGAGCAGATTCTCCTGGAAACCATGCTAAGGCACATGGGGAGCAACGAGGCAGTTGGTGACAGCCAACATGGCTTCACCAAGGGCAGATCGTGCCTGACCAATTTGGTGGCCTCCTATGACGGGGTGACAGCATCGGTGGACAAGGGACGAGCAACGGATATTATGTACCTGGACTTGTGCAAAGCTTTTGACACTGTCCAGCACAACATCCTTCTCTCTAAACTGGAGAGGCACGGGTTTGATGGAAGGACCACTCGGTGGATAAGGAGTTGGCTGGATGGCCACACTCAGAGAGTGTGGTGGTCAATGGCTCAATGTCCACGTGGAGACCGGTCATGAGTGGCATCCCTCAGGGGCCTGTGTTGGGCCCGGCCCTGTTCAACATCTTTGTCAGCGACATGGACAGTGGGATAGAGTGCACCCTCAGCAAGTTCGCCAACACCACCAAGCTGTGTGGTGCCGTCGACACGCTGGAAGGGAGGGAAGCCATCCAGAGGGACCTTGACAGGCTGGAGACGTGGGCCCGTGCCAACCTCATGAAGTTCAACCAGGCCACGTGCAAGGTCCTGCACCTGGGTCGTGGCAATCCCAGGCACAAATATAGGCTGGGCGGAGAATGAATTGAGAGCAGCCCTGAGGAGAAGGACTTGGGAGTGATGGTGGACGAGAAGCTCAACATGAGCAGGCAATGCGCCCTTGCGGCCCAGAAGGCCAACCGCATCCTGGGCTGCATCAAGAGGAGCATGGCCAGCAGGTCGAGGGAAGTGATTCTCCCCCTCTACTCTGCCCTGGTGAGACCCCGCCTGGAGTACTGTGTCCGGTTCTGGAGCCCCCAACGTAAGAGGGACATGGACCAGTTGGAGAGGGTCCAGAGGAGGGCCACAAAGATGATAAGAGGGCTGGAGCACCTTTCCTATGAGGACAGGCTGAGAGATGTGGGGCTGTTCAGCCTGGAGAAGAGGAGGCTCCAGGGAGACCTTATAGTGGTCTTCCAGTACCTCAAGGGGGTCTATAAGAAAGATGGGGAGAGAGAGAGGCTGTTCAGCAGGGCCTGTTGTGACAAGATGAGGGGTAATGGTTTTAAAATAGAGGGGGGTAGATTTAGATTGGATATTAGGAAAAAGTTTTTTACAATGCGAGTTGTAGAACACTGGAACAGGTTGCCCAGAGGGGTGGTGGATGCCCCATCCCTGGAAACGTTCAAGGCCAGGCTGGATGAGTCTCTGAGCAACCTGATCTGGTCAGGGATGTCCCTGCTCCTTGCAGGGGGGTTGGACTAGATGACCTTTGAAGGTCCCTTCCAACTCTAACCATTCTATGATTCTATGATAAATGAATTCAGGACAAAAATAGAAACAGCCGCTCAAAGATAATGCTACTGGATAATTCCTGCTTCCAATTCTGTCTACGTATATAAGCTTAAGATCATCATGGTACCCAATCAAGCTGAATTAAAATGCTTTCCAAGTATAATTTTGTGCTATATAACCTTGTCTCATTAAAAATTGGGAAAGGAGGAAAAAACAACATTGTGACTATAAATTAAAATGGTGTTGGTGCTGCTTTTTGAGAACCAGGCAAGACTCTTTGTACTCTCACATTCCTTGTTTTTACAAATGAAAGAAAAATTAATCAGGACTCAGTACATTTATCTGGAATCTCCAAAGCAGAACTTACAACAAATAATAAGGCATCAAACTGGCTTTGCAGAAGTGTCTCATGCCCCAAACACAGAAACACTACATGTAGTTCAAGATGTTAAAGCAGCAGAAAGTGACCCTTCTTCTGCAAAATAGCTGCCTAATGGGACTGTTTTGACAACAGCACCTAAAGGATTATAAATAATGAGCACCTCCAAGAAGATATTTCTTACGTGTCTCCCACTTAACCTGAACCTGATTATGAGTATGTGCAGTGATTCTGCAAACCTTGGTGATCAGAAACCCTGCTCTGTACAAGAAGGTTTTCAACTCCCATTTAAGGGAGCCTAGTATAGAGTTACTCTGAGGCTTCTTTTCATTCCTCTGTTGGTGTAGTGACATTACAAAGACTCTGTGAAAGTATCCAGCATGCCAGTTTTCACATTGTTCAAACAGAGTGAGTTCCTCAGAGCCACATGTGGACCATGCCAGGAAGGGTTTTGCATGCAAGGTAGCAGTGATCACACAATGGCAGTAGAGGAAAAGACGTAACCTACCCTGACAGGCAGTACTGTCTGAGCTGCAAAGATAGTAAAGGATAGCATGGATTTGCACAAAAAGACTTGAAACGACAGTGCAAGAAAATAAATCACAAGAAACTGTTAGTCCCAAATACTGAAGAACTGAGACCCAGCCAAGCTTCCTCTGATTCTCAGCAGACCACCTGCACACATTTCCTTGTGGCGAAAATTTGCTTCTTCAATCATGGTTATATCAAGAAAGAAGGGAAGCAGTGCAGAGCAGCTGGTAGGGCAGTAAACCAGGGCTTTGAGTGAGCAGGAACACTTAATCCTCTCTTCTTCTATTTAGCTGTAACACAAGTGTAACACAGCAACATACTGACTTCTTCCAATCCTCTTTGTACCATATCTGAAGTGGTTATGGCTGCCATTTTGTCTCAGGATTTTCCAGTGCTCTATTTTTGTCGTAGTTCAGCCCCGATCGGACCAGACTACGCAGTCTCTCTCTCACTCCCCCCACACTCCGAGAAAAACAGGGAGAGAAAATATAAGGAAAAACGGCTCGAGGTTTGAGATAAGGACAGGGAGAAATCCTTAAAGTTACCGTCACGGGCAAAACAGACTCGACTTGGGGAAAACTATTCATTTATTACTACAAACAGCAGGATAATGAGACAGAGAACAAGATAACCTCCATCCACCCCTCCCTCTTCCCAAGCTTAACATTATCTCTACTACCTTCCCCCCCCCGAGCGGCACAGGGGGGAAGAGGGAATGGGGGTTGCAGTCAGTTCATCATACGTTGTTTTACGCCGCTGCTTCATGGTTGGGGGAAGAACTCCTCGCATTCCTCCCCTGCTCCGTTGTGGGGTCCCACCCCTACGCCACAGTCCTTCGTGGAACTGCTCCGGCGTGGGTCATCTCTTCCACGGGTGCAGTCTCTCCAGAACAGCTGTCCCAGCGGGCCCTCCACGGGCCACAGCTGCCTTCAGGCGTCCACCTCCCCCGGTGCGGGGTCCTTCACGGGCTCCAAGTGGATCTCTGCTCCTCCGTGGACCTCCATGGGCTGCAGGGGGACAACCTGCTCCACCATGGTCGTCACCACAGGCTGCAGGGGAATCTTGGCCAGGAGCCGCATTACTCCTCCCCCTCCTTCTGAACTGACCTTGGTGTCTGCAGCCGTTCCTCACAACAGGCTGGTAGGTGTCTCTCAGGATCTTTTTTTACATCTTATTCACTTCTCATCTCCTTTCCACTTCTTGCAGCCGGGCTGGACCGAGTCGGGCCCAGTCGGCTGCCTGGCGAGAGGCCAGAGGGTGAGGCCTGCAAGGCCCATGAGGCCTGCACCTCCCCCTCTGCGCCTCTGCCCCCGCTCAGCTTCTTCACATCTTCTCTTCTCTCTCTTTTTTTTCTGTTTTCCAATTCTTAAATACGTTATCGCAGAGGCGTTATCACGAGACATTCTGCTACCAATCGGCTCGGCCTTGGCCAGCAGTGGGTCCGCCCTAGGCCTGGCCAAGTCCCCTGAACAAAGGGGAGCGACTTCTAGCAGTTTCCTACAGAAGCTACCACCTTAGGCCCCCCCTTACTAACAAAACCACGACAATTTTAAATCTCACAGCTGAGTTAAGAGCCACTGTCAGGAGAATGAACACGCAGTCACCTGTAGAAGAGTTAGCATTGACAGATACTCTCTGCCTGTTCTCTTATCAAAACCATTTTTCATGTCACCATTTAAACCTCAGGGATACCATGATCAAGAAAACTGTCAGTTTCATAGCAAAATATTTTTTAATAAAATGCTCTGCCCAGATTCAACAAACTCCATGAACCCATGATGTAATGGTGACAGTTGGTAGGTGGTGAGAAACATCTGATTTGTTGAGGACTTTATTAAGCACAGAGTATTATCCACAACTTAATAGGCTGCTCATAAGGTGGTTTCAAGTTTGCTTGCATTTTCAAAATCTATGTTTATACTTGGCAATCCATATGGAGAGTCAGAAAATTATGAGGAAGGAAATGACCATCAGAAATGGTGTCAGATGAACAGTGGCAGGGTAAATCGTAGCCACACTCACTTCTGTTTGTTGAGTAGGATAACAGACTTCATAAGGAACTGGAGATAAAGGGCTGAGGGCTATGTTGATATCAAGTTGATAGCCAAACGAGGTATGTGTATACTGATACAGAGATGGCTCCAAGTCAATCTGTGCTTTCCTCTCTTTCTATTTCTCCTGATTTCTCTGGTCTGGGCAGGAAGGCACACATAAGCTATCTGGATTTTGGAGAACAATAATTGAAGTGCAATGCCAATGCTGTAGTTTAACTAGACAGGTAGGCATAGGTTAACAGACTGAGAAGAGACATTCACAAAGTGCACTCCCCCTTACAACCTTCCTCCTTTAATGCTTGCTAGTTTATCTGTGAGTATATGGCTCAGTTATGACCTCCAAATCACCTTTCACTAATTCTCCTCTGAAGAAAAATACAAGCTAGAACTTTAGAAAAAATGACTAAAAATGGATGGCAGACAGCTGGGCTTTTCAGTCTTTGCACAGTACTGCTGTGTAGCTGAGTGCTCTAAATCCCTATGGACCAACCTCAAAAACAGTTACGGTTTCCACTTGTGCTTGCCACTACCACATTTGGTTGTTGCTTCTCTGCATACAGAGGCAGTTACAAGCAGGATCCCATGCCATAACAAGGAAGAGATGCCCACTTCATCACACCATCAGCACAGAGCTCACTGCCTGCGCCTCAGTCATCCATCAGGGCTCTTCTCCTTGACATGATCTCTGTCTTTCCTCTATGCAATAACAGTAGGCTCAGCTTCTAAGCAGTCAGGTTTAATTGAGCAGGATTTTAAAATCTCACTTGCTATCAGATACACAAAATAAATCACTAAAAGGCAGGAAAACAAGTAATGGAAATGGGTTTTCACCTCTCCATGCTGAACCTTGGGGAAGATTTAGCATGTTTTGTGGAACAGCAGTGTTTAAACCAGCTGAAGGTCCAATTTTTGTGACTGTTCATCCCTCTCAATGTAATTCGCCAGAGCTACATTGGGCTGGTGGTGTCTGAGGATGTGTCTCTTACATTTGTTTTTGTGGACACAAAGGCATGTCCCTATGGCCATACTAATGATCGTGTCACCTGTGATAACAGCATGATTAAGCAGGTGCAGACAGGGTAGTTTCCTGGCAAGCTGACTTCTCTTTTCTCATGAAAGCAAAGCACTTGCTTCAGCCATTATCTTCAACAAGGAAATTTATAATTTCCTTCTTGCATGGTTTCCAGTTTTCTTGACATTTAAAAACAAAGGTACCTTTGGCCTTACTAACTCTCCCCCCACGGTTAGTACCTGACACACAGCTCTGCTGACTGGGCATATGACATTTGCTCCTCTGAAATTAAATGAAGGCTCAGAGGTTTTGTTACCAAGGCAACTCCTTTTGATATTTGTACAAAGTTACATGCTTTGGAGAGAACATGCAAAGCTGCTGAATCCCACAGGAAGGACACCTGTGGTTTGCCCTTTTTTAGGCTCATGTACAAAGGACCAGACACAATACAGGTTGAAGCTCTAACAAAGTCCTGTAATAATTTGATGGTATAAATCTATCTAAAACAAGAGGAACTCTGTTGCATGAAAGCAGCAGCAGCAGCTTGCATATTGCTAGAGAGGATGAGAAATCTTTGCTAAACATTATGCCTTCAAAAGATGCTGAGCAAAAAGGACAACACAAGCAATATTTCTGCAGTCCAAATGAGAGCACTACCTGCAAAAACACAGCATAGCTTTACAAGAGAGCAGTAAAACTGAAGTAAGCAAGTATCTCTTAGATGTGGCTGTACCAAAGGTCCCAGTGGAGAGGAGGCTTATTGGCTACAATACTATAGAGTAATGGACATGTTAGAGCATCTTTTAATTTTCCATGGAGGAAAACCAAAGTGAACATGAATAAATTACACTGAAATGATTGAGAGTACCAGAGTGCTCAGGATTTAACAATAGGAAAACTGACTGCCAAAAAAAGGGAAAGAAATCTTAACTAAAAGCTCACATTGAGCAATGCTGAAAGCTCCAGGGCATGGCAAAGAGAATGTACATCTCCGGCCAGGGTAAGAAAGCAGCTACAAACATTGCTGTAGGTAAGAGACAGAAGTAATGAAAATGATGAAAGGATGAGATCACCATTTCTGGTGTTCTAGTCCTTGCATGGATTCCACGGGCTAACGTAATTCCTGAAGCCAGCAGGATTTTTCAGTCACTATAAAAAGACCATTGTAGGTTTGTTCTTTAATCCCATTACTGTTATTCGTACAAGGGACCATATACAATCCAGTTTATAATTACTGCAAATAGAATTCACCAACATTTCCCATTATAAGATGCTGTTTTCAGTTGGTTACAGCTTTGTCAAACTATCAAAAATGCAAAAGTAGCTTTATTTTGGCATTTTAAAATTTACACTTTCAACTTAAACTAAATACTTGCGTTTTACAAGATCAGGCTGGGCTTGGGTTTATCAGAGAACAATGGCACAGAGCGCAAAATCAACAAACTGAAGACGCAGGGGAAGGATAAGTTTCTAGTTAATTCAAAGTTTCATTCTGAATTCTACAGCAGTATTTCTGTGCAGTTCTTCGAGGGGGAGAGGATCAGGCTTGCATACATTCCCAAGGTGAAATGGGGCAATAATGATTCTTCTTTACTAGCCTTCATCTGCCTATATGTAAATTAAATATTTTTGGCTTCTTCCTTTGTGAAGGTGTGAATTTCTACAGCTGACAAGTGTGAAACAGGTGGTGCTTTGGGAAATGCCCAGTTAGCCATAGATGCACTTCCACAGTAAATACTGAGGTCCTCCTCAAGACAACACAATTGTCTGTTCCATATTTAACAGCTCATCCTGCCATGAAACAAAAGCTGTCTGTGATTTATACAATTTTGACAATGCTGCAACCAGCAAGAAGGTCATATGAACTCTGAAATCTGTTAGTGGGAATGTCACAAGCTACCAAAGCCAGTTTGAGTGCTAGGACTGCTGTTGTTACATCCCCTAATTATGGTAGATAAAATATCACATCTCTGATAAGTAACAAACAGCAGAGAGACAGCCCAGAACATACATACCTCGCTGCTGTATTTTCTCAGTTACAAGACACACTGTCCCACTTGCAATACAGAGTTGCATGACTTTCCAAAATAATCACTAACATGACTGTTTCCAAACACAATGCTCTACTCCATGCTGAAAAGTACCTTCAGTTGTACTGAGACCTGCCCATCTCTTGAAATAGAATAATTCATTTTAGGAAAACAACGATCTGAATTTGTGCTTAGCAAATACAATCTTGACTAAAAAAATATCGGTAAGGTAGTAGATAAACAAACATTGTAAATGTCTGCATCTGTGTGAACTAAGTGTATCAAAACCTCAATTCAGGTAAGTAGGCAAATATATCTTTACAGAAAATAACATATTGTTCCTTACTAGAGGTTTGTGAGTTCAAGGGCATCTAGAAACAATAGAACCGAGCCATTACAAGTTACTTTGAAGTTTGATTGTGGCTTTTTTTAAAGTTAGTGACATACTTGCTTATTCCTATAGAGTCATTTGGGGTTTAGGTAAAAAAGATCTCTAACTATAAAGTAAATTGTCAAGCAAAATTAAATGGAATTGAGCCTATCCATCCTCTGCAGCTCTTCCTTCAGTCATGCTTTCTTTTGGTTTTCATGTTGCTTCTCTTGCCACCAAGGGAAAATATTCAGTAAATGCAGTAGCCTCCAGCCTAACTAAATCCTGATATAAGTTCACCCTGTCAGTACACAAAGGTCATCATCACCACTCCTGGTGGACTGTTAATTGGGTTCTCTATCTTATTATACTCTATTACAGTAACAACTGTAATCAAATGGCTGTGTACAAAGAATATATTAATGACCCACTGCATGCAATCTTTTTCCCTGAAACATGCTCTTGTTTTTCACCATCAGCCACTATTCCCTAGAGATAAACACACAGAATCTGTACCATCTATCAAACAGCACCCAAAGGAGATACCGGACTTACTTCCCACTCCCTCTTCTTTATATAAACCAGAGCAGATATTTCTGAAGACAGAACACAAACCCGGTAGAACAAAAGATGATGCAAAATTAAACAGTAATTCTTGCATAATGGATGGCATGACTTGCTAGAAATCTTTAATTGCTTTTTACTATTTGGTGCAAGCATTTTCAGATACACAACCAACCTCCTGATGATTTCTCTTGAGAACTCCACAAGACAGCACAGGATCCCTCTGCCGCCATAACAGAGTACTCTCCTTTACAAGAGCAGGCATATTTAAAATGTAAAAGCTAATTAGCAAAAAACAAATACAATATTTAAAGCATGAATGCAGGCCCTAGGTTTAGATATCACCAGTTACTGGTACTACCAGAAAACCACCAGTTTTAAGCCCTTCATAACCAGATATGAAACTTCAGCATTAGGACAGTTCAGCCTAAGCACAAAATGTTTTTTTTTGATAGGCTTACACTTCTTGTGCCTGGACTCAAAATTACTTGGCAGTGTGTTGAAAACAAACAATATGTTTTTCTCCCCTATGCAATGCTTAGTTTAATTCCAAAGCTCTCCACAACATTCTGTTGTGGAAGCCAAATTATCAATAGGTTAAAGCAGAAATTAGATTCATTCATCATTGGTGGATATTAATCAGGATGGCCTGTCCACAGTTACCCAGTCTGGAACATAGTACTCAACAGATTACCTAGAGCTAAAAACAAATACACACGGAAAGATATTTTAGGCACACCTAGTTTCACATACTCCTTTCCTGATTTTTTCCCCAAGTAGTTACTGGTTGAGAATATTTACTAGGCTGGATCAATTTCTGAACTGATCCAGAATACCAAACATAATGCCTCTAACATAGAAAAAGAATTAAGAACTCTAAAATAATTCCAGTTTCATTTGTTTTCCAAAGTTTGAACAGAGAATGTGAACTGGAATTCAATAAATCTGTACCAACTATTGTGATGTTGCGGTCACGAGTTATGGTTACGGTCACTCCGGTCACGAGTGGCGTCCCTCAGGGGTCTGTGCTGGGCCTGGCCCTGTTCAACATCTTTGTTGACAATATGGACAGTGGGATAGAGTGCATCCTCAGCAAATTTGCCAATGACACCAAGTTGTGTGGTGCCATCGACATGCTGGAAGGGAGGGAAGCCATCCAGAGGGACCTTGACAGGCTGGAGACGTGGGCCCGTGCCAACCTCATGAAGTTCAATCAGGCCAAGTGTAAGGTCCTGCACCTGGGTCGTGGCAATCCCAGGCACAAATACAGGCTGGGTGGAGAATGGATTGAGACCAGCCCTGAGGAGAAGGACTTGGGAGCGCTGGTGGATGAGAAGCTTAACATGAGCCAGCAATGCACTCTTGAGGCCCAGAAGGCCAACCACATCCTGGGCTGCATCAAGAGGAGCGTGGCCATCAGTTCAAGGTAGGTGATTCTCCCCCTCTACTCTGCCCTGGTGAGACCCCGCCTGGAGTACTGTGTCCAGTTCTGGAGCCCCCAACACAAGAAGGACATGGACCAGTTGGAGAAGGTCCTGAGGAGGGCCACGAAGATGATAAAAGGTCTGGAGCACCTCTCTTATGAGGACAGGCTGAGAGAGTTGGGGCTGTTCAGCCTGGAGAAGAGGAGGCTCTGGGGAGACCTGATAGCGGTCTTCCAGTACCTCAAGGGGGCCTACAAGAAAGATGGGGAAAGGCTGTTTAGTAGGGCCTGTTGCAATAGGACGAGAGGTAATGGTTTTAAAATAGAGGGGGGTAGATTTAGATTGGATATTAGGAAAAAGTTTTTTACGATGCGAGTTATAGAACACTGGAACAGGTTGCCCAGAAAGGTGGTGGAGGCCCCATCTCTGGAAATGTTCAAGGCCAGGCTGGATGAGTCTCTGAGCAACCTGATCTAGTTGGGGATGTTCCTGTTCCTTGCAGGGGGGTTGGATTAGATGACCTTTGAAGGTCCCTTCCAACCCTAACCATTCTATGATTCTATGCTTGCACTGAAAATATCTAGGTATTTTACAGTGGAATTGCAACAAACATGGTCCTTTAAGTTATCTCACCCTTCATAAGTCTTTCCTGATCTAATTAAAACCAAAATTAACCATGAAGACAGATGGGCATAAAGAAAAATATCTATGTGCAGAGCAGAAATGCTGCAGGGTTTGCACCAAAGCAATAAACTCAAAACTTCACCAAGAAATGGGTGAGCTTCTTTCCATTTACCTCCCAGGAGAGTTACACACTTTTTTAGCAGTTCTTTGAGATTTGCCTTTTGCCACCTCTTTGAGATTTTTCTTTTTGCCACTCCTTTTGCAGTTAAGGAACTACAGTTGTAAGAACAGTCTTTCCTTATGATGTTCGATTTTTTTGTGCTGCACTTCTGAAAGTGTCATCAAATTAAAGGGGGGAAAAATATTTCAAAATGCTTTTGCATTAGGTTATGTACTAGAGTATCACCCATCTCCAGAATATGATATGGGAGACCATAGGTTTAATGCATCTTATAACTGTGCTTCAATGGAAAATGTTGACAAGAAGTCTGAATCTAGATCTTCAGGTCAGGTAGAGATGTCTCCATTGACATGCAGCCATTTCCGTCAGCTCAAGATCTGACCCACAGACTCGAATGGGAGCTTGACTTGGATCACTGTCCTTGGAAACAGCAGAAGCATGCACCCCCAGAAACACATATCAACAGGTCTGCAGCTGTGAAGAGTCCACCTCACATTATGAAATACAATCCCATGACCTTACTTATCATCCAGTTAGACTATGCAAAATTTCATATCTTTCTTGAAAGTATGAAATGTCTGGTCCATTCACCTACAGTGCCTCACATTGTGAGAACCCAATCCCCACAGCAAGCTTACATGGAAAGTACTTTCTTTACGTCCCAGAAAAGCAAAGCTTTTTACATAAGGAGTTCCAACAATGCATTTTTAAATAACTGAGTTTGACTTTCTTGGCAGTTGACTTGACTTTTCAAACAAAATTCACATTCTTTGAGAGAAGTATTTTTCTTTTTTCAAAGCTCACTTTTCACTAGGAAAATTGCAGTAACAAGAGAATGGCCTGTTGTCACTTTCCAATTTCGGACGAGAGGAAGGCCCCCTTGCGTTCTAGCCGACCTCAGACGAGTCTGGGAGGCTAGGGGCGGCTGGACCGACCTCTCACACACCAGAGCGTGGTTTTGTTCATATTCTCAGGAACAGAATTAAGACTCAAAACAGAGTCAAGTGCCAGGTAGCTTTATTAACCCAATAAGAAGTTTGTAAATGGAAGAGAAAGGAGAGAAAGGAAGGAAAGAGGGAAAAGAGTTTCGGTTGTAATAGCTACCACCATGGAGCTGCGGGGTCCCCACAGTTTACTTCGCTCGATGGGGGAACGATCCCTCCGGTGCTGGTCGTCTCGATGTCGGTTTCGTGGATGTGTATTCTGGCGAATGTGTATTCCGTTGAATGAATGAAGTGAAGAGTAGTGAAGTGTAGAAGTCTCGAAGTGTAGAAGAAGTGTCGAAGAAGAGTCGAAGAAGTCTCGAAGAAGTGTCTCTTTTTATGTTGGTTGTTTTCATTGTATTTCGAGAGCTGGTTTTCCTAGCCGCACCCCTCACCTGGTGGTGATATGCATGCCCATTACCGGGTGATATGCATGCCCATTACCAGGTGATATGTATCTCTGGGCGCATGCCAGGGACTAGGGCTAGATTTCTCGGAACCAGCTCTGCATTCAGGTTTGCAAGGCAACTCCTGTTGCCTTGCAGGATAACGGGAAGCCATTGCTCGGGTGGTGGCCCGCTGTTTCAACAATGTTGAGACAAATTTTTGACACAGTCTTTTACACCTGTTTCTTCTGTAGCTATGCATATAGGACAGACCTACAGTCAGGCAGGCAAAAGAGCAAATAAGAAACAGCCATAGGGGAACAACAGAAAAAGCACATACTATGAAAAAAAAATACTTAAAAAAAAAAAAACCTACATGTGCAAATATCAAGAACAGAGAAGGCAAATAATATAAAAAACAGTAATAGAACTAATGACATTCAAGGCAAATCTTAGGTGGCTGTAATACAAGCTGGATGAATAAGGTAAATATTCAGAAGAGTGTATGGAGACCATCCCATGTCTATGCACCAGGGAGGAGGACAACGATAACCACCCCTTCGAGCTCAAGCTTTTCTGCAACAGTTCTCAACTCAGCAGGAGAGGATGAGGAAAGTTTGTTGAAAATAATTCTGCCAAATAGAATCTGGTAAACAAGAACAATATCAACACACAACACAAAGCCTTGCTAAAAAGCCAAATAGCTTTTTTTTCATTAAGTGACTGGAGGACAATAAAATTTACAAAGCAAAATTACAGTGGTATAAAAAGAAAAATCAGTGTTGTTAAGCAAATTGTGCACCAATGAGGAGGGAAGAATAAAAAAAACTTGCAGGGAAAAGGACTGAATTGAAGTCACAACACACAAGGTTTATCAGAAATACCATTTACTCCCATAGCGAGTATTGCTGTATTCCTGAAGAGATGAAACAGGCAGTGGTGAATTAAGCTAATCCATGTAGACAGAGATGGTGTAGGGTGACTGTTTTATCTGCAAACTTTTCATCATATAGATGATCAATGAAAATGTATTTCAGCATGTATATTGTGGATATGATCTTTAGTATAATCAGATTTCAACTTTCCTTAGTTTGAAAACATAAATTCACATGTTTTTTTTTTTAATTAGAAAGAAACTGATCACCTGTGCAGCCCTCTGAAGGGTACTTTTTCTACATGTTTTATATAGAATATTTACAGTACTAGTGTTTCTGCTCAATATATTTCGGCAGTTCTGCTTGGAAATCTCTTTGGTAAAACTAAGACAAAATCCAAGCATTTCATTATGTTATATTAAGAGGCTCAAAAAGTCTTATCACAGCCACACAGCTTGTGTACAATAGAGCATATAGCTTGTGTACCATGAAGTGAAGGGCGCCATTAGAATACACTTTAAACATTCATACGCTTGTTTTTTTGTGATCATATGAAATGAGATTTCTCACTGTTTAGCTTAAAACAATTACTGCCAAACATACTGACTGACTGTAACACTTCATGAGAGATATTGCTATTTACAAATAATTGCTTCCCCTCTACCCTATCTTTCATTTTTTTTACTGGCTTGGACCTAAGTTGTTTGATGCCATGAGGAAATAGCTCTATGCACAAATCTCCTGTGACTGGCTTAGCTTTAATGCAGTTTCCAGGCACTGCGAAGGTGAAGGAAGGACAACAACCTTCAGAAGGGCTATACTGCACCATGCAAAAGAGAAAAGAGCATGGGCCAGTTCGAGTTCCTTTGAAATGAAGAGACCATCGTTTGCTCTATCAGGAAGTTTCGTAGCATCACTGCTGCTATTATATTTTTGGAGACTGCAAGACCTCACTTCCACTTTTATTTTTCTTCTAATTTCTCTCAGCTGGTGGGTGATATGGATGTTTCTGAATCAGAGAAAGCAGATGTTTCGTTTCCTTGCTGCTACAGTGATAAACTAAGAGGTTAAAGGAACAGACCCTTTCACTGACATTTGCAATATATACAGTTCTTCTCACCTTCTCATGCACAGCCTCTATCTAAAATGCATGCAGCAGTAAATGGATACAAATTATTCCAAGTGCTAGAAAGTAATTGCTTTGCATACATTTAAGTGAAAAACACCAAACCTCAGCTAGGGTAGGCTTTGGCTCAGTAATGTGTTGAAAGAGGCACCCTCTCCATCATTCCTCCTAATCTCTCAAGGATTTCACCAAAAATTTGAGTTATTAAGAGCTATGATGGTAAGAACAAAACACTTACCCTGTCCCACTGATACGTACCAGAGTTACAGCTTTCCAGCTAGCTCCCGTTAGGCAGCTTTGATCTTGAATCACACTCCAGCACTGAGGGCTACAAATTAACAGAGTTCTGTAACGTTCAAAATAATGAGTAATTATTGCCTGGAGCTTAGAGTTAGTTTTGTAATGAAGTATAAACATTAGTCATCAATTTAATTCTGATCATTGACTTAATGGAATCCTATATTTTTGCAATATCATTTTAAAAAAAATGCTCTTTAAACAACATCTTTGCAATACAGTATGTGAAAACATTCAAAGATGACTGGCAAGCTCCAGCAAACCTCAAATGTTGAAAGACTGAACTAAGTGTCCAAAGTTTGGGCTGTAGGAAAAAGGATTGAAAGCTTCCCAAGTCTCATTTTTTTTCTACTTCCTGAACGATTTTTGTGGCACTTACGTCTCATGGTATTTTTGTCCTGATCCAAGTCAAACTCCAGAAATTCTGAGAGAGAGATAAGGCATGTGGTCTATCTAGGTGATATTAATAGCAAAAGTCTTGGAAGAACTATGTGCTGCCCTTGGCAAGTATATTCTGTAGACCAGAGGTACTTGTGTAAAAGAAGTTATGTGCAAAATGGCACACGAAAAATCAAGCAAAATCTGACAAGTTTACTCACAAGTGACTGTGTTGCAAGAGCAGAAACAAAACACAATTATTCCACTCCTCAGAGAATTTTTACCATCAGTGCTTCAGATTCTCTATTTGTACTTAAATAGTAGCTAAATTTAAAATAAACTGTCAGCAGCACAAAAGCAGCACAAACCCCCTTATTGTTCCCCATTCCCTCATGGCTTGCAATTAGGGTCCTGCTGGGAGGTAGGTTTCCCCTTGTCCTGAAGAGGTGTTACAGCTACTGAAATAACTAACCCAAAGAGAGAGGCTGGATTTTTTGTGTGTGTGTTTATTTTCACATTGCCTGCCATTTATTGTCAGTAGCTACCATATCCTAAATGGAGACAAGCCCTATCCACATGTTTACTGAGATCGTGCTGTCTTTTGAAGAAGCAAAATCATTAATAACAACTAAAATAGTTGGCACCATTTCCAAAATAAAAAGAGAACAAAACACAGCAAGGGTAGTCAAACTGCTTGAATAAAACTGTCTTGATAGTAGGTAGAGACGAGAATGTAAAGCAAAATATAAAACTTCAAACTATTACAATGGGAGAAAGGGAAAGAATATAAGTTAGTTACCTGCCTTAACTTGAGTTCTGGGTTCACTTAGACATCCCTTCTCAAAAAATATTCAGAGACAATAATAAAAAATAATTAGAATCTTGCAAAGATTTTACAAAGAGTTATGAAGGAAAGATGCTGGTTGACCTTTGGGTTGGGAAGTTTACATAGAATATAAAATAAATATGGAAGAATCAAGTCAGCTGCTTCAAAGGAATAAGGAGGAAAAAATAAAAACATACCTTCCATAAGTAGAAATTAATGGTTAAAAAAATAAGATAACACATTTACAGCTGCTACAAGTACAAATATATTTATGTATAGCTTGATGATACTTCGTTTTACAAGTCACCATAAAATTACTCAGGAAAAACAATTTAATGCATTGGAGGACTAAGACTTTCCATGAAGAAAAAGATTTACATTTACAAGTTCTGGAATATAAAAGACCAAGTCAACTGTTACTAGTCTGAGGTTAAAAAGATTTTTATGACCATACAGTTGTGCATCAAAATACTTCTGAAAGACCTGGTAGAGGCCAGGGTCAGTTCAGGTGAAGCTGACCGTCCATCAAGTTAGCGTGCATCCCTGCATTCATCAGGGATTGATGCTAGCATAGTGACAAATCACATTGAATTCAGATTAAAGGTTACTAAAGAAGAATTCTAAGCTCATCTTTCTCTATATGAAGGCTTTGCACGAGTGCGCTTGGTGAACATCTTCAAAGTGTGTAATCGACTGGCAAATAAAAAGGATCTGTAAGTCAGCCATTTATGAGCAAAGATGAGGAAGCAGCAAAGAGAGTGCTCTAATAGTGTCTCCTTCAAGAAAGTGACATTAAGTTCTCAGAAAGTAAAATAAGACAGAGGAAAAGATGAACATTATATAGGCAGGCATGACCTGTGTTCCTGAATCAAGATCAAGAAGGAATAAAAAATATCTGCCATGAGCCAGTTTCCCTTTCTGCAGGAAATTCATTGACATATTCTTTGTAGATGTCCAGCTCCTCCACTGTTTCCATCAAATGTAGCTGAAGTTGACTGACTCATCAGGGAGAAGGGAGGACAGACTACAACATACATACACACTTACAGTCACGGTGTGACTGCAAATGCCAGATGCCTTGGGAAGCCAAACAAGACTTTGGAAAATTGTTTCAAAAAACCAGGAACTGAAGGCACCATCTGAACTAACATATAAGAGCAGAGCAGAGGGAGTCATGAAGAACGGAGTCTTCAGTGATCAAGGTTGATTATCAAGAAAAGCAAAGTGCATTTATGCAAAGCAAGCAAAGACAATGAAACTTGTCCTAACTCAAAGCAAGGTGGGTGCCCAAGCAATGACAAAGGAGCAGAAGATGCCCAGAAACTGCCACCACAGAGGGAAACCCACCAGGGGAGGAGAAAGAGAGGAGGTGGAAGAGACAATTAATCTACACTGAAGCCTCTGTATCCCAAACATCCTGTGCGTTATGGATAGTCAAAATACTCCAGCTGAGAGGGACCAAGGACTGATGTACTGAGCACCTATCTGTCCAAAACCAGAAATCAGATGAAACCAGCAAAGTGATAATTCATTTTTTTTTGGTCATAATGACCTTTATTCCTGTCCCTGACACATAAGGGCTTTAAGGATTCACCTGTGCAGCACGTCTCAGCCCCAAAGATAGAGCCTGAAAGGAAAGAAGTGGATGGAGGATGTCAGAACAACAGCTAAGTGGCAGTAGCAGTTAGCGCAAACTCCTTGCAGTAAAGTAAGCCCTATATTTTAACTCAGAGTGTGGCAATACAGTAATACCAGGTATCAGACATAAAAAAAAAAATTCCATGGGAACTATGAACTACAGTTATGCAGGTAGAGTAGGAGGTTGTACAAAAATCTTTAGTTCAGGAGAAATCTTGAAAAACTATCCAAGGCATCGCAAGTAATGCATGTGCAGCTTTCCATCACTTAAAAAATATCAATACGAAGAATCAAGGGTGAGGAATCGTTTTGAAACCCGAGATATTTGAACAATCTAGCAACTGGGAATAGTAGCAAAGATAAGAATCAGATAAAAACACTAAAATTTAGTGACAGGTAAAGTAAATGTTGAGAAAAAATAGGTGTGGTTTTATAGAGATCAGGATTAGAAATTAAGGAGGTTGATTAATAATGGAGGAGCTGATTCTAAAGACTAAAAAATATTATACCATCCTGTCTAGTTTGTTTTTGTTTTCTAAACTGTCACTCCTTACCATGAAATAAAATATTTGCACAGGTTTGGTAGACTATGCAGTACTTTGTAAACAACCTACTGATAGCTACAGTATGAGGAAATCCCAAGAAAATGTCAGGATAAGGAATCAGTTATATTACTTGAAATGTCCCCTAGTGAAGTACAGGCATCCTAGTACTGTGGCTGATTTTATATTCCAATTTCTGTTTTAGAAAATCATACTGTCCTCTGCTTAGATCACATAGCTGGCTCGGAACAAGATGAATTTCCTGCTGATACTGTATTTGAGGAAATTGCTCATTGCATGTTCCCTCAGACTGGATGCCAAAAGGAAATTAAAGATCTATTGGCCAACTCAGCTGCTATGCAGTAACAGCATCTGAAAAATACAGCTCATGATGTTTGCCATGTCAGGGCAACCTCTCTGCAAATGAAAACTAATAAGATTTGGATTGAAAGCAGTAGTAATAAAGAGTTTCTAATATCTGGGACAGACTCTCACCTACTGGGACAGCTGTAAGAGCCAGGACAGAGTACTCGCTGAGGACCAGGACCCACAAAATTGTCAGATCTGTCATCCTCCTTCCTACCAAGTGATTTGAAACAGGGAAGGAAAATGCTGCAGCTTCCTGAGAAACAAGATTTTGTCAGTATTCAGAACAATGATGATGTTTTCTAGCTGGTACCAAGTTAGTTTTCTGTCGGCTGACTTCATTTGGGCAGGGAGAGGAAAGGGGCGGAGAAGGAAGCAACATTTTATTCTTCCATAAATGTAATCCTTCTTTAAAAAAATTCCTCTGAGATACATATGACCGGACGATCTGTACACATCTCTAAACAAAATTTCACTTTAAACCAGCCAACTGTTGAGAAAGCAGCACAGGCAACAAACATAAAAAAATTATGCATTCACTTTGAACAAGGATGCCTGGCTCCAACTGCTTTCACCTCACTACATTCCTCTCAGAGGTAAAACTTTCTCAGTCACACAGATATTGACTGACATACCTGTCCTTTTGAGATACTGAACACTGTCCCAATCCTGAACACTCAGATCGGAGTAATCCTATTGACTCATTCACATCTCACATGTTCTTAATGACAGAGCACTGCACAACATTCAGGATTGAGGCCATTTTCTGTTGTCTGTTGTGTATGTCTCTCCATCCTTCCTGTCACTGCACCACGGAGAGTTACAGACTTTCATCTGTTGCTTCTCAGTACTCCTGCAAAGAACAGCAGTGTTCCTTTGGTGGCATAAGAAACAGTACCAAACATGTATTTGGGCTCCCTTGCGCTCAGTTAGACTTATCTTTCTTTGAATGTTGCAGTAATTTGAATTTTCCCTTTAAATCTTTATTTGGCCAGTATCCATGAGCAAGTATGATTTTCAGCGTTAGCCTTCGTATGATTGCAGCATATCTAAAAAATACTTTCAGAGTTCTATCCATTACAACACAGAAGTCTAACAGCTATTTACTCAATGGAAGCTTTGGAAACTAGGCAAGTGTTGGACACTTAAGTATTATGTATACAATGAGTCACGCATCTGGAGGATCATAGAATAACCCCCACAACAAAATATAGAAAAATGTGAAGAGGAGATGGGGTTTTATATATTACCTTCTCCTATTTTAGCCACAATACTAAATGCATTGCAATGCACTCTCATATAATGGCACTCACATGTTGGACACGCCACTTTGCAGAGAACACACCGCTTAGTTCACAGCAGTGTAGGGAAGCACAAGCTCTTCTTTTTGCACAAAAACTAAGAGAAGAGCTTCCCTTCCAAACTTACAGGGACAGGCTGGAATTTGTAGCTAAGAAATACTTTTTGCCTAGTCCAAAAGAAAGGTCATTTTCAGCCTAAGTTAAGACTACTGCAATCATTGTCAGGGTTTGCTAACAACAACCTCAGTGAGAATGAGAATGAGTCTCAGATGCAGAGAGATGTATAAATATTCTCCATGGTTATAGAGTTCAAACATAGCCATCTGAAGACTGAGTGCCTTTGTGTCCCATTTAGTTCAATAAGAATGGAAGCACCTTCAAAAGCAAGTCACAGATCCTGTTTAAATCACTGCCAAAAATCCCAGTTATGCTCCCTGTAACAGAACATGCTTCCCAGAAAACACAGCATGTTAGTAATTAGATCAATAAGATATAAGTGGGATATTAATGACATTGCAGGACATGAAAGATGTGCAGGACAACCAGGGGATCCGGCCTAGCCAGCATGGGTCCTGCTTGACCAACCCGATCTCCTTCTATGACCAGGTGACACACCTAGTGGATGATGGGAAGGCTGCGGATGTTATCTACCTGCTCTTTAGTAAAGCCTTTGATACCGTTTCCCACAACATTCTCCTGTGTGCAGTTTTGGGCCCCTCAGTACAAGAAGGACATTGAGTTGCTGGAGTGCGTCCAGAGAAGGGCAACGAAGCTGGTGAGGGGTCTGGAGCACAAGTCTTATGAGGAGCAGCTGAGGGAACTGGGATTGTTTAGTCTTGAGAAGAGAAGGCTGAGGGGAGACCTCATTGCTCTCTACAACTACCTAAAAGGAGGTTGTAGGGAGGCAGATATTGGTCTCTTCTCCCAAGTAACTAGTGATAGGACAAGAGGAAATGTCCTCAAGTTGCAGCAGGGGAGGTTTAGGTTGGATAATTAGAAAATGATCAGAAGTATAGAAAACATGACAACCTTATGACATGAGGATTTAATATTGAAAGGTTGTTAGCCCACCACCCTCCCTGCATAAAAGGTCCCTGAACTGCTTTCAGAGACCTGGGCTAGCTAGAAAACATCTGTTGGAGTACACTCCTATCACACTGCTATATTATTTCCTTAGGTGGATTACTAATTACAAAAAAAAAGGTGAGGAAGACAGCCTATCTGCCTGAGGCTGCAGCTGGGACAGTTATTAAGCACTAAGGGAAGTACGTCTGCCAACAGGCTCCACAAGCCGCCTTTGCATGCTGAAAATATCCTGCAAACTGGTTGCTAGGTGCTCTGCTCCTTGACATTTACATGCTTGAGCAAAAACACATCTGCTGTTTAGCAAAACGTCATAATAAATGCCATTTTTAAACATTGTCTGCTGCAGTTCAGATTAGCTTGTAAGAAAAACATGACCATCATTTAAGGTTTTAGAGGGAAGTCCTGTTATGTGACAGTCAAATACAGGCTACCCCTTAAAATGCTGGGATTGTTCCAGCCACTTGTAGGAAGCAAGATAAAAGAAAAAAAAAATGTTTTACCAACAGTAAAATCTCAGTTAAAAACCTTAACCAAAATAAATGGTTTTGTAGAGATATTCCTGTTGATTCACTGCTTTGCAATAGTGCAAGCTAGAAAGAATGTGAGAGGGTTCATGCAATCCATAACACAACCTAAAAAGAAAGCAGAGTATATCTTTTAGTAGATATTAGCCTGGACCTCAAAAAGAAATAAAAATCTGTATTTGATTTCTAGTTCTGGCCTAATCAACTCTGGATTAGTAGCTTGTTCTCCTTGTATAGATTTTTCAAGTGTTAGAGAAGAACAGTACTGCTTTTGTCTAGTTTAGTTATTGCAGAGGCTGTGGCTGTTGCCTTTGGTGAGTGTTCTGGGGGACCGCTCTGTCTGTATGGAAGCAAACAGTTAAACTGTCGTGGTTTTGTTAGTGAGGGGGGGCCTAAGGTGGTAGCTTCTGTAGGAAACTGCTAGAAGTCGCTCCCCTTTGTTCAGTGGACTCGGCCGGGCCTAGGGCGGACCTGCTGCTGGCCAAGGCCGAGCCGATTGGTAGCAGAATGTCTCGTGATAACGCCTCTGCGATAACGTATTTAAGAAGGGGAAAACAGAAAAAAAAGAGAGGAGAGAAGATGTGAAGAAGCTGAGCGGGGGCAGAGGTGCAGAGGGGGAGGCGCAGGCCTATGGGCCTTGCAGGCCTCACCCTCTGGCCTCTTGCCAGGCAGCCGACTGGGCCCGACTCGGTCCAGCCCGGCTGCAAGAAGTGGAAAGGAGATGAGAAGTGAATAAGGTGTAAAAAAAAGATCCTGAGAGACATCTACCAGCCTGTTGTGAGGAACGGCTGCAGACGCCGTTCTTCTTCAGTTCAGAAGGAGGGGGAGGAGTAATGCGGCTCCTGGCCAAGATTCCCCTGCAGCCTGTGGTGACAACCATGGTGTAGCAGGTTGTCTCCCTGCAGCCCATGGAGGTCCACGAAGGGGCAGAGATCCACTTGGAGCCCGTGAAGGACCCCGTACCGGGGGAGGTGGATGCCTGAAGGAGGCTGTGGCCCGTGGAGGCCCCGCTGGGACAGCTGTTCTAGAGGGACTGCACCCGTGGAAGAGATGACCTGTGCTGGAGCAGTTCCACGAAGGACTGTGGCGTAGGGGTGGGACCCCACAACAGAGCAGGGGAGGAATGCGAGGAGTTCTTCCCCCAACCATGAAGCAGCGGCGTGAAACAACGTATGATGAACTGACTGCAACCCCCATTCCCTCTTCCCCCCTGTGCCGCTCGGGAGGGGAAGGTAGTAGAGATAATGTTAAGCTTGGGAAGAGGGAGGGGTGGGGGGAGGTTGTCTTGTTCTCTGTCTCATTATCCTGCTGTTTGTAGTAATAAATGAATAGTTTTCCCCAAGTCGAGTCTGTTTTGCCCGTGATGGTAACTTTAAGGATTTCTCCCTGTCCTTATCTCAAACCTCGAGCCGTTTTTCCTTATATTTTCTCTCCGTAGTCTGGTCCGATCGGGGCTGAACTACGACATAAACAAACACTACAAGGTGGCTTTCAAAGATAGAGTCCTATAGTTTTGCTGGACCAATAAAACTGATGACAAAATGCTGCAAAATAGTTTCTTCTTGACAGCTCTTTACACCAGCTCTGAATGGTTAAAGACATCATTTGATGAGCATGTCAGGGACTCACTGGCTGGCTGTTGCAGGTTCAGTGTGAAAAGCATATTCACAGCAGCACCACTCCAGGGAGGAGCTAGACTGAGAACAAGTAGTGCACATCCCACCAACTCCTGCTGAGCTGCAGGAACCTGTGAGAAGGGCAAATGGAAAAGCAGGTCCTTATTTCATTCGTGCTGCTACTATGCAAATAAATCAATAGAGAGTAGAGGCTTTCAATCTCTAAACTGAAGCCAAAGTGACAGTGATCAAAGGCCTTTACTGAATGACAGCAAAGGAATGAGCAAAAATTATACAATGGTACAGGAGTTTTGGGTACCTCACACATCCACAGCTTCTGCAGTACCACTCTGAGAGTGGTACTCTAGTATCCTAGCACAAGCTTGCAACCTTCAGCCATTACTTCAGATAGCAAATAAGACAGAGAAGACATATAAGGGACTGGCTGATCTATCTTCTGGGACAGCAAGGTCATCACCAGGCAGTCCACATCACACAGACTGATGTGACAAACTCCCAAAAGCTGTTAAATAATGCGTTCTGTGCTGGTTTGGCTTGACTTCAATAACCAAAAAATCTGCATCACTGAGTGCATCAAACTACCTGTTAGCTGATCAGGTCTGAATTTAGCAGCATTGAAGAAACTCAGCACAAGGGCCAGATTTAGCATGGTACATATATTAAGGAAGCTGGACAGTCCTACTACATACTGAAATGTACGAATCTATACCCAGTCACAACATTGCATAAAGTATAAGGTATAAGGTATAAGGAAAAAATGGCCTCGAGTAAGTATGAACTCAGGTTAAAAGGGAAGGAGGAAAAAAGTATTTATGTAAATTAGGAATTGTGGGAGACAGAGATGGTTACAGTTAACATAAAGCTGATCTAAATATGAAAGGAAATATAAAAGCTACTCACTTTCCACTGCTGGCTTTGGGGTTTTCCCTGTGTATCT
This sequence comes from Chlamydotis macqueenii, assembly GCF_036417535.1. Taxonomy (NCBI): domain Eukaryota; kingdom Metazoa; phylum Chordata; class Aves; order Otidiformes; family Otididae; genus Chlamydotis; species Chlamydotis macqueenii. Next base: position 118,242,302 of record NC_141558.1, read on the forward strand.
TGCAATACTTGGTGTTTGACTTCAAGATCAAGCTCTTGGAGACAAGAGACAATATAAGAATTTAAATTTGTTTCTTGCAAGGAAAAGCTCAAAACTTAGGCAAACCCCCAGTATAACTTGTGAGCCCAAACAAAAAGAACTACCCGTAACCCTGCAGGACAGATAAAAGGAACCATAAACATAACTATGGTTATGGTTATGTTATGATAAACCACCAAGGTTGGGACTGGAGATGCTGCAGACTCCTTTGCTTTTAGTGGCATGCTTCTGGCTCAGATATTTTCTAGAAGGAATGTAACTGTCACTGGTATAACACAGAAAGCCAGATTTGCCTGGTCACCAATGTCAAGCCCAAGGCAGGGAGACTCAACCGTCTTTCATTTATCCTTTAGACACTGTGCATAGGCCCCACCCACATCCTTACAGACATGCCAAGACAGTTTCTCCAACTTCTTGTGAAATATGTACTTCTGCAAGAGGAATGATGAAGGCCATTGCTCTGCTCTGTGTGTTCAGTGGATTGCATCTTTGAAAAACATAAATAAATTTGCTGAAAGATTTCCCATCATCTTGAGACTAAAAGAGCTATTTTTAAGTGATGTATTTGCCTTGAAACCTTGCAGCTCTGTTATAATGAATTTAACAGTCATAATAATGAAAACTTCCACTTCCATCATAGCAAATGAAAAAGGAGAAATGCCGAAACTATGATAAAAAGGTATATCAATATACATCTGACAACATACATTTATAAACAATACAAATAATACTAGCAGGCATTCAAATGCCCCAGCTGTGTAAATCTGTTTTAATTAGCGCTTCAAACAGTTAGCAGGGGAGGTCTGCTTCACAGCGTCTGATGTTTATGCGTGTTTTGGGGGCTGTTTTTAAAAAGCTAAAGGCAGAGTAAGATTATTTCAGGAACATTTCAGTGTGCTGTGTCTCACAAAGCCTAAGTGATTAGTGCTGAGGGTAATTTGTGTGGAGGTGTTTATCACCTTAGTGCTAGTATTTTTTACTACAGTTGTTCTATTAATTCAGCAGTTTGATACCCAGCTGACCCTGAGGACTGATCCAATGGAAAAGCAGACAGAATACTATAAATAAAGACCAGCTCAGAGTAGGGGCATTTGACTGATACTGTGAATCTAACCTCATCAAGAAAGGATGGCTTTACTGACTGCTGTCTGGAAAAATAACAGCAGACAGCTATGTTAAAACAAGTCTAATTAAGCTTACAAAAAATAAGTTAAATTTCTACAAGCTATTCAAGGCCATGTATTTAATAAATGGGTCTGGAAAGAATGGAAAATAGAGATTCAGGATCCTACCTTGTGCCGTATTTTTTTCCCATAGCTTTCAAATGTCATATGAATATAATTTAGTCAATTATATAATTGAATATTGATAGTTTTGTCTTTACAGTAATAGACTAGGAATCTAGTTCATGTTTAAATATTAAGAAATATGCATCCTATGTGGAAGGAGGAGAATCCTGTGTAAATTTTTGCCAGAGTGATCCCAAAGATTTCCTTATTTATGGGGAAAGGAGGATAGGGAAAGGATACTAGCTAGCATAAATTTCAGAGTAGCTAAAAATTAGGACTCTAACTTGAGAGAATGACAAGTTCTAAATTGTACAATAGCCTTCCATGAATCAAGCCATGAATCAAAATCCATTTTAAGCACTCCTCAGAGTTAATGGTGACCATGTTAATCAACATGTTTTAATTCATTGTAAAGATGATTACAATAAACCTTTCAGACTCATGTCAAAATATCCTATTCAGGTGAGGTCCTTAAGGAGCTGAACTACACAAGAGAAGTTAGCATTTGGATCACAACAGAAAAGTAAAAAAAAAAGACACAAGACAAATGCATCACCCCAATGCAGTTTCCTCAGAGGCACTCTGAAAATTAGCTCCATTATCTGCAATAAGAGATACACCTTTTAGAAAGCTGAGCCCTGTGGAATGCTGGTCCAGTTACCATAACATTGAAGCAAAATGCTTATAACTCATTCCTAGATACCACCCAAGCACGAAATCTCATCGAAGGTGGACACAGCCTTCATTCCACCCGTAGTATAAGCTGAATTGTTTAACTGATGTTGACTTTCTGGTCACATTTCTGGATTGTAACACAAGGTTTTAGAAACTGGGAATATGTTGCTCAAGTTTTGCTTTATGTTTAAAGCAAAACCCCTTCATTTATTCTGAGGTTAATTTATCACATGCTGGCAAATTCCACTTCTGCATTTGCTGATACAAGAGATCTGGCATCTTTGATTTTGTGTGCAAACAGATCTCTATAAAGCATAGAGTTCCTCAGAAATAATTCCAGAGCTGATTACTAGACTGGGTTGCAGCTCCCTGACATGCAGAGAAGAAAGATTAGCAAGAAATTTATTACATCCAAAAATTGTTTGTTATGTACTTTGTAAAAAACAAACAAACAAACAAACAACAACAACAAAAAAACCCCTGCAACTGAGATTTTGTTTGCAAACAACCTTTTGTAGAAGTAAAGTAGCTCTCATGCAAGACAACATGAAATCTAGAAGGTCAGGTTCAGATACTGGTTTAAGTTAGTCTGCATAAGAAGATGTCAGTTTTGCCTCTTAACAACAAAAGCAGCTAAAATGGGTAGAAAGTATTCTAGCAGTAGTTAGAGTTGTGATGGGAATTCATGCTTGCTAGTGGTAATTATGGTAGCTTTCTTCAGGAGTATCTCTGCCTATATCATTTCATATTGATTATGAGACTATATGATAGAGCCAGCCTATTCTCCTTTTAGAAGGGATTCTACCTGTAAACAGCAGAATCTTTTTGGCCAAAATAGTCCCCCTACAACTCCATGGAGAGCAACACAGGAAATGCCAATGTGAGCTGTTAAAACATAGCAAAAAATAAATTACTGAACAACTGAGAAGGTCTTGGAAGTGTCCACACTGTTACCCATTGAAACAGCTTTCATTTCTGCATGCCTGCTATGGCACATCGGCAATAGTTTTAAATATTCACATAGGACACTAGCACAATTGCTTAGCCAGTGAAGGAATTTATCAGATGCTAAATATGCAGTGTCAGCTCAGTGCACTAAGAAAACCTGCAGTTTTCCAAACTGACTTTTTTTCCTAGTAGCAGGAAAAGAGCAACTTTGTCACTATAGTTCACCAAGTACCTATTACACTAGTTCCACCCAGTGGCACCTTTAAGGACTTAGGACAATGACACCCAGAACACCTGAAGACCCAAGATCTCCGTAGCAGTAGCAACAAAATACAAATACAAGAGATGCAGAAGTTTCTTTGTGCCAAAATCTCTATAAGCACCTCTTCTGAAATACATAAAATTCAAAGCATTTCCATAAGCTTGTAAACCCCTAACTAAGAGTCCTCCTTTACCAAGTCAGAATAGATATAATAAAGTTTATTTTATATAATAAAATAGACCATTTTTTATTTTATTGGAAGAAAAAAAGGAATTGCTATCATCAGCTTTGTTACCAAAGTATTCAGTAAGCTGGTCAGGTCCTTAAATAAAAAAGCACAGCAGTCCTATAGAAAAGTAATTAAACATCTTCGTCCATTAACCTCAGGCACAAGAGACAGTGCTTATTTCATGAGACTCGGTATTACCTGGTGATACAGGTGCAAAGCTATATTTCATAATCTCCAAAAAGAAAATCTTATTATTCCAATATGCGAAGCTATATCCTGTCTAGTGATAAAAAAATTAAATGATATCCTAGAGATATGTGCTTCTTAATATCAATGGTCTCTGTCTAGATGAGTATTAAACAAAGGGTAACAAGATATGGAAAGCTATTGAAAGGCCAGATCCCCCTGTACACCACTGGAATATATTAGCTGGTTTCGGCTGAAGAACACCAACACAGACATCTGTGAGAGAAACAAATATACTCCAATTTCACTTATAAAGGAGTATAACGGAAAAAAAAATCAACTTCCATGGCTACCTAGAAGTAACTTAATTGCTTTTACTTGTACAACTATATGACCATAAAGCTTTATGAGAGCGCACATATTCAGCATGTTTTGAAATGATAACCAATGATGCCTTAATAAATTCATGGTGTGAAATTTGGATATATATCACCACAAGATCCCATGTTGCTACAGAATTGAATCTGCAAGGTGATTATCTGGTTATGCAGTCTGTGGTCTATACAAGATCTTAAAGTTTATGCAGAGGCCACTGTGACATGTTCTGACTCCTTTAGATTCAGATGATAGGAATTAATTATAGATGGAAAATGAAGGCTTTAAAATTGAAACAGAAAGTCAGCTCTTCAACTGCCATGGAAGAGCTCAGCTCTGGCGATACAGTTTAGTTGACTCTAGTTAAGCAACCTTTCAAGTCAACATAAAAATGCCAAATTTGAAAGGGGAAGGGGGGAGGGGGAGTGAGGGGGTGTATCATCTCTCCTTTCATTCCAAACAATGCCAGAAGTAAACTTTGTGTTTATTTACGTGACAGAAAAATTACATATGTATTTACTTTGAAATTACTGCTAGAGTTCTATGACATCATCCAATTATTGCAATGCCAAGTTTACACCAATGACTTTCATTTTCCGGTGTTCTCTGTGGAAAGAAGGAAACCGTGACACAAAGATCTAGGTCTGGACTAATGGAGATCTTTTGGCAAATTCTACTTTATTTGTGTGCAAGCATTAATTTATAAGTGATAACAGCTAAAGCAGAGATAAATGCCTTAGAACTTTGCCTTAGTGCACACTGCCAGTCCCTGTCTTCAGAAAGACAAAGCATGCATCATATTCTGTAGCTTGTCAGATGTTTCACACTCTCAGACAGCTATAGAAATGGCAAAGATGAGAGGGGCTATGAAGACAGAGCCATATTCATACACAAACAATCCAGTGTAAGGACGTGTCATGTCCCATCTATGCAGTACTGCTTTATGGTACATTAAAGCAACAAGAGATAATATGAAGTGTTAATCGGTTGCTCTCTGCTAAAAGAATTTTCCCCAAGTTATTGCTAGCAGCTGTTACTTATGGGAAAGCATGAAGAGGGATGAAAAGGCATCTTAGCTAATCTAGCCAAACTGAAAGCAAAGACACTGGAAACATGGCAGAAAATGATCAGATGATGCCATTGGCACATCCATCCGGCTGCCGCGATCATTACAAACAAGCAGATTATGGCAGAACTTCTTATCAGAAAGATTCTTTCTAAGAAGATAGAATATAATTTCTCAGCAGTTGGCTTAGAAAAAAAAATGCATTTGATAGCCCAACTTTGTTACCAGAGCTGTTCTGTATCCTTCAGAGACTTCTACTGCACCTCTAGTTACATGATAGTTTACTCACAAAAAAAAAGACAACTGCAGAGCATGAAGCATGGAAGTTTATTACAGCTGATGACTGTCACAGAAAAGTAAAGGCAGAGCCAAAGCAAACGCCGAATCATAGTATCATAGAATGGTTAGGGTTGGAAGGGACCTTCAAAGGTCATCTAGTCCAACCCCCCTGCAAGGAACAGGGACATCCCCAACTAGATCAGGTTGCTCAGAGACTCATCCAGCCTGGCCTTGAATGTTTCCAGGGATGGGGCTTCCACCACCTTTCTAGGCAACCTGTTCCAGTGTTCTATAACTCGCATCGTAAAAAATTTTTTCCTAATATCCAATCTAAATCTACCCCCCTCTATTTTAAAGCCATTACTCCTCGTCCTATTGCAACAGGCCCTACTAAACAGCCTCTCCCCGTCTTTCTTGTAGGCCCCCTTGAGGTACTGGAAGACCGCTATCAGGTCTCCCCAGAGCCTTCTCTTCTCCAGGCTGAACAGCCCCAACTCTCTCAGCCTGTCCTCATAAGAGAGGTTCTCCAGCCCTTTTATCATCTTTGTGGCCCTCCTCAGGACCTTCTCCAACTGGTCCATGTCCTTCTTGTGTTGGGGGCTCCAGAACTGGACACAGTACTCCAGGTGGGGTCTCACCAGGGCAGAGTAGAGGGGGAGAATCACCTCCCTCGACCTGCTGGCCATGCTTCTCTTGATGCAACCCAGGATGCGGTTGGCCTTCTGGGCCGCAAGGGCGTATTGCCGGCTCATGTTGAGCTTCTCATCCACCAGCACTCCCAAGTCCTTCTCCTCAGGGCTGGTCTCAATCCATTCTCCACCCAGCCTGTATTTGTGCCTGGGATTGCCACAACCCAGGTGCAGGACCTTGCACTTTGCCTGGTTGAACTTCATGAGGTTGGCACGGGCCCACCTCTCTAGCCTGTCAAGGTCAAATCAAGCCAGAATTCGTTGTATAAGGAAAAGCTGTTCCTTTTAAGAGGTGTGGAACTCCTTTGCATCTGCTGTTTTAGGTGGAAATTGCACTCCTATAAACTACTACAGAACTATTATACAAATTAAGTCTACTTAATGCAATGTTGTTGTATACTTTGGATCTATTGATGTCAGCAACATTAACTGTCCCAAACAGTTAAATGTTAACCTAGTGCAGTAGAAAATTGGCTTTAAATCACGTTGTTATAACAGATTATGTTCAAAACAAATGCAGTGGTGAATAAGCGCCCTCTTAAGGGCGTTTGTTACAAATAACGTTCCTTCAATGCACTTTAATTTTGTAGATCAATGATGAATATTTCCCACAGCTAAAATGGCAGCTTCTAACACTCCCCCCTTCTAATTTGAAAAGTGCTGTGAAAGGTTTTGAAATATTAGAGTCCCAGTCATTTAAATTTCTAAACAAAATCAGTCACTGGGGTACTGAGTTGGCAAAATATGTATACAATACACTTGTGTATTCCAGTGTATGATACACAACTGCTCCATTCCTCTACCAGGAATTAATACTAGGATATTTTCACTTACCTGAGGTAGGGAGAGAATAAGTAGAGGGAAAATAAACTAATAGATTTAGTCTTTGGCTGCAATAAGCCAAGACAAAAATAAGAAATCTTCCTAATTACTCATATTGCAGACATTGCTATGTTTTCCAGGCCATGTGAACACATCTCAGCCTGAAAGGAAGAGAAAAATTCAGAGTGTCACTTTGTGTTACCAATCAATAGAAAAGAAGCACGTGTCAGGTATGAAATTGCCTTCAGAAACCACAGTAAGAGACCTACAGGTAACAACCTACCTGCTGTTCCAAAAAAGGCTTAGCCATGCCACGTGGGATCCTTTGGGAGAGCTCTCATTAATTTACGATGCTGTCACAGTGAAACAGAACAGTAACCTCACTTTTTCCCTAACACTCAATTATTGCAGAACTGGTTTCAGAAAACAGGTATACCAGAAGGTGAAGCACCCTCCAAATGGTCTGTAATACAGTCTTTGCCATTTAAAAGCTCTCATATGACCACGGAGTGACAATTTTGGGCTCCGCACATGATTTGGATAAGTTTAATAATCTTCTGTCCTTTGACAAGGATATTCTAATGGTCATTTTCAGATCTTAGGTCAGTGACGCTAGCATCTCAACATAAAACAGATGTGTCCTTGCTTACAACAAGTTCCCTCCCTTCTTGCAGGCAAGAGATACCTAGATTTTATTGTCATATATGTTCGGCTGTAAAACTAACTCAACACAAAGTAACTTTTTCAGAGTTTTCCATCTAGCAGGCCCCAGAATCCACGTCAACTCTATACTTCAACTTGTCTTGACCTGCCTGCAACTAAGTTTTAGTTTCATTTAGCTGTAATAGGATTTTTTCTAATTGACTAGGTGTCTATTGCTAATTCATTTTACTTCTGTGTATCTTTGTATGGCATCATCATGGTTTTCTGACTAACATAATGTAGTACAGAGAAATGCAGCCTAATATGATATATCAGAAGCCTCAGGAAGTGTAGGCACAGGATGCAGTGTAGAAGTACAGGCATGGGATAAGAGATGGGGCACAGGCTTGAAAAAAACTTGGTTTAGGAGTAACAAAGGGAACAAAGAAATAATATCCAACATAAGAAAAAGAGCCAGCCATATATAGTAAATTTGAATGTAATGTGGAGCTGTAGAACAACAAAGAAAAAGCAAAGGTGCAAAACTGCGTTAGCAGACATAAAAAGGAACCCAAGCAGATCCTAGGCTAAGAAAGAAACAAACATCAACAGGAAAATCCTATTCTTCCTGGTGAAGGAATTCAGATGCTAACCACTCACCTCAACACTCCTCACCAACATCAGAGTGAAACGACAGGTTATGGGACTTCAGGAAATGGAACAGCTATGTCAGTGTAGTTTGCAGTTTGGTAGTAGACTGGTTTATGTACTTGAGCTGTTATTACTGTGTCATGTAAATATATCAGGACTAAAGCTAGGCTAAAGGGATTTCTACAGAAGGACTGCACTGCGCTGAGCAGCACTTGTCCTGGTTTCGGCAGGGATGGAGTTAATTTTCCTCTCAGTAGCTGGTATGTTTTGGATTTTGTATGTGAAGAATGTTGAAAAAACACCCTGATTATATGAGTTGTTGCCAATGAGACCAAGGACACTGTCCTGCTTTCCAAGTCTCACTAATGTGCAGATGCAGGAAGCTGGGAGAAAGACAGACAGAATAATTTACTCAAAGTGGCCAAAGAGAGTATTCCATGCCATAAATGTCATGCTCAGTATATAAGTGGGGGTTGCCCATGGAGGCTGGGGGGGGCATCCATCTTCCATCTCATCTCTTTCTCTTGCTCGCTGGCATCGTTCCCTCTTCCTTGTTGGCTCACTTTCACTCCTTTGCTTGCTGCTCAGTTTCATTTCCATGATCACTGCTCGGGCTCATCTTACCTGGGCTTCCTACAGTCTTGGTATAGTCAGGGGAACAATACAAGAAGGCGGGGGGAAAAAAAGGGAGCTTTCTCTCTATCACATCTCTGCAATAATAGACATTGGGTAGTGGAGCAGCAGGGGAGACACTGCTAGGTTTGCACCCTTTCTCCCAGGAGTCTTTGTCATTGCTCCTAAACTACACTGCCTTGGAAACACTAGTTTAATTTGCCATTATTCTCCCCAGACTCTTAGGCTGGAAAATACAAGTTCTTTACAAGTCTGTCCCTCTTGTACTAACATAAATCATACTACACTATGTAAAAACAATATTAATTGGTGTATCTAGGACTCTACATCCAATTCCTTAATTTCTTTCTCTGTGAAGAACTTGAGCTGGAAAGGTCTTCAGGAAGATGAAAATTGCTCTACCTGTTTCTCTATAAAAGAGGACTTTGAGAGCTAATTATATCTAAAGTGTGCTCCTTGTGCCTTTGCAAGATAAACTATCACAGTTTTGTTGTGTCTCTTAATAACAATGGATCCATTACTACAGAGTTATGTCCATTTCTCAGACTGGAAGATAGCACATTTATTGCTTCCTCTTCTCTTGGAATTATGGATTTATTCTAATTCAGTGTTGTTCTTTTCAACAGGGCATTACTGATAGCCTAAGTTTATCCTTTTTACAATTACATACACAAGGAAAAATGTTTAAGAGATGCAAGTGAGGAGATAAAAGGCAGCTGGAAAAGCAAGAGGGGTGAGTGACTAACGGACAAATTTGCTCTGAATATATTCTCTGTGGAAACTTTCTATTCCTGCTCAAATTTGCTCTATGAGATGACATTCTTTCTCACTCCCCCACACGTCCATTTGCATTTCACATACAGCTCTGACCAATAGTAGCTGAGGAAGAGAAACAGTATTATAGACAGTAAATGTGCAAACCTGACCTTTTCTCTAATTGGATAATGTCTTCTAAGGCATTCAGAGTCTGATTTTGTTCTCAGTTACATGGATGTAGAATCATAGAATCATTAGGATTGGAAGGGACCTTTAAACGTTATCTAGTCCAACCCCCCTGCAAGAAGCAGGGACATCTCCAACTAAATCAGGTTGCTCAGAGCCTCATCCAACCTGGCCTTGAATATCTCCAGGGATGGGGCATCCACCACCTCTCTGGGCAACCTCTTCCAGTATTATTGTAAAAAAAAAAATTCCTAATATCTAATCTAAATCATTCAAAATCATTTTAAACTCTCGTCCTATTGCAACAGGCCCTGCTGAAGATTTTCTCCCTGTTTTTCCTGTAGGCCCCCTTGAGGTACTGGAAGGCTGCTATAAGGTCTCCCTGGAGCCTTCTCTTCTCCAGGCTGAACAGCCCCAACTCTCTCAGCCTGTCTTCATAGCAGAGGTGCTCCAGCCCTCTAATTATCTTCATGGCCCTCCTCTGGACCTTCTCCAACTGGTCCGTATCCTTCTTGTGCTGGGGGCTCCAGAACTGGACACAGTACTCCAGGTGGGGTCTCACCAGGGCAGAGTAGAGGGGGAGAATCACCTCCCTCGACCTGCTGGCCATGCTTCTCTTGATGCAGCCCAGGATGTGGTTGGCCTTCTGAGCTGCAAGGGCACGTTGTGGGCTCATGTTGAGCTTCTCATCCACCAGCACACTCAAGTCCTTCTCCTCAGAGCTGCTGTTAACCCATTCTCTGCCCAGCCTGTATTTGTGCCTGGGATTGCCCTGACGCATGTGCAGGACCTTACACTTTGCCTGGCTGAACTTCATGAGGTTTCCACAGGCCCACCTCTCTAGCCTGTCAAGGCCCCTCTGGATGGCACCCCTCCCCTCCAGCATGTCAACAGCACCACACAGCTTGGTGTCATCAGCAAACTTGCTGAGGGTGCACTGTCTGTGTTGCCGACAAAGATGTTAAACAGGGCCAGGCTCAATATGGACCCCTGAGGAATGTCACTCATCACTGGTCTCCACTTGGATATTGAGCCGTTGACCACCCCTCTCTGAGTGCGGCCATCCAGCCAGTTCCTTATCCACTGAGTGGTCCATCCATCAAACCTATGTCTCTCCAGTTTAGAGAGAAGGCTGTCATGCGCGACAGTATCAAATGTCTCGCACAAGTCCAGGTGGTAAATCAGGATGAGTTTCTTCTGAGATCAGAAAAATTATATTCTTAGCCTTTATGCCTTCTGGTGGTCTATTACACAAGAGCATGCATGTCCTTTTGCCATAGGTAGCTGATATGCTTGTCTGTCTGTAGCACATTGCCACTAGATCCAAGATGAACCAGCCTCTAAGATACATGGCAAGGTGGCAATAGACATTGACGCCAGCAATTGATGTCACTAGCATGACTAGCATCTAAACTACAGCTTGGTCTTAGGTGACATTGCACATGACAACATTGCTGTGTAAGGAAACCTATGCACAAGCATTTGCATTCTTCAGGTCAGCTTTTAAAGACTAGTTCCCAAAGGCAGAAGACAATTAAAAGGCTTTTGTAAACTAATGGCAATTAGCCTCTAAGTTATCTGTACTGTTTAATCTGAAATTTTATCTTTATAATCACTAGCTACAGAAATAAAACCAGCATGATAATTTCAAACAGAATTCCCACAGTTTTCTTTTGGAAGGAGGATTCCTTCTGGCTATAAAACTGACAGCCCACTAACAAGACGCTTCGGAACAGCATGTACGAATGTGAAAAAGCTCTCTGCCAGAATTCAGAAGTTCTTATCTTCATCTCCGTTTTAACCTAGCAAAACCAAAGTTTTTCAAAAAGTGTTCCAATTCACTTTAAGAAATCCACCAAAACAGCATTTTTTATCAGACAGACAATGAACTCTGATATACAGGTAACAAATTTTCCTAGTTCGTCGCTTTTAATGACTGAAAAATAAAAGACTTTACAGGAGCAGACATAAACCACTGAAAAAATGTAGCATGGCTGAAATCCTGGTCCATAACCTTATAGAAGAATAAACATAAAAGCATTTTAGGGTGTTAGCAAGTGAAGATGGATTTAATCAAAGGAATATTTACATACGTATAACATAGCTTCTTTCATATTTATAGCTCATCTTTGGAAAATTAATTTCCAGTGCAAACCAACTGGGTCAGCTAATGAATGCCAATGAATGATGAACACCACTAATGACAGAGCAGTATTTAATTGGTTTTAAAAAAGCTTAGTTCTTTTTGGTAAGTGCTCATTGTACACTATTATCCTGGTTCTGGCTAGAATAGACTCAATATTCATCTGAGCTGGGAAGAGAACTGGAGCTGGTGGCACCCAGCTGGGATAGTTAACTAATTAGCTAACAGCTGGGGTTAATTTACCAAAATTAGCCAAAGGGTTATTCCATCCCATCTGACATCATGCTCAGTATATAAGTGAGGAGGGTGCTGAGGGGAGCCTCCTGCTGCTTGGAAGAAACTAGGTGTGGAGATTTGTTGTAAGCCATTATACTGTATTTGTATTCCATTTCTGTTTTGTTTTCCTCTGTTACTGCTGTTAATTTTTTTTTTTGTTTCATCTCAACCCACATGTGTTTGCTGTTTTTTGTTTACCAGTTCTCCCTTCTGTCCCATTGGAGGGTGGGGGGAGTGAGAGAGAGACTGCATAGTCTTGTCCCAATTGGGGCTGAACTAGGACAACTATAAAGAATTTCTAGCATTATTGTGCAACTGGTAAAGTGACTAGTATGGGGAGGGGGAAACCCCAGAAAAGCAGATTATGATCTTTGTATTTCCTTTTATACAAATACAGATTAGCTTAACCAACAAACAACAACTACAAAAAAAAAGTGGTTAAAAATATACGGAAATTGGGGAAAATGCATTACACTCAGTTGCAACTTGCTTATGTTTAGATGAAAAAGGCATCACTGTGTGGAGAAGGAATTTGCCTGGTGGCATTTCAATACAGTAGGCGGCAGCCCAACAATGATTGAAAGAGAAAAACTGACTCGTATCTTCTTTTTTTCCACCTTCCTGTCTTTCCCCATTTATGTTTCATGTCTCTGACAGCACCTTAATGAGGTTTTTTTTCCACTGGCATGTGATGGAGAACAAAGCACAGGGTATAAGGTGGCAGCATAAAGTATTAGGCACCTCAGTGGAGACAGACAGGTGGGGGACAGAGGATCAAAAACCCAACTAAGTGATCAGGCAAAGAGCTTACCATACAAACACCTAAATGCAAATACCTCAGAGAGCACACTAAGAATTAGAAATACCATCAAGATGAATCACCTTCTCATCTTCCCCTACACCAATCATTCATAGATACTGAATATCTGATAAATACAGAATATTTGCACCAAATTTTGCCTTGGAGGTCACTGCTCCCGTCTCAGGCCTGCAGAGCTGCCCAGAACCTTACAGAACATGAGGGCAATAACAGCACAACTGCTAAAAATGCTCAGTGACTGCATTCCAAAGCCTCACTGGTACAGAGGAGTCTGAATCAGTGTCTGACGCTTCAGTCAGCTTTAAAGCCCATTTGATGGGAAGTGCTCAGCCCAGAATGCCAGGCTAAATCTAGTCCGGAACAAACCTGACAAGCAGCACACAATAGAGGTAAGGGCTGCAGCACCAACTGTTTTTATCTACTGGTTCATGCTAGTGCACCAAATTACTTGCATATATAGATATAGCCTACCTAGCAACAGGCAAAGAAAATAAGTTCTGTCAGAGGGCTTCCTGCAGGTTGAAATTATACACAAAAGTCACACAGAAGATGGTTATTGAGACCAGTGCTAGTAACAGCCTCCTAGCTGCAAAAGCCAATGTAGAAACTAAAAATTACACAGCTCATGAAACCAAGAGCAGGTAAATATTTTCAGATGCATTTGCATAGAGTAAAAGCAATTTTTTTTTTTTTTTTTTTACTCAGTCAACCCAGCATGAACATGCCCTCATTTCCTCTCCAAACCCTAAGCACATACATGAATATTTCAGCATGCCTAGAACACTACAATTGCAAACTGTGTTTCAAGCAATATGCAATGAAGGCAGACCAAGATTATCCTTTCACTAAGATTTGTTAAGACCAATATAATAAAAATACGTTTATCCATCATTAGGATGTAGTTTATAATTTTCACATTATAGAAGCAGATACATCCCAAGACCCGTTGTAGTAAACAATTAGTAGAAAGTTTTAGGATGAGCCCTCGGGTATTGTCCCATCTGAAATGTTGTTTCAAATAAATCCATCTTGAGGAATGTTCCTCAGGCAAACAAAGAAATTTAAAGCCAAAACTCAGTATAAAGTGTTACTAACGTGGCAAGTTTTCATACTTGTTCATGAGGTGCTTTCTAGCCATTTTTACAGGAAGGAAATAAGTTACTGGTGTGTTCAGGGCAGTAAAAACTAAGATTTGAGGCACAATTAAGGAAAATAAATGAATACACCAGGCACTTTAACAACAGAACTGTGCATAAGTTTCTACTCTATCTGCCCAGAAAGTATTTCATAGGGCAACTTGAATTAACGCATCCAACTAGTGAAATATCACTCAGAAATGTAAAACACCCTCTCTCTCTAAATAATTATACATTTCATTCATCAGTGACACGTAGTTGTTAGGATTCATAAGAGCAGATCATGAAGCTGTCTTTTCCATATTCTGCCATCTGGAAGCTTGTAATATCATACACCTCCATTTCTTTTGGTTGGGAGACGCAATAACATTTTACTGCCATCTGTTATTTTGGGACAACTCATGACTATTTCATGATGCTGTCAGAGTACCACTTTGCTGTTACTGTTTATTATGGGGGATGAACAGCTAGCTCTGACACCACTATGTGTGTTGCTGCACATCCTGTGATATCTGAGACATCTTCTCCCTCTGGAGGCTCTTGTTAGAGGAATGCAGGAGCTCACAAATGGGGTGTGCAAAAGTAAAATGAAATACAATTCCTTGCAGTAAATTATGTTTGAACTTGCTGATACCAGTTCTACTCATTAGTGATTATAATAAGCTGCAAGGAGGTTGCTGTGGAGGTCTCTTTGTCCAACTTTAGGACACTGACAAGGAAATACTACATTGCTTTTTTTTTAAAATATGGATTATGTTAAAAAAATAGCACTTAACAGCAGAAATTATGATTTTGTCAAAGCCGTCTTTGAGCAAGTGAAATTCTGCTCAAAATCATGACAAAATTCCTTTTGGTTGAAAATAACAACTCAGGAACATATGCATTTATGTACCTTGAATGTGCCAAAACAGGTAAAAGTGCAAGAAGGGTCTAGTAGTTTATATGAATCTCTTAATAGAAATACCATTGCCATAACAGCATATTAGAAGGATTGGTGGGGGGGAAGGGGGGAAATGTCAGAGAAACATAACTACTAATGAAAAAGATCTAGTTTTAGGTCTTCTGTATTACTGGAGTACTGTGTCCAGTTCTGGAGCCCCCAACACAAGAAGGACATGGACCAGCTGGAGAAGGTCCAGAGGAGGGCCACAAAAATGATAAAAGGGCTGGAGCACCTCTCTTGTGAGGACAGGCTGAGAGAGTTGGGGCTGTTCAGCCTGGAGAAGAGAAGGGTCCGGGGAGACCTGATAGCGGTCTTCCAGTACCTCAAGGGGGCCTACAAGAAAGATGGGGAGAGGCTGTTTAGTAGGGCCTGTTGCAATAGGACAAGGAGTAATGGCTTTAAAATAGAGGGGGGTAGATTTAGATTGGATATTAGGAAAAAGTTTTTTACGATGCGAGTTATAGAACACTGGAACAGGTTGCCTAGAAAGGTGGTGGAAGCCCCATCCCTGGAAATGTTCAAGGCCAGGCTGGATGAGTCTCTGAGCAACCTGATCTAGTTGTGGATGTCCCTGTTCCTTGCAGGGGGGTTGGACTGGATGACCTTTGAAGGTCCCTTCCAACCCTAACCATTCTATGATTCTACATGCTACACCTCATTTACCACAGCTAAATAAGCACAAACTACATGCAATGCATTTCAAACCAGCAACCATCTATTTTCTTTGCTACTCGTCACCTTTACCATATCTAAATACTTCAAAAAGTATTACTCATTATTCCCTTGTGAGAAAAGTGGCTTTATCACTGCTGTTTGGCATTAAGGTAAGCTGGTCAAAGAGCACCAATTAATCTGCCTGAAGTCATCTTAGAAACCTACCACAGAAGCAGAACTGTGTTCCAGACTCTGACACAACCATACACGACCTTACCATCAGGATATCTCTCTTCCCACCATTGCTGAGCAGATGCTCAGCCCCTTCCCCAAGATTCAGAAAAGGTCAGACATGGATATTTTGGTAACAGAGAAAGCACTGTACTGAATAATTGGTGATTGGCCTTAGGGATTCCCTCTTGCATTTGTTCCAATTACAAAACAAGCTCCCCAGGTTCTACTAAAAAAAACCCAAAAGATTTCCTCATTTGCATAAGCTGCACTTGTGTGGAAGGAAATGCCTGGAATGAGATCTTTCTTTAAAGGGACAATAGTGTCTAAAATAGTTTGCAAAGCATAAATTTATCATCTGCATGGCATTGCCTGGAAGAATTGCCCCTCAGGACACAGGATGTCAAGCTACTAGTAAATGTCATCTTTTTCTTTTCTTCCTCCCCCTCCTGCACCCTCTTTTCTATATTCCTCTAGGAGCTGAATTATTGTAGTTCTTTATTTCCCCAGAGATCCTAAATGCTATTATTATATACAGTAGATATATATCCTTGGATATATCTGACTCAGAGCCCTACAACTTGCTTCATGACAGGTTTCAGCCTAGCCTTTCTAACATGGGACAAATTCTTATAAAGGCTTTTTAATTGATTTTTACATGTTGCATGGAAGGCTGCATTTTAGCCATGACCTGTTGTACTTTATCAGTCTTCTTCCCTCAGATATATTTAGGATGTCAAAGATTTTAGCAAGCTATTCACTAGGCTGCTGTAATATTCGTTATGGCCATAAAAGGTTTATCTTCTGTATATCTGTCTTGCAGTCATAAAACTACCCTCCAGATGGTGTTTAAGTCAACTCCATCATGCATTTCTGTTGTTAACACAGCTGGATAATAGGACACTGGCAGGTAGTAAAATCTGGGGTAACTAGTGCCTTTTATGTATAACACACTGCTGCTACTTTACAATGCCATTAGAGAGAAGTATTAGTTAGTAACATAGCACGCAGATGCACATCTGTTCATGTTCCCTGCTCCCATTTGTCAGAGACATGGGTGGTCTGAGTTAAAATCCCTGCTCCTCCTGGGCAGGTCTGACCCCATATCTCTCTCTGACCCCATCTCTTAGCATATGTGCCACTCTACAAGTTTTTATGGGCAGAGAGGGACACCATAGGACATTTGCTAGGGGGACTAAGTTTGTGATCCCCTCACTCCAAAAAATGTTCTCCAAAAAATCACTCCAAAAAACCACCTGTCCTCCCCTGGAATACAAATTCAAGTCTCTTAAGAACAAATGCCCAGCTCTACCTCTTGACTAACGCAGAGTCAGTAACAGCAGTGCCAAAAAAATCCCACTGCACTGAGGTTAATTTACAGAAGCAGAATATTCTCTGACTCTCCCTCTCTGCACAATAAGCAAGGGGAACTCCACAAAATACCATGGCCCTTCACTATACACAGCTCACCCTACTTATGTGCTCCATTACTGCAATGAAAATTCATACTACAGCATGAGGAAGATAGCCCCACAAAATCAGCCAGCAAATACTGCATTCTGGACTAGCATAAGCCTTCATAAGAAGGACATGGACCAGCTGGAGAGGGTCCAGAGGAGGGCCATGAAGATAATCAGAGGGCTGGAGCACCTCTTCTATGAGGACAGGCTGCGAGAGTTGGGGCTGTTCAGCCTGGCGAAGAGGAGGCTCTGGGGAGACTTTATAGCAGTCTTTCAGTACCTAAAGGGGGCCTGTAAAAGACTGTCAAAAATTTGTCTCAACATTGTTGAATCATCAAACCACCCCCAAAACCCAACAATGGAACTTCAGTTACTAGAGTCTTCCTGTTATCTTGCAAGCCAACTCCTGTTATCTTGCAAGCCAGCTCCTGTTGTCCTGCGGACCTGAATGCAGAGCTGATTCTGAGATATCTAGCCCTACCCCCTGGCATGAGCCCAAACCTGAGGCCAGAAGAAAAAAACAGAGGGGCCCAGAGACGGTAATGGGCATGCATATCACCGCCAGGTGAGGGGTGTGGCTAGGCAAACCAGCTCTTAGAATACAATGAATATGCAACGAAACCAACATGAAAAGGGGAACAAACATCAAGGGGAAAAACATCAAGGAAACAACACATCGACGGAATCAACATCAACAGAATCAACATCGGACGGAACGTTCCCCCACCGAGTGAACTGGACTCTCGGGACGCCGCAGCTCCGTGGTGGTAGCTATTGCAACTGAAACTCTTTTCTTTTCTCTCTCTTTCCTTTCTTTCTCTTTTTTCTCTTGCATTTGCGAACTTTTTCTCAGGTAAATAAAGTTACCTGGCGCTTGACTCCGTTTTGAGTCTTAATTCTGTTCCCGAGAATATGAGCAAAACCACGCTCCGATGTGTGAGAGGTTGGTCCAGCCACCCCTAGCCTCCCAGACTTGTCTGAGGTCGGCTAGAACGCAAGGGGGCCTTCCTCTCATCCAAAATCGGAACGTGACAGGGCCTACAGGCAAGGTGGGGAGAAACTCTTCAGCAGGGCCCATTGCAATGGGACAAGGGGTAATGATTTTAAAATAGAGGGAGGTAGATTTAGATTAGATATTAGGAAATTTTTTTTTTACACTGCTAGTGATGGAACACTGGAAGAGGTTGCCTAGAGAGGTGGTGGATGCCCCATCCCTGGAACCTGATCTAGTTGGGGATGTCCCTGCTCCTTGTAGGGTGGTTGGACTAGATGACCTTTAAAGGTCCCTTCCAGCCCTAATGATTCTATGATTCAGATGAGAGCCTTGAATTCAGATAATAGGAATGCTTTTTCTCTCAGAAAAACTTTCCTGACTGAAAAGAAATTCTACCAAAGAGAAAACACTTGCTGAAAGCTTTCTTCTGTAAATGTTAGCAAATCATTAGCCTCTTGATTTCCCATGTAATTTACTTGGTTGATCTAGTCACTCTCCATAGGTGAGTACTCAGAAAGCCAATTCTACCATTATTTTACTGAGCTACATTTCCTCAAAGTACAGCAGTGATAAATCTTTCAGTTTTCCTTTGATGAGAGCTCAGTGGGAGTCTTTAAGGGTAAGTAAATATAGTCTTCTATATAAATATCAGCGAAGACATTTGTATCACTCGGGTTTTTTGTGTACACTGAGACTCACTCAAGGTCACAGAACAGTTTCTTGTCAGAGACAGCATGGTTTCCTTTTTCTAAACCCCTACTCTGAAGACTTTAAAGTATCAGCCTCAATACTTCTCTTTATGACTTCTAATAGTACAGCATTTTTGTCCATCTATTTTTCCTCCATGTAAAGTTTGCCCAGTGTAGTTTTCTTAGCTGTTGCCACTACACTTACATCATTTGCATTCCTCTTAATGATGACAAATACTACAAGGGCCTGTGGCTAGGCAGATGCAAAGCCACAGCCCAGGTTTTTTTTGTGTGTGTGTCTCGATTTCCAATTCATGAGAGCTATTGAAAGCTAAGGTAATTCCTCAGAATTATGCCTTACCTGGGAATCTAAAGAAAAGGGAATAGCCTACATATTGTTTCAGCATGTTTATTTATACACATTTGTCAGTGTTGTAAAGTAAACAAGTTGCACTGGGAAGACAGACCTTTGTGCAATGAAATGGTCTCTTTCAAATCCCTTTCAGCAGGAACCCAAACCCCAAGAGCAACAAATTCCTTATCCCTTCTTTCCATTTCCTATGCAGCATCACCCTGGAAGAACGCTCATATATTGGCTGGTAACGTCCGCCCTGGAGCTCGGGCACAGCATGTTCCCACTGCAGAGAACACCCTTTTCCTGACCCTCATGAATGATTACAGAGTAGCTCTGATTCAGCACTATCTTTCATGCACTGCATCATTAAACAGGAACACAATAAAACTGCCTCTGCCATCATTTACAGCTCCCAGCAACCTCCACCCTGGCAAAAACTGGTTTTTTTTTTCTGCGTCCTCTATTAAAAAACATCTTTGCATTTCACAATGGTAGCACACTAGCCACTTTCTTCTCCTCAGCAGATTCATTCTTACATAATAACCTTATCTTCCCCTAGACAGTGAAAAACTCCGCGTTAAATATCCAATCTTGCAAGCTTTATACTTTTCCAGAACAGTTATCTAACCTCGTTTCAAGCAACAATGGCTGAAGTTCCCATCTGAACCCCTATCACACTCCAGAACAATTAAGTCAACACATGCTAATTAGTTTTGTACCCTCACTACAGTGAATGCATCAAAATACTAGCTTTCTGAAATATATTCTACAATGACATAATATACAGTATATAAAGGAGATAAAACATCCTTTATTATACAGAAACAGTGAGTAATTATTACTCTTTCAGAGTCTTCCCAAGGGCAACCCATAAATAATGTGATGCCTATTAAAGGAATACATAGGTCCTAAATTTTCACACACAGACTCTCTGAATTTATATCCACAGCCCCAGTTTTTAATATAAATTCAACTAGAAGATTTCATAACAGTTTTCATGTTGATCACAGAAGGGTGCCAACAGACTAAATTATCTCACAGTTATCACACCTCTCTCATTTACACCTACTCTGAGCTGGGAGAACTTTAAGTCTTATGTATTGGGGTTTATTGTAAATGTCAGTCACCAAACTGGGATTGCTGTGTTCCCAGAGCAATCCAAGTCTTTAAAATCAATGGATTCTGGTCTTTTGTTTTCCTTTGTATGTTTAAATGCAATAAGCTAACTGCAGAAGGCAATAAGGAAGCACACAAAGTCACAAAAACCAAAAGGATGGTTTGAAACTATTGCTGTATCATTAGCAATGTTTGAAAGCAGCATTAGCATGAAGCAAACTAGTTAGAAACATCTTTTCTTTATCCTGCAAAGACACTGACTGTCTCTAGTGTGATGAAAGAAAGGCATGAAATTTCCATTTCATAAACACAGGGAGCAGAAACCAAGAAATACATTCCAAAATAAGTGATTCTCTGTAGAAGTTGTGAATATTTGTAGATGTAGTACACTAACAAGATCTGCATGCAAGAACCAAAGTTTCTCCTGGAATTCCAGCTTTTGGAGTTCAATTCTTCTCTCGGACTCCTAGCTTTCTTTTTTTTTTCTATAGAATTAAAGTTTTAAAAGGGGGAACTCCAAAGGTTCAGTAAACATAGAAAGTACAGTATGATCACAACACTTAATCATGTTTTCAGTCTGATTTTTTTTTTAACCTGCATCAGATTAAACCAAAGAAGGCATGCCACACAACATTAGAAAAGTGCAAGTGCTATTCCAGCTTTGTAGACAGAAATTGATTGGTCACTTTGATATTTTCTTTAACAGAAGGAGAAGAAAGAACAAGACTTAAGCCTCAACAAGAAAAAATGATCAATCATTTAAAAAGATTCAAAGACAAATTCAGGAAAGCAAAATACAAATACAGCATATAGTACTCTGTAGGTAGAACAAACAAACCCCAGAACTGAGAGTCTTTTCAGGTACATTTACATGCCTGAAACCAACAGACATTAGTTCATAAAAACAGACCACCTTCCAGCACCTACACAATTAGCAAAATAAGAGCAGGAAATCTGATCAAAGAGCTATAGGTATAAATATTAATCACTTACACTTCAGTGTATGTGTCCTGCAGGACACAGAATGCAAACTCAAGTCTCTGTCTCTTTCTTGCCCCTCTGAGGCAGGATATAGGTCCTCTCTGTCCAGCTCTATGCCACAGTGACTTGCCCTGTTGCAAGGCCTGGATATCTCCAGGAGGGACGTTTATGACTGGCAATCCACCCAGAGGCTCCTCACCTCAACTTCCAGTGCCTTCTTACACACACACACTGTGTCTTGCGTCCCTGAGGTGCAAGACAAAAAAAAAGTGAATTAAAATGTCTGTATAAAGTGGGTAGGAACTTTAAGATTTCTGTGGCAAATAAGCTAGCACCTGAGTTATGAGGAGGAATCCTGCCATGCAAATCCTCTTTGACTACAGAGGCACATAATGAGGTACCAGATGCTGCTTCTTCAGCATATGTAGTAACTTCAAGTGTTGTGCCCCTACTTTGATTAATTTAAGAGCTTTTTAGGGAGAGTTTCTTATCAGTTTGGATCACAAATGTTGTTGGCTTGATCTTTTTGTGCTTGTAAAAAAAAAAATCAATTCTATTTTACAGATGGATAAATCAAGGCACAAAAGGGAACTCAGGTCCAGAGTTGAGAACAAGATACAGATGCCCTGTCCCAGGAGGCTTGGTCATGCTTTCAGGTGGGGATCAGAGCAGACCTGACAAGGCACCACATTCGCTCACTCTCAAAACAAACCATTAGACCTTAGGCAGAAATTGATTAGACTACCAAACTGCAGGCCAGCTCCTCAGCTGTAGAGATGGAAGCAGCCCTGTCTGGGCAGTGCTGACTTCCTGCAGGCACAGCCCCAGGGACCTCTGAAGCACTTCAGCATCACAGATTTGAGATATGAGCTTGACTTCCCTAAAGGTAAATATCCAGCATACCACTGCACACACAGAGGAAAGGAAGTGGTTTCCATGACAACACTCATCTTGAGAGCTTTCCGTTTAGCCACTCTGCTCCTCTCTGCCCCATATCCCAGGCATGCACAGCTTTCTGCCTTTTTTCTACCTGCACGAGTCCCATGCATACCTGGGAGGGCAGAGAAGCCTTTGAGAACATGCCTGAATTTTCCGGACACAATGAACTTTGATTATGAAAGCCTCAGTGCGCTCAAAAGAATGGGGATATTTTAACTGTGAGTAGTTCCAACTTCAAATGTATGACAATAAAACACAATGGTCTTAATATCCAGGCTAAGGTCCCACTATATATAACAAAACTGTCAAAACAAGATATAATCATTGCTTTGAGATTCGCAAAGCATTTCTCCACATACTATTTGTTCATACTAATGCCCAAATTCTTATTCCTCTTTTCCTGTATTGGTAAGGGGTTCTAGCCATGCAAAAGGGTAAACAGAAAAACCTTCCAGTGTCTGTTTTTATGTAAAGTATCTGAAGCTGTAATAAATAGTGCATGTTTCTACATGTAGATCTGTGTGGACAGTGTTGTCGTTTTGTTTAGTGAAGGGGGGCTGCAGTGGTAGCTTCTGTAGGAAACTGCTAGAAGTCGCTCCCCTTTGTTCAGTGGACTTGGCCGGGCCCAGGGCAGACTTGCTGCTGGCCAAGGCCGAGCCGATTGGTAGCAGAATGTTCCCTGATAACGCCTCTGTGATAATGTATTTAAGAAGGGGAAAACAGAAAAAAAAAAAAAACCAAAAAAAGAAGAGAAGATGTGAAGGAGCTGAGTGGGGGGCAGAGAGAGGCAGGCGTGAGCCTTGTGGACCTTGTAGCCCTCACCCTCTGGCCTCCTGCCAGGTGGCCGACTAGGCCCAACTTGGCCTGGTCCAGCTGCAAGAAGTGGAGAGGAGATGAGATGTGAATGAGATGTAAGAAGATCCTGAGAGGCGTCTGCCTGCCTGTTGTGAAGAATTCTTCTTGTGAGAGGAACGGCTGCAGACGCCAAGGTCAGTGAAGGAGGGGGAGGAGTAATAATGTGGCTCCTGGCCAAGATTCCCCTGCAGCCTGTGGTGATGACCATGGTGGACCAGGCTGTCCCCCTGCAGCCCAGGGAAGTCCATGGAGGGGCAGAGATTCACGTGCAACCAGTGGAGGACCCCACGCTGGGGCAGGTGGATACCTGAAGGAGGCTGTGGCCTGTGGAGGGCCCGCTGGGGCAGTCGTTCTGGGGGGATTGCACCCCATGGAAGAAATTGCCAATGCCAGAGGACTTTCATGAAGAACTGTATCCTGTGGGAGGGACCACAGGCTGGAGCAGGGGAGGAATGCAAGAAGTTCTTCCCCTGACGATGAAGCAGCGGCGAGAAACAATGTGTGATGAACTGACCGCAACTCCCATTCCCTCTTCCCCCCTGTGCCGCTTGGGAAGGGGAAGGTAGTAGAGATAATGTTAAGCCCAGGAAGAGGGAGGGTGGGGGGAGGTTATCTTGTTCTCTGTCTCATTCTTCTGCTAGTTTTAGTAATAAATGAATAGTTTTCCCCAAGCTGAGTCTGTTTTGCCCGTAACGGTAATTTTAAGGATTTCTCCCCATCCTTATCTCAAACCTCGAGCCTTTTTTCTTATATTATCTCCCCCTATTCTCTCGGAGTGTGGGGGGAGTGAGAGAGAGACTGCATACTCTGGCCCCGACTGAGGCTGAACTACAACAGGCAGAAGAGGATAGACCCTTGCCCTGAGGTCCAATATGCACAGAGTAGCATCCCGGTTATGACACCTTTTGCAAGTTACTGATATGACACCATTGCTCTGTTTACAAAACCTAGGTGTTTCAGGAAGAAAAGTGTTGGTCCACTTTCTCCAAGTAATACTAAGTCTGGTGAGGTTCCCGATGACTGGAAGAGGGGTAAACAAAACCTCCATTTTTAAAAAGGGGAGCAAGGAAGACCCGGGGAACTACAGGCCAGTCAGCCTCACCTCTGCACCTGGCAAGGTCATGGAGCAGATTCTCCTGGAAACCATGCTAAGGCACATGGAGAGCAAGGAGGTGATTTGTGACAGCCAATATGGCTTCATGAAGGGCAGATCGTGCCTGACTAATTTAGTGGTCTTCAGTGATGGGGTGACAGCATCAGTGGACAAGGGAAGAGCAACAGATATCATCTACTTGGACTTGTGCAAGGCATTTGACACTGTCCCACATGAGATCCTTCTCTCTAAACTAGAGAGGCATGGGTTTGATGGATGGACCACTCAATGGATAAGGAATTGGCTGGATGGCCACACTCAGAGAGCAGTGGTCAATGGCTCAATGTCCAAGTGGGGACCAGTGACAAGTGGCATTCCTCAGGAGTCCTGGCCCTGTTTAACATCTTTGTCAGCGACATGGACAGTGGGATAAAGTGCACCCTCAGCAAGTTTGCCGACGACATCAAGCTGTGTGGTGCCATTGACATGCTGGAGGGAAGGGATGCCATCCAGAGGGACCTTGACAGGCTGGAGAGGTGGGCCCGTGCCAAACTCATGAAGTTCAACCAGGCAAAGTGCAAGGTCCTGCACCTGGGTCATGGCAATCCCAGGCACAAATATGGGCTGGGTGGAGAATGGATTGGCAGCAGCCCTGAGGAAAAGAACCTGGGGATACTGGTGGATGAGAAACTCAATGTGAGCTGGCAGTGTGCCTTTGCAGGCCAACCGCATCCTGGGCTGCATCAAGAGAAGCATGGCCAGCAGGTCGAGGGAGGTGATTCTCCCCCTCTACTCTGCCCTGGTGAGACCCCACCTGGAGTACTGTGTCCAGTTCTGGAGCCCCCAGCATTAGAAGGACATGGACCAGCTGGAGAGGGTCCAGAGGAGGGCCACGAAGATGATAAGAGGGCTGGAGCACCTCTGCTATGAAGACAGGCTGAGAGAGTTGGGACTGTTCAGCCTGGAGAAGAGGAGGCTCTGGGCAGACCTTATAGCAGCCTTCAAGGGAGCCTACAGGAAAAACTGGGAGAAACTCTTCAGCAGGGACTGTTGCAATAGGACAAGGAGTAATGGTTTTAAAAGCGAGGGAGGTAGATTTAAAGTGGATATAAGGAAGACATTTTTTACAACGAGGGTGGTGGAACTCTGGCACAGGTTGCTCAGAGAAGTGGACGATACCATGGTGGAGTGGGTTGTCCCCCTGCAGCCCATGGAGGTCCACAGAGGGGCAGAGATCCACCTGCAGCCCATGGAGGACCCCACGCCGGAGCAGGTGGAGGCCTGAAGGAGGCTGTGGCCCATGGAGGGCCTGCTGGGACAGCTGTTTTGGAGGGACTGCACCCCATGGAAGAGATGACCCACACGGGAGCAGTTTCAGGAAGGACTGTGGCCCATGGGAGGGACCCCACGCTGGAGCAGGGGAGGGATGCGAGGAGTTCTTCCCCCGACGATGATACAGTGGCGTAAAACAACGCTTGATGAACAGACCGCGACCCCCATTCCCTTCCCCCCCACCCCGTTTTTCCTTATATCATCTCCTCCTATTCTCTCGGAGGGTGGGGGGAGCGAGAGAGAGACTGCGTAGTCTGGTCCCGATTGGGGCTGAACTACGACAATGGCAAAGTCCAACAAAGGTGATGTGGCATACAGCAACACCCTTGGTAGGGGCACAGCCGAGTTTGCAGGGAATTCACTTTCAACTCTGAATTTCCAGTCTTGCAGTGTTGAGCTCTGAATACTGATGCTGTAGTGTGGGAGAAAGAAGGGGAGGTGACTATACCATGCACATAAAAAAACCCACACAGTACTAAATATTTTATTGAGACAGACAATCCATAGTCTAACAAAATAACCAACAGCAAATCACTGCTGACAGCAAGTGTTAATATACCAGTTTTTTCTATAGCAAATCAGTTAGCTAGTTCATTTTAGCTTACAGCTAATGACCAGCTGATGACCCCACCTTCCCATAGTACAGGAGATTACAGAGGTTGTGTTAATCAGTAGAGTTAAAGATCACTGTGAAGTCTTGCTTTACCTCAAGAACTGCCTTCCAAAATAAATCTATACTAGTAGATAATACCTCAGCCTTATCACTGAGTTAATGTATTAAATTTCACAGTTAACTACAAAGGTGGTGTTTGAGATTGGAAAAGTGGGTATCAATTCTGAAATCAGCATACTAGATGTTGAAGTTTCTGGAAACCATTAAAACCCAACAACACAAAAAAATCTGTGATTGTATTTCTTCCTACTCATGCTATGGCACTGCAGCCTCCATCCAGATTTGATCTTTTAGACAGCGTAACTGCAGCTATTTTGGAAACTGTCAAACATTTCATATCTCCTTAACTTCAGTAAGAATAATACGGTATTTGCTTTCTGTGTCATAATGACCTGTAGCTTCAATCTTGCAAAAGAACCACCATATATGGAAATTTGAATGCTACAAAGATTAACTTACTCTATCATTTGCTTTCAAGTAAAAGGAATATTTCTTGCATGAATAAGTTTAAGAGGTCTCAGTTAAGGGCTAGAGGGACAAAATGCCTGATCTGTATTTACACTGAAATTTAAAAGTGAAATGGAACAGATGCAGACTTTTATTGACACCTCAGTTCTACCTTTTGCTTTTCAAAACTTTCACAGTATGATGAAAAATAGACAAAAAATAGACAAAAAAAATTCATAAATAATACTATCTGTCTTTATTACTACACTTTGACATTCGAGATTCCTCTCCTTGCAGGGGGGTTGGACTAGTTGACCTTTGAAGGTCCCTTCCAACCTTAACCATTCTATGATTCTATGATAAAATAACTTTACTTCTTGCAATAGCTTGAATGACAAATTTGCTGTGTCCTCAGGCACATCCACATTACAAATTCACATTGCATTTTGCTAAACTAAGTTACACTGAGTTTGACAACTCTGGCACAAGAGCTCCTAATGTCATACTAGAGCAAATTTTTTATATTAGATCAGATTCTCCTCTGGTAAAAGTTTGACATAGTCCACAAAGAAGGTCTGAACAGGAGCTAAATCAATTTATACTAGAAATGGACCAAGACCTAGTATTTTTCATGCTAGAACTGAAAATAACTTAAACTGCTTGAAAAAAAGCTGTTGCTTCAACTCATTTCATATTCCTGTTTCTGTTAATTTTCTCTTGTTCTTCCTTACTAGCTTAGGTCTGAAGTAGTGCTTTCTACAAGAGGGGGGAAAGATGCAGTCCTTTCAGTAGTATTTGACTTTCCCTCTTTTTCAGAAATTGACATAATTACTAATTATGATTGATGCACGTATCAGCATGTTTTCTTAAGAACATTTTCTGCGTAAAGAGATAAGCCAGCTCCCCACCTCATACACTCGCCTACACTCCAGCTCCATTATGAAAGCAAACATACATTTTTCAAAGCAGCTGACGAAAGTCTTCGGTCCCATTCCCTGGCAGCCACACTAGATAAATTACCAAATCATACAAGCTTCACCTAGTCTGTTTGCTTTACTGAAAGGAGTTTATTTTTAATATTAGAGAAGGAAAAAAAAATAAAAAATCTTATTAAATTAATGCAATCTAGAACTAGATTATTGTCCCTGGACAGAAAAAAAAAAAAAAAAAAAAAAGTAAGACTGCTGTATTTCAGATTAGACACATATTGGTTCATATAATTTTGACTGCTAACATTCAAACTCCTGTTAGGCCATATGGCGAAAAAGGGACTTCAGTACTGAAAACAAAAAATATATGCTTAAATCAGCTATTCTCTGCATCAATTCCTAGTGCAAATTCTGATTATGGTAATGCCTTCCAGGTCTAAGCAAGGATGAAAGAGTACTAAATGTAACGCTAAAAAATCAGATAAAATAAATACATGGAAAAATTTGGGGGTGAGAGGGAACAACAAAACACTCAGTGAGGGAAAAAAAAACATCCAGAGGACAAATGCTGAGGGGGAATAAAAAAAATCTGAAAGCTTCAGTCGTTTGAAAGAATCTAGTGTGCAGCTACTTTCAACTTAAAGTTTTATTTTTATTCCAATTTTGCACTTGCACAGAAGGATATAAAAATACAAGCTCTCATGGAAAGGGCACTTACAAATACAGGCCTGTACACAGAAGTATAGCTATGTTAAAGAGTTCCCAATTCAAATCAGAAGCAGGAAAATGTATTTCCTTCTGCCTCAATGAGGCAGAGCTCACTGAAGTCCAAGGGAGCCCACTGATTTCACTGAGCACTAGGGTGGACCTACCACAACTGTGATAATCACGGTAGTGCAATATCTGCCATCATTGACATGCATCATTTAATTCCAGGCTTCAAATGCATCTTCCACTTGGGAAATGATGGCTATGTGGGCTGCTGAAGCAAGCAGAAAAAAGAAAATAAACTAAACCAAAAGCCAGGTTCAAGTTTTGACCTCCACCTGAAAGTGCTTCTCTGGGTGTACATGAGCTTTCTCACTGACTTACTGGCAAACACTGGCTTATCAGAACCTATATTTATTTGCAGCCTTTGAAACAGAACCTAAGGGACTGACTCAAGTTCTCTGGGCCGTTTACACCTTCTTCACAATCCTACAAATAAGACTGTGTTCTTTCTGAGGCTTCTTCCTTATGTCTTTTTCTCTGAAGTAACAGGAATGAATTGGCTGGGACATTCAGCTTTGAAATACTGTCACTCACCAGGGGTCTATCGACACATGGTCAAGCCCTAGCAGCTTTCATATTCTCTTTATTTTGCTATTAAAAACAAAACAAAACAAAACAAAACAAAAGAGAGAGACAGACAGGAGCTTGCCACGATGCCCAATTAGCTGGAATTGTCCCTTTCCACAAACCACTGCTAAGGGAGCCCATTTGAATACATTCCTAGGAAAGGTGCTAAAAATTAGGAGTTTACATCTTGAAAAACATGAACAGCAGGTCACATTTCTGATTAGAAGAGCTAAAAACTAAGGAGGTGCTCTCTCCTGGAAGCTTACGTGAGGCACACATGATAAAGAAACACTTCTGTACTTGATCTTCAATAACTTTCAAATTAATTCTGAAAACAAATTTGAAACATTGCAGCCTACAAACAAGAACAAATTCAGCTGTCCAAGAAACACTTGGATGATGCAGAAATCTAAAGCACTTTTAAGAGCAACATTCTAGTTTCCAACAATTTTAAGACATAAGACTTGGCAGACAGTGCTGTTTACCAAGTCCTCAAAATGCAACACAATGCTGGCTGAATACAGAAATCTAATTATTTTGCTTATCAAAAGGAGACCAGATTGTAGCATTGTGTAGTGGTGGATAAAGCACCCACCACTGCAGAAGTCTACACCTCTGTTCCACACAAACTTGTGGAAGATGAGAAATAAATATATAAACCAGAAAGTACCTTCACTTCCAAGCTTCCTTAAGGAACTTTGCTTCATTGAGTGTTTTTAGAGGGCAGAAAGAACCCGCAGATTTTCCACTGCCTCATTTTAGCATAATGGCGTCAAGGTTGTATGAAAAGAATACATACTCCAACTAACAGTCTTGTATTTCCAATGATGCATCTAAATCCTGATCAAGAGAACATTGTTGAATCATCATTTGCATACTCATCTCTTCTCAATTTGTTCTTACTCTTCTCAGCATAATACAGTAAAGTCATTTGATTGGAATAGGCTGAGAGTAAGAAAGTGATTATGAAGGACAGGAAAAGACCAGCTGATGGCAGAAAGTGGAGAAGATGGGAGATGGGGCAGGAGGAGAGTGTGACAGTAGTAAACTCAGACAAGAACAGTGCAAGGTGTACTAAGCACTGTACTGCTTTCAAACACTGCCTGGGGAACCGCAACAGACACTGCTGACTGTGTAGGGGCAAACTGGCAGAAAATATACCCTCCTACAGACCAGGGTACTGCAGCAGTTATGAAATCTCCATCAGGTTATGAATCAAAAAGCCATACTTATCCCTACACTTCTGAGCAGCAGTCCAGGATGTGTGTATCCAGAGAATTAACCTGGCCGCCTAGGTGGAAAAGACAGGAGGCAGAGAAGGAAAGGGATGGGAATCCAATTGATTAAATAGCTGGAGGTTGGCATAATATTCTGTACTTAACTGCTTTCTCTGTAGAAGAAAAGACATCTGTCAGTTTGCTTGATAGCCTAATTCTCCCCTAATTCAATCCTGTTAAAGTCTACATTAAAATTCTACTGAAAGTGTTTTTGGTGTTGCAGTTAGAGGGGCAGAGGATGGTTTTGTTTTGACATGGGAAGAATATAGATATAGCTTTTTAAATTTTTTTTTTAAAGCTGCCATCATAGCAGCAGGAGTAGAGAAGTAGATTTTGTGCCTGTGCCTTAGCCTGCATTATTCTACAGTATTCACTGCAAGTTACTCAAATTTCTTAATATCTTAGAATAGAGGAAGTAAAAATTCAACCTTCGGGCCCATAAAGGTTTTTTTACATAGTCATCAAGGAGACTTTTAAACTATGACCTCCCTCAATGGTATTAGCTGATCTTTGCTATTCCCATTGTGGTAGTAACCACCACAGGATTTCCCCAATGGGTACAGGGTCTTTTCTGCATGGAGTTACTCAGAAGATGCTCCGGGTATCCACTGGAACCATCTGGGGTCAGGGCTGGGAAGGACAAGCACTAGAAGGTTTGCTGGCTTATCCCAGCAGCTGCTCTGCTAAGGCCACACATCACCCTTCAGTTGAAGACATCCTAGACATCCTAAAAGAGAGTACTCTTTAAAAATAAATTTTTAAAAAGAGCACAACAACCCACACCACCACACACAAAAATCCCAAACAAAACCACCCACACAAACATACAAACATCCCCTGGTGTAGGGCATACAGGTATGGGGTGGTATGGCTGACACTAGAGATCCCAAAGTAAAAAGAATTTGCCAATGCATAGATAAAAATAAATGCAAAGCCAAGAGCTAGGTAAAAATCATTTTAGGAGTAACAGAAAACAGAGAACAGTTATCTAACAAATGAAATACACACTATATATAGTAAACATGGATGTAGTGTAGAGATGTAAGACAGTCAAGAAAAAGCAAAGCAAGGTATAAAAGCTTGTCAGAAAACATTTTAAAAATATACCATCTTCCTCCGAGTGATGATGATTTGGAGCAGTCATAACTCACTGCAAATACTTCACACTAGCCTGAGCCAAACTTAGAACTCAAAGAGACTATGGAGGGGCAAGAATAGCATCAGAGAAGGTGTAGGGAGTATCAGTGATATGTTCCTACCTGTTCCTAAACCACACCACCAGTGTTCTTGTGCTTCAGTATTGCTTTGAGAAAAGGCAACACAGAAGCCATCTATATATTACAGATTTAAAAGATTCATTCCTCAGCCAGTATGCAGCAGAGTTGAGAAAAATCAATTTGGGAAAAAAACTTAAGAAACCAGAGGAAGAAAAGCTGAAAGAAAGTTTTGAAAATAACTTCTAGATGAAAGTGACACAAGCAATAAGATGTGATGAATGGAAGGATGTAAGGTCAAGTGTTTAAGGAAACCTGCAGCCATTTCTCTGAGCCCAGTAGTGTAAGAGTTCACAAGACAGGAAATCAGCTCAGACTGTAAACAAACTGTTAAGGGCAAGGTTTTTTCATCCTTTAAGAAAAAGAAAAGAAAAGACATCATACGTTGAGCTTATGGCTATCTTCAGAAAAAAGGGATTAACAGCTGAATGACAGTAAAATAAATATCCTTTAAATGTGATATTGCTCTTTCTCCATTTTATCCATCTCAAAAAACTTTTCTTATTCTTACAGACTCAAGCAAGTTTCATATCCATTTTCTGATGAGCAACAGCATGGTAGCCAAGCCAGTAAGCTTATGTAGATTTATTTCCTGGTTTGGGCTCACAATTTTTTGTTGTTGGTAGGACATAGGAAGTCATAAGAACAATGTGAAAAGGGTTCATAAAACCACAAACACATGTCAGTGAAATCTGAATTCTGTGACATTGAGCTCCTAGAAGAAAGGGAACATCGGCATATGCATTGACTAAACAAAAATCCCAAATGGCAGAAAACTGGTCCACTTGTCAGCTATCCTTACTAAGTGGCCACACAGCAGTTCTGAAGACAGAGCAAGAATAGCTGTGACTACACGTACATAATTCAACTTACTTATGGCACTGAACACACCTCTGAAAAATCAGTGGCCTAGCCAGCCAGCTCTCTTCAGTAAGCTCTATCAGTACTGATTCCTGCCCCCACTCCCAGTTGTCAGAGTAGAAGTCAACTTAATATTTAGCCAGTGTCTTCCTAAAAGTAAAAACAAGAACAAACACAGCCTTCAAAAACTCTACTATTAAATCTGAGAGCGTGTTTGCAGTACTTAATGTGCTCTATTTAATATAGGAAAAATACTGAAACCTCACCTTAGACAACTATTAGATTTACCACTTTGCATCCCACATACTCATTTTATGGCTGTTAATGTATTACTTTATAAATTCACCATTGCCAGGGCATGAAGAACATTTTAGCATCCTCTTTATAAAAAGTGGCTTAACACCTGCAAGCAAAAACTTCAAGTCAATTTCAGATATGAAAAAACTCATGTAAGTGTCATGGTGCCCTCTCAACAGGTACTTTACTAACTTCTTAGTGTATTTCTAAGCAGTCTCATGTTGTGACTTGATTATTTGATAACAACATCTCTCAATATCTTGATTCCTCAGAACTAAAAATAGTAACTAATTTACTGCAGTCTGTCTTGCAGTTTACTCACAACTGTAGTGAGAAAGACAAATTAGCAAAAAAAATAATAATGAAGCTTTAATTTGTAAGCATGATAAAATGAGCAGTGAGAAGAGTACCTATCTGGAATAGCATGGTATTTTAAGATAATTGTTACTACACGAACAATCAGGCATTAAAAGATCCCACAATAAAAATCTCATCTTAGCTCACTTGAAAAAACAGATATAGGACTTGTATGCCTCTCTTCTTTACAACTTAATGCCTAATAAAGCCTGGTGTGAATCCACTAGCCTTCACTGAGCTTCTACAAATCTTGAAAACTGATGAACATTCTACCTCATACTTCTCAAAAGAGTAACAATAGGAGATTTAGGAAAGTTGGATAACAAAAGTGAGGACCAACACATCTCCCTGGGCATACTCGTTTTTCCTCTAAACACACTATTCTTCCACTCACAGGAGCATCTGTGATTCAGCTTAATCTTAGGAAATTTATAAATTGCCTGCATGAAATGAAATCACAATGCTTCTCTGTCAATTAGATCCCATTTTTCTGAGCGCACTGATCAAAACAAATGGCCAGATGTTTACATGAGCCCCATCTGGTTTGGATTCACTGGCCAAAGAGAAATAATGTAGGTAGACTAGTATTTCATTTCATTGAGTATAAAGAGCATTATTTATCCAAAATATCAGCCTAATATTTAGCTCAATGCATTTTCTTCATTTTGCTTAAACCATCTTATATTAGCTTGACATCACATGGTCTGTCATCACTGCAATTTTTACCATAGCAACCCATTATCCTACATAGTCACATGAACTAAAGCGGAATGTGGCACTGTCCCTATGCATATGAAGTTTTAATTTAGGTCAGTATTCAGTGCTGCCAGCTAACAAAGTACAGTCACAGGCTGCCTCTCGTATCTAGAGCACAAGGAGATGTGTACAGTGTGTACACAAGGCAATTTATATAAGGAAGTGTTTTTGCAGTGCCACAGGGTTGGAAAAACATTAGTTATACCTCTCAACTTAAAATTCTCATTACTTTTTTCTTAACTATTGTAATCACACTGCTATTTGTAATGGAAGAATTTGTGGATGAGCCTCATAGGGATGCCAAGGACTTCTATGTACATACAGTTGGAAAAGCACAGTCCTCTCTAGGCATCTAAACAAAAGGCCATGAGCAAAGTCTTAAAACACACTCCTGAAAATCCAGGTGCCTTTTCTACTGCTTAAGGGAAGCAGGTAAGTTTTAGCCTAGAGAGCAAATCAAACTTGTACCTTGCACTTTAAAAGTTAATCTCAGTAGTATAAAACAAATCCTGGAACTGGAAATTCAAATGCTACAAATATTAAGGAATCTCTTTTTCCTCTGGTACTTCTATAAGATGATATGAGCTCTCATATCTTTTCAAGACTGATGTGAAAAGACCTGTGGAAAAATATAAGCTGAGCACTGGCAACTATAACTGCAGCAAATGAGAAGGCATTTGCTTGAGCTCAATACAGAGAGTACTTCCATTTGCCTCACAGGAGCTCACTATTTGTTTCTGGTTAGCTCATTGCACCGTTGAAGGAAGACTGGGGAAAAAATGTTACTCAAAGAACAGTCGCAAAACAAAGTGAACCTTTAGCCATGAAAGAGGATAAAGTGAACCACATAAACAAGGACTGGGTGGCTAGGAAGTATTTGGAAATTGAAATTATTACACAGAAACAAAATTACATAAATTAGATAATTTTATTTTCTGTGCTGAAAATGAGAAAAAAAAAAATTAATTCCCAGAAATGGTAGGAAGGATTGAATATTATGCCCACAAAGCAAAGGGTTTTACCACTGAGTAAAGAACATCACATTTGAACCTGTATCTGAGGAGTGGGCAGAAGGAGTAGATGATCTGAGCATGACAGGTTGGTTAGCTTGATTTCAATGTAGGGTTTTAGAACAAAATTCTAAGAAGGGAAAAAAGAGAGAATAAGACAATATATAACAGAACATAATTAAGAGGTGAACACATCTCTAGAGGGTCGCTGAAGAATCAAAAGCAGAATTTTAAAGTACATGATTCCTAGAGAGCATCTCTCGGCCTTCCATTCCTCACCATGCCCAGGGCCAGTGAAATCATTTACTTATCCTTCCTATGCCCCCAAGTGGAAAGCAGAGGATTGATTCTGGATTTTGGGCAAATTCTCAAAAAGCAGTCTCGCACTAGAAAACTCTATGAAATCCTGTTGCTAGGGAACCCCATGGGCTTTTTGTTGCTGTTTTGTTTTTAAGCTTCATTTCCTTTCCAATTTCTCCTTCTAAATCCTTTTAATCACAGTACAATCTACAATTAGCAAAGTGGTGCAGATGAGTGCTTTCCATTTACAGAAAAAAACCCCTGAACTCTTAAAGCCTTAGCAGAGATTTCCAGTCCCCTGTAACAGTGCCTCCCTGCTCAGAGCACTCAGGTTGTCAAGTGAGCTTTAGTTGAACCCAGATAAACCAGAGATGCAAACCCAGTACTATTCAGCTCAAAGCATACACACTGAGTAAAAGATGTAAAAGCTGAGACAGACTAGAAAAAGATTTTATAAGTATGATAAGATCCAAATACAGCACTGAGTTATACACAGTATATGGGAGTGTTGTGGTTTTGTTTAGTGAGGAGGGGCCTAAGGTGGTAGCTTCTGTAGGAAACTGCTAGAAGTCGCTCCCCTTTGTTCAGTGGACTCTACTGGGCCTAGGGTGGACCTGCTGCTGGCCAGGGCCGAGTCGATTGGTAGCAGAATGTCCTGTGATAACGCCTCTGCGATAATAACGTATTTAAGAAGGGGAAAACAGAAGAAAAAAAAAAAAAGAGAAGAGAAGATGTGAAGAAGCTGAGTGGGAGCAGAGGCACAGAGGGGGAGGCACAGGCCTCATGGGCCTTGCAGGCCTCACCCTCTGGCCTCTCACCAGGCGGCCGACTGGGCCCGAATAGGTCTGGCCCAGCTGCAAGAAGTGGAGAGGAGATGAGAAGTGAATAAGATGTAAAAAGGATCCTGAGAGACATCTGCCAGCCTGTTGTGAGGAACGGCTGCATATGGCAAGGTCAGTTCAGAAGGAGGGGCAGGAGTAATGAGGGTCCTGGCCAAGATTCCCCTGCAGCCTGTGGTGACAACCATGGTGGAGCAGGTTGTCCCCCTGCAGCCCATGGAGGTCCATGGAGGAGCAGAGATCCACTTGGAGCCCGTGGAGGACCCCGTAACGGGGGAGGTGGATGCCTGAAGGCGGCTGTGGCCCGTGGAGGGCCCGCTGGGACAGCTGTTCTGGAGAGACTGCACCCCGTGGAAGAGATGACCCACGCCGGAGCAGTTTCAGGAAGGACTGTGGCGTATGGGTGGGACCCACAACAGAGCAGGGGAGGAATGTGAGGAGTTCTTCCCCCGACCATGAAGCGGCGGCGTAAAACAACGTATGATGAACTGACCACAATCCCCATTCCCTCTTCCCCCCTGTGCCGCTCAGGGATGGAAGGTGGCAGAGATAATGTTAAGCTTGGGAAGAGGGAGGGGTGGGGGGAGGTTGTCTTGTTCTCTGTCTCATTATCCTGCTGTTTGTAGTAATAAATGAATAGTTTTCCCCAAGCCGAGTCTGTTTTGCCCGTAACGGTAACTTTAAGGATTTCTCCCTGTCCTTATCTCAAACCTCGAGCCGTTTTTCCTTATATTATCTCTCCCTGTTCCCTCGGAGGGTTGGGGAGTGAGAGAGAGACTGCGTAGTCTGGTCCCGATCGGGGCTACGACAGGGAGCAAAGTCAGGAACACTTCAATCTTCTAAAAAATTCTCAAAACTAAGAAAAGCTGCCAGGAAATATCCTGCTATTTCTTCTTTGCCACATTGATCCATGTGCCTCCACAATCCTCCAGGAACAGAATCATAGAATCATAGAATGGTTTGGGTTGGAAGGGACCTTCAAAGTTCATATAGTCCAAGCTCCCTGAAATGAGGAGGTACATCTCCAATTAGATCAGGTTGAACCTGGCCTTGAACATTTCCAGGGATGGGGCATCCACCAGCTCTCTGGGCAACCTCTTCCAGTGTTCTACAACCCCAATTGTAAAAATCTTTTTCCTAATATCTAATCTAAATCTACCTCCCTCTATTTTAAAACCATTACCTCTCGTCCTATTGCAAGAGGCCATAATGAAGTTTCTCCCCATTTTGCCTGTATGCCACCTTGAGGTACTGGAAGGCTGCTATAAGGTCTCCCTGGAGCCTCCTCTTCTCCAGGCTGAACAGCCCCAACTCTCTCAGCCTGTCCTCATAGGAAAGGTACTCCAGCCCTCTTATCATCTTCGTGGCCCTCCTCTGGACCCTCTCCAGCTGGTCCATGTCCTTCTTCTGTTGGGGGCTCCAGAACTGGACACAGTACTCCAGGTGGGGTCTCACCAGGGCAGAGTAGAGGGGGAGAATCACCTCCCTTGAACTGATGGCCACACTTCTCTTGATGCAGCCCAGGATGCGGTTGGCCTGCAAAGGCACACTGCCAGCTCACATTGAGTTTCTTGTCCACCAGTATCCCCAAGTCCTTTTCCTCAGGGCTGCTGCCAATTCATTCTCCACCCAGCCCGTATTTGTGCTTGGGATTGCCACAACCTATGTGCAGGACCTTGCACGTGGCCTGGTTGAACTTCATGAGGTTGGCACGGGCCCACCTCTCCAGCCTGTCAAGGTCCCTCTGGTTGGCATCCCTCCCTTCCAGCGTGTTGATGGCACCACACCGCTTGGTGTCATCGGCAAACTTGCTGAGGGTGCACTCTATCCCACTGTCCATGTTTGCCAACAAAGATGTTGAACAGGCCCAGGCCCAACATGGACCCCTGAGGAACGCCACTCGTGACCGGTCTCCACCTGGACATTGAGCCATTGACCACCCCTCTCTGAGTGTGGCCATCCAGCCAATTCCTTATGTACTGAGTGGGCTGTCCATCAAACCCATGCCCCTCTAGTTTAGAGAGAATGATCTCATGTGGGACAGTGTCAAATGCCTTGCACAAATCCAGGTAGATGACATCATTTGCTCTTCTCTTGTCCACCAATGCTGTAAACCCATCATAGAAGGCCACCAAATTAGTCAGGCACGATCTGCCTTAGTCATGTTGGCCATATTGGCTGTCACGAATCACCTCTTTGCTCTCTATGTGCCTTATCATGGTTTCCAGGAGAATCTGCAGGAAGTTTCCTTGAAGCTACAGCTGACACAGTTAGACCCACATTTTCTACTGAACCTGCTCCTTATTTGCTGTTCCAGCACCCTTTTACAGGTGATCATGTGAAGAAACACACATGGAGTTAATTTGGGTTTTTTTTTTTATTTTCAGCTCTTTGATACTGACCATATGTAAAAGACTGTATCAAAAATTTGTCTCAACATTGTTGAAACAGTGGGCCACCACCCGAGCAATGGCTTCCCGTTAGCTTGCAAGGCAACTCCTGTTGTCTTGCAAACCTGAATGCAGAGCTGGTTCCGAGAAATCTAGCCCTAGCCCCCGGTAATGGGCATGCATATCGCCGGGTAATGGATCACCCGCTAATGGGCATGCATATCACCACCAGGTGAGGGGTGCGGCTAGGAAAACCAGCTCTCGAAATACAATGAAAACAACCAACATAAAAAGAGACACTTCTTCGAGACTTCTTCGACTCTTCTTCGACACTTCTTCTACACTTCGAGACTTCTACACTTCACTACTCTTCACTTCATTCATTCAACGGAATACACATTCGCCGGCATACACATCCACAGAACCGACATCGAGACGACCAACACCGGAGGGATCGTTCCCCCATCGAGCGAAGTAAACTGTGGGGACGCCACAGCTCCGTGGTGGTAGCTATTACAACCGAAACTCTTTTCCCTCTTTCCTTCCTTTCTCTCCTTTCTCTTCCATTTACAAACTTCTTATTAGGTTAATAAAGCTACCTGGCACTTGACTCCATTTTGAGTCTTAATTCTGTTCCTGAGAATATGAACAAAACCACGCTCTGGTGTGTGAGAGGTCGGTCCAGCCGCCCCTAGCCTCCCAGACTCGTCTGAGGTCGGCTAGAATGCAAGGGGGCCTTCCTCTCGTCCAAAATCGGAAAGTGACACCATACTAGACTCTGACTCAGCATTTCTTCTAAGTTATGTAGTCATCAGCTGAGATCTCAACTTGAATACTGTCCAATAATTTGATCACGTCCAAAGGTTATTTTTGCATTGTGCCGATTTGTCTCAATGAAGCCACAAGGAAAGAGGAAAGCACAAGATAAAAAAAAACCTCAAGGAG
This sequence comes from Chlamydotis macqueenii, assembly GCF_036417535.1. Lineage (NCBI taxonomy): Eukaryota > Metazoa > Chordata > Aves > Otidiformes > Otididae > Chlamydotis > Chlamydotis macqueenii. The sequence goes on from NC_141558.1 coordinate 118,281,739, forward strand.
ATTGCTTTTGTTAAAGTGAGAATATAAAAGAAACCTACAGCACCATACTGAATTGTTTTTTTCCCTTGGCCACAGCTGTACAATATTAATAGCTTCAAGAATCCAAAATAAGACTAAATCTGTAATTATGGTACATTACCTTCCTACTCTTGAGAAACACTGCCAGTTTACTTTGGCACTCATACTCCTCAGGAGCATCAATCCAATCCTTTGTCTGGCCAGATTGCATTCAGAGTGCTAAACAAGGGCATCAGCTGGCAGTTTGGCCAAAATAAATGGACGGGTTTCTCTTGGAGTTACAAATTTAAGTGGGTAGATACCCTCTATTACTCACTACACTTTACCTGCATGCAGAGCACGCTGGAACAGTCAAGCTGGGAAGCTTTAGGAAGGTAGATAGTGTTGTTTTAAAGGTGCAGCAGATACAGGTTACACAGGTATTTAAGAGTTTTACAAATTTGAAGAATGTTGAAAAGTTGTTCTTCATAATATACGAGAACGACCCTTAAAGAAGTTTGCTAATGGCTCTTGAGGATAAGAAGTTTTATACTTCTGTAACAAGGATCATCTCTGTACAGCAGAGAAATGTCAGTATTTCCTTGGTCAAGACTTTTATGTTTAAAAAGTATTAATGTAATTCCAACTCTTCTATTCTTGTAGGCACAACATAGGCAATTTATAAAGCTTTATGTTTACAGAAAATAGACAATGAAAACTTATTCTACATAGTAATTACACTTAAGTGTTTCAGTGCCTTTGTTTAGTCTGAGATCTCCCAAGCTACCACTCAAGATCAATACCTTCCAGAAAATTAGGATTCCTACCTAGATTTCATGGTCTAGCACTGTCAACTGTCCAGCAGTCACTTATACTTCAGTGAAATGCTTATCAATGAAGAGAGAAACCAGAGTGACTGGGTAATGTATTGTTTTAGTGATAATCCACACTCCATTAACTCATTTTAGGAAAAGCTCTGTAGGAACACAGTTATGATCTTGACTCCACTACAGACACTGGTAAAAGCTACTAGAGATATTAAGCCTAGAACTTAATTTTCTTATTTGACTGCTTCCTGGCCACTGATGTTAGATTTACAAAGGTAAAAATAAGATAAACTGTCAAGTGTCTTTGGGAGCTCGCTGCAAAGATTTATTTACTCTCCAGTTTCCTGGCCCTTCTGTTTTGTTCATGGTAAGATGCCTTTGTTTCACTATGCATCAAAACACTCATCTCTAAAATGCTTGCAGCTTTCACCAATATTTTCCTTCATTTCTCCAAATTCAGTTTCCATGTTTCTTTCTGTGTTTTGTACATTTCGTAAGTGCAGAATGACAGGCAATATTTTGTTTGCTTTATTTCTTTAAACATAGCATTTAAAAGGGCGTAGGTTACATGAATTGTTTTGTCAGCAGTGGAATTGCTCTAAACTATCACCAACACTAGCGTCTGCTCATTCAATAAGTATACTTTATCACACACTCACATGTGTTGTAGCTGCAGTAATAGCTCATCTTTGCTCAAGACACTGATGAGCGCACTGTCACACATTTTCCCTACTATTAAGAGTTACCAATAGGTACCACATAAAATGAAAAGGTGAGGATAGTATTTTGGATATTTGGTTTTCCCCAAAAGTATATCTGAAAAGCTGGACACAAGAATTACACATAGATACATGAAATACGTGAGTGTTCACCAAGCTTGCAATAACATAGTCAAGATAACAGACAGGAATATGAAACCTGGATTTTCTGTTGGTTATAATTCAATTGTTTGTGATCCCTAAAAAAGGGTCCTGTCAAAGTCCAGAAGCAAAGAAGGTGACAATAAGATTTGGCAGTTTTACACAAGACAAATCTGAGCTATCAGGAATGCCTGGTTTATTGCTACATTACTTAGTGACCAAATCATTCTTTCCACAGCTTGTGGTAACCAAGAGCACAGAGCTCAGATGCAAGTCTTAACTGAACACACAGTGCAGAACTCTGAAAATATTTAGTTACAAGTTTCTGCTCATATGCTTGGAAATCAAGTTACATACTGAAATTATCCATTTGCCAGCCTACAGTCTTCCGCTTGGATTAACAGACAGATGATTTTGTATTCCATCACAGACAAATACAATGTATTTAACAATTTCTGCCTTTAGGAGTTAGATGTTTGAATTGAACTTTATAAAAAGAATCATCCTTCAGGAGCACTGGGAAAAGAAGGTGCAGGACAGTCTCAACAGGATTAGCTATTTTTGTATACCGTTTGCTTTGCCACTCGTACTAGAAAAAATAAGTTCTCTATGCTATTGCAAAGCTAAGTGGACAAAACTGCTGTCATCCCCCAAACAACAAAAGATGTCACTCTTTCACTTTACAGCAGTCTGTGATGCTAGTTACAGAAAGTAAGAGCTCTGGAAGAAAACAACTTTGTGATCAAATTGTAAGTGCTATAGGAAACCTATAGCTTTACCTAGGGATAATACCAAGAAATAGCAGTATTTTGTCCTAAACTGGTGGTGGGAAAACGGAGCAGAAGTCAAGTCCTAAATGAAGGAAATTGATCTGTCAAAAAGACAACTTGTACATGTACCATCAACTGCACTGGGGCAGACACGTTGCACGATTGCTACCACACAAAGACTGGCAGCAACAAAATCTCTTACTGCTCCTCACCGGCGCTTCAGAGCGCATCTACAGCACCACACACATTGGGGCTCCGGGCTTTCCTGGACCAACAACGCTTTGACGTTTACCGTTAACCGCACAGGGGCTCCAACTAAAAAATAACTAAAAACCACGAACATCGGATGATTGCTCCAACAACAAATGTGCCAGCACCAAAAGCTATTGATGCTCCTCACCGGCCATTCACAGCGAATCTGCAGCACAATACATATTGTGTTTCCTGGACCAACAGAACTTCAAGGTTTACCATCAACTGGAATGGGATCACACTGAAAAAAAAACCTAAAAGTGAAGAACGTTGAATGATTCTTCCCACACCAAAAGTGCCGGAAACAAAATCTCTTGCTGCTCCTCAAGGGCTTTCACAGCGCATCTACAGTACCACACACATTGAGGCTCCGGGCTTCCCTGGACAAAGAGCGCTTAATTGCTTACCATAAACTGCAAAGGGCAGCCACTGAAAAAAAACTCCTAAAAGTCACGAATGTCGAAGAATTGCTCCCATTCCAAAAGTGCCAGCACCCAAAATCTCTTGTTGCTCATCACCGGCCGCTCACCGCATCTAAACCACCACAGTTATTGGGGCTCCAGGCTTTCCTGGACGAATAGACCTTCGACGTTTACCATCAACTGGAATGAGCGCCCACTAAAAAAAATCCCTAAAAGTCACAAATGTTGAATGATTGCCCCACTCCCAGAAGTGGCAGTATCGAAAGACCTTGCTGCTCCTCACCGGCCCTTCACAGCACATCTGCATAGTCAAAGAAATTGGGGCTCCGGGCTTTCCTGGACCATCAGAGCTTTGAAGTTTACCATCAACTGGAATGGGTGCCCACTGAAAAAAATCCTAAAAGTCACAAACGTCCAATGATTGCTCACACACCAAAAGTGCCAGCACCCAAAATCTCCTGTTGCTCATCACCGGCCGTTCACAGCGCATCTAAAGCACCACAGTCATTGGGGCTCCAGGCTTTCCTGGACGAACAGAGCTTCAACGTTTACCATCAACTGCACAGGAACATGCAGTGAAAAGAAAAGCCATAAATGTGTAACATCGGACAATTTTTCCTACAGAAAAAGTGCCAGCACCAAAACCTCTTGCTGGTCCTCACCGGCCCTACATAGCGCATCAACAGCACCACACACATTGGGGCTCCGGTCTTTCTTTGACGAACAACGCTTTGACGTTTACCATCAACCGCACAGGGGCAGCATCTTAAAAAAAAAGAAAGAAAATCACGAATTTCGAACAATTGCTCCCACAACAACAGTACCAGGACCAGCTCTTGATGCTCCTCACTAGCTTTTCACAGCGCATCTACAGCACCACACACATTGTGGCTCCGGTCTTGCTTTGACGAACAACGCCTTGACGTTTGCCATCAACCGCACAGGGGCAGCATCTAAAAAAAAGAAAGAAAATCACGAATTTCGAACAATTGCTGCCAAACAAAAGCACCAGGACCAGCTCTTAAAGCTCCTCACTGGCACTTCACAGCGCATCTACAAACTCACAGACCTTAGGGTTCCAGGCTTTCCTGGGCGAACAGAGCTTTAAAGTTTACCATCAACTGTTTGGGAGCAGCCAGTGAATAAAATAACTTAAAAATCACAAATGTCGAATGATTGCTCCCACACCAGAAGTGGCAGCACCGAAAGCTCTTGCTGCTTCCCCCCGGCCCTTCACAGGACATCTACAGCACCACAGTCATTGGGGCGCCAGACTTTCCTGGACAAACAGAGCTTCGACATTTACCATCAACTGGATTCGGCGCCCACAAAAAAAACCAAAAATGTGTAAGTCAACAACATCGAATGATTGCTCCCACACCAGAAGAGGCAGTATCGAAAGATCTTGCTGCTCCTCACCGGCCCTTCACAGAGTATCTCCAGCATGACACATATTGTTTCTCCGGGCTTTCCTGGACCAACAGAGCTTCAACATTTACCATAACCTGGAATGGAACCCCACTGAGAAAAAAAAAAACAAAAAGTCAAGAACATCAAATGATTGTTCACACCCCAAAAGTGCCAGCATCCAAAATCTCTTCTTGCTCATCACTGGCCGTTCACAGTGCATCTACAGCACCACAGTCATTGGGGCGCCAGGCTTTCCTGGACGAACAGAGCTTCAACCTTTACCATCAACTGCACAGGAACATGCAGTGGAGAGAAAAGCCATAAATGTGTAACATCGAACAATTTTTCCTACACTAAAAGTGGCAGCACCGAAACCTCTTGCTGGACCTCACAGGCCATTCAGCGCATCTAGAGCACCACACTCATTGGAGCGCCAGGCTTTCCTGGACGAACAGAGCTTCGACGTTTACCATCAACTGGATTTGGTGCCCACTTAAAAAAAAATAAATCCCTAAAAGTCACAAATGTCGAATGGTTGCCCCACTCCCAGAAGTGGCAGTATCGAAAGATCTTGCTGCTCCTCACCGGCCCTTCACAGCACATCTGCATAGTCAAAGAAATTGGGGCTCTGGGCTTTCCTGGACCAACAGAGCTTTGAAGTTTACCATCAACTGGAATGGGTGCCCACTGAAAAAATCCTAAAAGTCACAAACGTCCAATGATTGCTCACACACCAAAAGTGCCAGCACCCAAAATCTCCTGTTGCTCATCACCGGCCGTTCACAGCGCATCTAAAGCACCACAGTCATTGGGGCTCCAGGCTTTCCTGGACGAACAGAGCTTCAACGTTTACCATCAACTGCACAGGAACATGCAGTGAAAAGAAAAGCCATAAATGTGTAACATCGGACAATTTTTCCTACAGAAAAAGTGCCAGCACCAAAACCTCTTGCTGGTCCTCACCGGCCCTACATAGCGCATCTACAGCACCACTCACATTGGGGCTCCGGTCTTGCTTTGACGAACAACGCTTTGACGTTTACCATCAACCGCACAGGGGCAGCATCTTAAAAAAAAGAAAGAAAATCACGAATTTCGAACAATTGCTCCCACAACAAAAGTACCAGGACCAGCTCTTGATGCTCCTCACTGGCACTTCACAGCGCATCTACAAACTCACAGACCTTAGGGATCCAGGCTTTCCTGGACGACCAGAGCTTTAAAGTTTACCATCAACTGTTTGGGAGCAGCCAGTGAATAAAATACCCAAAAAGTCACAAACGTCGAATGATTGCTCCCACACCAGAAGTGGCAGTACCGAAAGTTCTTGCTGCTCCTCACCGGCCTTTCACAGCACATCTACAACACCGCACACATTGGGGCTCCGGGCTTTCCTGGACCAAGAGAGCTTTGAAGTTTAACATCAACTGTATAGGGGCACCCAGTAAAAACAACAAACCCTAAATGTCACGAACGTCAGAATATTGCTCCCACACCAGAAGTGGCAACCCCGAAAGCATTTGCTGCTCCTCACCGGCCCTTCACAGGACATCTACAGCACCACACGCACTGGGGCTCTAGGCTTGCTTGTACGAAGAGCGCTTAATATTTTACCTTCAACTGCAAAGGGCAGCCACTGGAAAAAAACTTCTACAAGTCACGAATGTCATAGAATTGCTCCCATTCCAAAAGTGCCAGCATCCAAAATCTCTTGTTGCTCATCACTGGCCTTTCACAGCGCATCTAAAGCACCATAGTCATTGGGGTTCCAGGCTTTCCTGGACGAACAGAGCTTCAACGTTTACCATCCACTGGAATGGGCACCCAGTAAAAACAACAAACCCTGGATGAATAGAGCTTCGACATTTACAATCAACTGCACAGGAACATGCAGTGAAAATAAAACCCATAAATGTGTAACATCGGACAATTTTTCCTACACAAAAAGTGCCAGCACCCAAAACCTCTTGCTGGTCCTCACCGGCCCTTCACAGCGCATCTACAGCACCACACTCATTGGAGCGCCAGGCTTTCCTGGATGAACAGAGCTTCAACGTTTACAGTCAACTGCAGAGGAACATACAGTGGAAATAAAAGCCATAAATGTGTAACATCGGACAATTTTTCCTACAGAAAAAGTGCCAGCACCAAAACCTCTTGCTGGTCCTCACCGGCCCTTCACAGCGCATCTACAGCACCACACTCATTGGAGTGCCAGGCTTTCCTGGATGAACAGAGCTTCAACGTTTACAGTCAACTGCACAGGAACATACAGTGGAAATAAAAGCCATAAATGTGTAACATCGGACAATTTTTCCTACAGAAAAAGTGCCAGCACCAAAACCTCTTGCTGGTCCTCACCGGCCCTACATAGCGCATCTACAGCACCACTCACATTGGGGCTCCGGTCTTGCTTTGACGAACAACGCTTTGACGTTTACCATCAACCGCACAGGGGCAGCATCTAAAACAAAAAAAGAAAGAAAATCACGAATTTCGAACAATTGCTGCCAAACAAAAGCACCAGGACCAGCTCTTAAAGCTCCTCACTGGCACTTCACAGCGCATCTACAAACTCACAGACCTTAGGGTTCCAGGCTTTCCTGGATGAACAGAGCTTTAAAGTTTACCATCAACTGTTTGGGAGCAGCCAGTGAATAAAATACCCAAAAAGTCACAAACGTCGAATGATTGCTCCCACACCAGAAGTGGCAGTACTGAAAGTTCTTGCTGCTGCTCACCGGTCCTTCACAGCACATCTACAGCATCACACACACTGGGGCTCCGCAATTTCCTGGACCAACAGAGATATGAAGTTTAACATCAACTCTATGGGGCATCCAATAAAAATAACAAACCCTAAATGTCACAAAGGTCGGACTATTGCTCCCACACCAGAAATGGCAGCCCCGAAAGCACTTGCTGATCCTCACCGGCACTTCACAGCGCATCTACTGCATCACAGACTTTGGGGATCCAGGCTTTCCTGAACTAACAGTGCTTGTACATGTACCATCAACTGAACTGGGGCAGCCACGCTACACGATTGCTACCACACAGACTGCCAGCACCAAAAGCTCTTCCTGCTCCTCACTGGCCCTTCAGAGCTCATCTACAGCACCACATACATTGGGGCTCCAGGATTTCCTGGACCAACAACGCTTCGACGCATTCCATCAACTCTAATGCGGCAGCAACTAAGAAAAAATACGTAAAACTCACGAACGTCAGACGATTGCTCCCGCACCAAAAGTGTCTGTGGTGCCATGGATGCACTGCCAATGGCCGCTGAGGAGCAGCAGGAGCTTGAGTGGCTGGCAGTTTTGGTGTGGGAGCAATTGTCCGATGTTCGTGATTTTTTGGGGTTTTTTTTTCAGTGGGCGCCCTGGTGCAGCTGGTGGTAAACGTCGAAGCCCTGGTTGACAGGGAAAGACCGGAGCCCCAGTGTATGTGGTGCTGTAGATGCGCTGCCAATGGCCTGTGAGGAGGAGCAGGAGCTTGAGTGGCTGGCACTTTTGGTGTGGGAGCAATTGTCCGACGTTCGTGCTTTTTCAGGGTTTTTTTTCAGTGGGCGCCTAGGTGCAGCTGGTGGTAAACTTGGAAGCCCTGTTCGTCAGGGAAAGCCCAGAGCCCCAATGTCTCTGGTGACGTAGATGTGCTGCCAATGGCCTGTGAGGAGCAGCAGGAGCTTGAGTGGCTGGCACATTTGGTGTGGGAGCAATCGTCCTACGTTCGTGATTTTTCGGTGGTTTTTTTCAGTGGGCGCCCAGGTGATGCTGGTGGTAAACGTCAAAGCCCTGTTCGTCAGGGAAAGCCCAGAGCCCCGATATCTGTGGTGCTGTAGATGCGCTGTAAATGGCCGCTGAGGAGCAGGAAATACTTGAGTGGCTAGCATGTTTGGTGTGGGAGCAATTGTCCGGCGTTCGTGATTTTTCAGGGGTTTTTTTTAGTGGGCGCCCAGGTGCAGCTGGAGCTAAACATCGAAGCCCTGTTCGTCAGGGAAAGCCCAGAGCCCCGATGTCTGTGGTGCTGTACATGCGCTGCCAATGGCCGGTGAGGAGCAGCAGAAGCTTGAGTGGCTGGCCCATTTGGTGTGGGAGCAATTGTCCGAAGTTTTTCAGGGCTCTTTTTCACTGGGCACCCAGGTGCAGATGGTGGTAAACGTCAAAGCCCTGGTTTACAGGGAAAGCCCGGTGCCGCAATGTCTCTGGTGCTGTAGATGCACAAGCAATGCCCGGTGAGGAGGAGCAAAACGTTGACTCACTGGCACTTTTGGTGTGGGAGCAATCATCCGGCGTTTGTGATTTTTTGGTGTTTTTTTTCAGTGGGCGCCATGGTGCAGCTGGTGGTAAACGTCGAAGCCCTGTTCGTCAGGGAAAGCCCAGAGCCGCGATGTCTGTGGTGCTGTAGATGCGCTGTAAATGGCCGCTGAGGAACAGGAAATACTTGAGTGGCTAGCATGTTTGGTGTGGGAGCAATCGTCCGGCGTTCACGATTTTTCGGGGATTTTTTTCAGTGAGCGCCCAGGTGCACCTGGAGCTAAACGTCGAAGCCCTGTTCGTCAGGGAAAGCCCGGAGCCCCAATGTCTGTGTTGCCGTAGATGCGCTGGCAATGGCCGGTAAGGAGCAGCACGAGGTTGAGTGGCGGGCTCTTTTAGTGTGGGAGCAATCGTCCGAAGTTTTCCGCTGTTTTTTTTCAGTGGGCACCCAGGTGCAGATGGTGATAAACGTCGAAGCACTGTTCGTTAGGGAAAGCCCGCAGCCCTTATGTCTCTGGTACTGTAGATGCGCTGGAAATGGCCGGTGAGGAGCAGCAAGAGCTTGAGTGGCTGGCTCATTTGGTGTGGGAGCAATCGTCCGACGTTCGTGATTTCTCTGGCCATTTTTTTCAGTGGGCAACCAGGTGCAGCTGGAGCTAAAAGTCGAAGCCCTGGTCGACAGGGAAAGACCGGAGCCCCAATGTCTGTGGTGCTGTAGATGCGCTGCCAATGGCTGGTGAGGAGCAGCAGGAGCTTGAGTGGCTGGCAATTTTGGTGTGGGAGTAATCGTCCGAAGTTTTCCGGGTTTTTTTTCAGTGGGCACCCAGGTGCAGCTGGTGGTAAACGTCGAAGCCCTGTTCGTCAGGTAAAGCCCGGAGCCCCAATGTCTGTGGTGCTGTAGATGTGCTGCAAATGGCCGGTGAGGAGCAGAAAGAGCTTGAGTGGCTGGTGCTTTTCGTGTGGGAGTAATCGTCCGACGTTCGTGATTTTTCGCTGCTTTTTTTCACTGGGCGCCTAGGTGCAGCTTGTGGTAAACGTCGAAGCCCTGGTCGACAGGGAAAGCCCGGAGCCCCAATGTCTGTGGTGCTGCAGATGCACTGCCAATGGCGGTGAGGAGCAGCGGGAGCTTGAGTGGCTGGCACTTTTGGTGTGGGAGCAATCGTCCGGCGTTCGTGATTTTTCGGGGTGTGTTTTGAGTGGGCACGGAGGTGCAGCTGGTGGTAAACGTCGAAGCCCTGTTCGTCAGGGAAAGACTGGAGCCCCAATGTCTGTGGTGCTGTACATGCGCTGCCAATGGCTTGTGAGGAGCAGCAGGAGCTTGAATGGCTGGAACAATTGGTGTGGGAGCAATCGTCTGGCATTCGTGATTTTTGGGGATTTTTTTTCAGTGGGCGCCCAGGTGCAGCTGGTGGTAAACGTTGAAGCCCTGTTCGTCAGGGAAAGCCTGGAGCCCCAATGTCTGTGGTGCCATAGATGCACTGCCAATGGCCGGTGAGGAGCAGCAGGAGCTTGAATGGCTGACACTTTCGGTGTGGGAGCAATCGTCCGAAGTTTTCCGGGGCTTTTTTTCAGTGGGCGCCCAGGTGCAGCTGGTGGTAAAAGTCGAAGCCCTGTTCGTCAGGGAAAGCCCGGAGCCCTAATGTCTCTGGTACTGTAGATGCGCTGCAAATCGCCGCTGAGGAGTAGCAAGAGCTTGAGTGGCTGGAACTTTTGGTGTGGGAGCAATCGTCCGACGTTCGTGATTTTTCGTTGCTTTTTCTCAGTGGGTGCCTAGGTACAGCTGGTGGTAAACGTCAAAGCCCTGTTCATCAGGGAAAGCCCGGAGCCCCAATGTATGTGGTGCTGTAGATGCACTGCCAATGGCCGCTGAGGAGCAGCAGGAGCTTTATTGGATGGCAGTTTTGGTGTGGCAGCAGTCGTCCAACGTTCGTGAATTTTCAGGTTTTTTTTTTCAGTGGGCACCCAGGTGCAGCTGGTGGTAAACGTCGAAGCCCTGGTCAACAGGGAAAGCCTGGAGACCCAATGTCTGTGGTGCTGTAGATGCGCTGCCAATGGCCGGTGAGGAGCAGCAAGAGCTTGAGTGGCTGGCTCTTTTGGTTTGGGAGCAGTCGTCCGAAGCTTTCCGGGGTTTTTTTCAGTGGGCACCAAAGTGCAGATGGTGGCAAACGTCGAAGCCCTGTTCATCAGGGAAAGCCCGGAGCTCCAATGTCTCTGGTACTGTAGATACGCTGCAAATGACCGGTGAGGAGCAGCAAGAGCTTGAGTGGCTGGCTCTTTTGGTGTGGGAGCAATCGTCCGACGTTCGTGATTTTTCATTCCTTTTTTTCAGTGGGCGCCTAGGTGCAGCTGGTGCTAAACGTCAAAGCCCTATTCATCAGGGAAAGCACGGAGCCCCAAAGTCTGTGGTGCTGTAGATGCGCTGCCCATGCCCGGTGAGGAGGAGGAAAAACTTGAGTGGCTGGCTCTTCTGGTGTGGGAGCAATCGTCCGACATTCGTGATTTCTCTGGGCTTTTTTTTCAGTGGGTGTCCAGGTGCAGCTGGTGGTAAACATCGAAGCCCAAGTCAACAGGGAAAGCCCTGAGTCCCAATGTCTGTGGTGCTGTAGATGTGCTGCCAATGGCCGGTGAGGAGCAGCGGGAGCATGATAGGATGGCACTTTTGGTGTGGGAGCAACCGTCCGACGTTAGATATTTTTGGGGTTTTTTTTTTCAGTGGGCAACCAGGTGCAGCTGGTGGTAAACATCAAAGCCCAGTTCGTCAGGGAAAGCCCGGAGCCCTAATGTCTGTGGTGCCGTAGATGCGCTGCCAATGGCCGGTGAGGAGCAGCAAGAGCTTGAGTGGCTGGGACATTCGGTGTGGGAGCAATCGTCCAGCGTTCGTGATTTTTTGTTGCTTTTCTTCAGTGGGCGCCTCAGTGCAGCTGGTGGTAAACGTCGAAGCCGTGTTCGGCAGGGAAAGCCCGGAGCCCCGATGTCTGTGGTGCTGTAGATGCACTGCCAATGGCCAGTGAGGAGCAGTAAGAGCTTGAGTGGCTGGCACTTTTGGTGTGGGAGTTATCGTCCGGCGTTCGTGATTTTTCGGTGTTTATTTCCAGTGGGCGCCCAGGTGCAGCTCGTGGTAAACGTCAAAGCCCTGTTCATCAGGGAAAGCCCTGAGCCCCAATGTATGCCGTGCTGTAGATGCGCTGCCAATGGCTGCTGATGAGCAGCAGGAGCTTTATTGGATGGCAGTTTTGCTGTGGCAGCAGTCTGACGTTCGTGAATTTTCAGGTCTTTTTTTCAGTGGGCGCCCAGGTGCAGCTGGTGGTAAACGTCGAAGTCCTGGTCGACAGGGAAAGCCCGGAGACCCAATGTCTGTGGTGCTGTAGATGCGCTGCCAATGGCTGGTGAGGAGCAGCAAGAGCTTGAGTGGCTAGCACGTTTGGTGTGGGCGCAATCGTCCGAAGGTTTCCGGGGTTTTTTTCAGCGGGCACCAAAGTGCAGATGGTGGTAAACGTCGAAGCCCTGGTCGACAGGGAAAGCCCGGAGCTCCGATATCTGTGGTGATGTAGATGCACTGCCAATGGCCGCTGAGAAGCAGCAAGAGCTTCAGTGGCTGGTTCTTTTGGTGTGGGAACAATCGTCCGACGTTCGATATTTTTAAGGGGTGTTTTTTCAGTGGGTGCCCAGGGTCAGCTGGTGGTAAACGTCAAAGCCCTGTTCGTCAGGGAAAGCCCAGAGCCCCAATGTCTGTGGGGCTGTAGATGCACTGCCAATGGTTGGTGAGGAGCAGCAGGAGCTTGAGTGGCTGGCTCTTTTGGTGTGGGAGCAAACGTCCATCGTTCGTGATTTTTGGGGATATTTTTTCAGTGGGCGCCGAGGTGCAGCTGGTGGTAAACGTCAAAGCCCTGTTCGTCAGGGAAAGCCTGGAGCCCCAATGTCTCTGGTACTGTAGGTGCACTGCCAATGGCCGGTGAGGAGCAGCAAGAGCTTGAGTGGCTGTCACTTTTGGTGTGGGAGCAATCGTCCGACGTTCGTGATTTTTCGTTGCTTTTTTTCAGAGGGCGCCGAGGTGCGGTTGGTGGCAAACGTCGAAGTCCTGGTCGACAGGGAAAGCCCGGAGCCTGAATGTCTGTGGTGCTATAGATGCACTGCCAATGGCCGGTGAGGAGCAGCAGGAGCTTGAATGGCTGGCACTTTTGGTGCAGGAGCAATCGTCCGACGTTCGTGATTTTTCGGGATTTTTTTCAGTGGGCGCCCAGGTGCGGTTGGTGGTCAACGTCAAAGCCCTGTTCGTCAGGGAAAGCCCGGAGCCCCAATGTCTCTGGTACTGTAGATGCGCTGCAAATGGCCGGTGAGGAGCAGCAAGAGCTTGAGTGGCTGGAACTTTTGGTGTGGGAGTAATCGTCAGAAGATATCCGGGGATTTTCTTCAGTGGGCACCCAGGTGCAGATGGTGGTAAACGTCGAAGACCTGTTCGTCAGGGAAAGCCCGGAGCCCCAATGTCTCTGGTACTGTAGATGCGCTGCAAATGGCCGGTGAGGAGCAGCAAGAGCTTGAGTGGCTGGAACTTTTGGTGTGGGAGTAATCGTCCGACATTCGTGATTTTCTGTCGCTTTTTTTCAGTGGGCGCCTAGGTGCAGCTGGTGGTAAACGTCGCAGCCGAGGTCGACAGGGAAAGCCCGGAGCCCCAATGTATGTGGTGCTGTAGATGCTCTGCCAATGGCCGCTGTGGAGCAGCAAAAACTTGAGTGGCTGGCTCATTTCGTGTGGGAGCAATCGTCCGGCGTTCGTGATTATTTGGCGTTTTTTTTCCGTGGGCGCCCAGGTGCGGCTGGTGGTAAACATCGCAGCGCTGTTCTTTACGGAAAGCCCGGAGCCCCGATGAGTGTGTTGCTGTAGATGCGCTGCAAATGGCCAGTGAGGAGCAGCAGGAGCTTGAGTGGTTGGCACTTTTGGTGTGGGAAAAATCGTCCAACGTTCGATATTTTTCTCGGTTTTTTTTTAGTGGGGGCCCAGGTGCAGCTGGTGGTAAACATCTCAGCCCTGTTCGTCAGGGAAAGCCGGAGCCTCAATGTCTGTGGTGCTATAGATGCACTGCGTATGGCCGGTGAGGAGGAGAAAAAACTTGAGTGGCTGTCTCTTTTGGTGTGGGAGCAATCGTCCGACGTTCATGATTTTTGGGGATTTTTTTCAGTGGGCGCCCAGGTGCAGCTGGAGCTAAACGTCGAAGCCCTGTTCATCAGGGAAAGCCCGGTGCCCCAATGTCTGTGGTGCTGTAGATGCACAGGCAATGCCCGTTGAGGAGGAGGAAATCCTTGAGTGGCTGGCACTTTCGGTGTGGGAGCAATCATCCGAAGTTTTCCGGGTTTGTTTTCAGTGGGCACCCAGGTGCAGCTGGTGCTAAACGTCGAAGCCCTGTTCGTCAGGGAAAGCCCGGAGCTCCGATATCTGTGGTGCTGTAGATGCGCTCCAAATGGCCGGTGAGGAGGAGGAAGAGCTTGAGTGGCTGGTACTTTTCTTTTGGGAGCAATCCTCCGACGTTTGTGATTTCTCTGGGCTTTTTTCTCAGTGGGCGCCCAGGTGCAGCTGGAGCTAAACATCGAAGCCCTGGTTAACAGGGAAAGCCCGGAGCCCCCATGCCTGTGGTGCTGTACATGCACTGCAAATGGCCGGTGAGGAGTAGCAGGAGCTTGAGTGGCTGGCACTTTTGGTGTGGGACCAGTCCTCCGACGGTCATGAATTTTCAGGGATATTTTTCAGTGGTCGCCCAGGTGCAGCTGGTGGTAAACGTCGAAGCCCTGGTCGATAGGGAAAGCCTGGAGCCCCAATGTCTGTGGTGCTGTAGATGCACTGCCAATGGCCGGTGAGGTGTAGCAAAACCATGAGTGGCTAGCACGTTTGGTGTGGGAGTAATCGTCCGGCGTTTGTGATTTTTCGGGGTTTTATTTTAGTGGGCACCCAGGTGCAGCTGGTGGTAAACGTCGAAGCCCTGTTCGTCAGGGAAAGCCCGGAGCCCCGATATATGTGGTACTGTAGATGCGCTGCCAATGGCCGCTGAGGAGCAGCAAGAGCTTGAGTAGCTGGCTCTTTTGGTGTGGGAGCAATCGTCCGACGTTCGATATTTTCCGGGGTGTTTTTTCAGTGGGCGCCCATGTGCAGCTGGTGGTAAACTTCGAAGCCCTGTTCATCAGGGAGGGCCCAGAGCCCCAATGTCTGTGGTGCTGTAGATGCACTGCCCATGCCCGGTGAGGAGGAGAAAAAACTTGAGTGGCTGGCACTTTTGGTGTGGGAGCAATCGTCCGACGTTTGTGATTTCTCTTGGCTTTTTTTTCAGTGGGCGCCCAGGTGCAGCTGGAGCTAAACGTCGAAGCCCTGGTCGACAGGGAAAGCCCGGAGCCCCAATGTCTGTGGTGCTGTTCATGCACTGCAAATGGCCGCTGAGGAGCAGTAGGAGCTTGAGAGGCTGGCACTTATGCTGTGGGAGCAATCGTACATCGTTCGTGATTTTTCAGGGTTTTTTTCAGTGGGCGCCCAGGTGCACTGGTGGTAAACGTCGAAGCCCAGGTCGACACGGAAAGCCCGGAGCCCCGATGTCTGTGGTGCTGTAGATGCGCTGCCAATGGCCGGTGAGGAGCAGCAAGAGCTTGAGTGGCTGGCTCTTTTATTGTGTGAGCAATCGTCCGACGTTCGTGATTTTTTGTTGCTTTTTTTCAGTGGGCGTCTAGGTGCAGCTGGTGGTAAATGTCGAAGCCCTGTTTGTCAGGGAAAGCCCGGAGCCTCAATGTCTTTGGTGCTTTAGATGCGCTGCCCATGCACGGTGAGGAGGAGCAAGAGCTTGAGTAGCTGGCTCTTTTGGTGTGGGAGCAATCGTCCGACATTCGATATTTTTCGGGGTGTTTTTTCAGTGGGCACTTAGGTGCAGCTGGTTGTAATGTTCGAAGCCCTGTTCATCAGGGAAAGCCCGGAGCCTCAATGTCTGTGGTGCTGTAGATGCACTGCCCATGCCCTGTGAGGAGGAGAAAAAACTTGAGTGGCTGGCTCATTTGGTGTGGGAGCAATAGTCCGACGTTCGTAATTTCTCTGGGCTTTTTTTTCAGTGGGCGCCCAGGTGCAGCTGGAGCTAAACGTCGAAGCCCTGGTCGACAGGGAAAGTCCGGAGCCCCACTGTCTGTGCTGCTGTAGATGCACTGCCAATGGCCGGTGAGGAGCAGCAAGAGCTTGAATGGCTGGCACTTTTGGTGTGGGAGCAATCGTCCAACGTTCGTGAATTTTCAGGGCTTTTTTTCAGTGGGCGACCAGGTGCAGCTGGTGGTAAACGTTGAAGCCCTGTTCGTCAGGGAAAGCCCGGAGCCCCAATATCTGTGGTGCTCTAGATGTGCTGCCAATGGCTGCTGAGGAGCAGCAGGAGCTTGAGTGGCTGGCTCTTTTGGTGTGAGAATAATCGTCCGACGTTTGTGATTTTTTGGGGTGTTTTTTTCAGTGGGCGCCCAGGTGCAGCTGGAGCTAAAGTTCGAAGCCCTGGTCGACAGGGAAAGTCCGGAGCCCCACTGTCTGTGCTGCTGTAGATGCACTGCCAATGGCCGCTGAGGAGCAGCAAGAGCTTGAGTGGCTGGCTCTTTTGGTGTGGGATCAATCATCCGACGTTCGATATTTTCCGGGGCTTTTCTTTAAGTGGGCACCCAGGTGCAGCTGGTGGTAAACGTCGAAGCCCTGTTCGTCAGGGAAAGCCCAGGGCCCCGATATATGTGGTACTGTAGATGCGCTGCCAATGGCCGGTGAGGAGCAGCAAGAGCTTTAGTGGCTGGCTCTTTTGGTGTGGGAGAAATAGTCCGACGTTCGTGATTTTTGGGGTTTTTTTTTCAGTGGGCACCCAGGTGCAGCTTTTGGTAAACGTCAATGCCCTGTTCGTCAAAGAAAGCCCGCAGCCCCAATGTCTGTGGTGCTGTAGATGCACTGCCCATGCCCTGTTAGGAGGAGAAAAAACTTGAGTGGCTGGCTCATTTGGTGTGGGAGCAATAGTCCGACGTTCGTAATTTCTCTGGGCTTTTTTTTCAGTGGGCGCCCAGGTGCAGCTGGAGCTAAACGTCGAAGCCCTGGTCGACAGGGAAAGCCCGGAGCCCCAGTGTCTGTGGTGCTGTAGATGCACTGCCAATGGCCGGTGAGGAGCAGCAGGAGCTTGAGTGGCTGGCTTTTTTGGTGTGGGAGCAATCGTCCGAAGTTTTCCGGGTTTTTTTTTCAGTGGGCACCCAGGTGCAGATAGTGGTAAACGTCGAAGCCCTGTTCTTCAGGGAAAGCCCGGAGCCCCAGTGTCTGTGGTGCTGTAGATGCACTGAAAATGGCCGGTGAGGAGTAGCAAGAGCTTGAGTGGCTGGCACTTTTATTGTGGGAGTAATCATCCGGCGTTCGTGATTTTTCGGTTTTTTTTTCCAGTGGGCACCCAGGTGCAGCTGTTGGTAAACGTCGAAGCCCTGGTCGACGGGGAATGCCCGGAGCCCCAATGTCTGTGGTGCTGTAGATGCACTGCCAATGGCCGCTGAGGAGCAGCAGGAGCTTGAGTGGCTGGCTTTTTTGGTGTGGGAACAATCGTCCGAAGTTTTGCGGGGTTTTTTTTCAGTGGGCACCAAATTTCAGATGGTGGTAAACATCGAAGCTCTGTTCGTCAGGGAAAGCCCGGAGCCCCAATGTCTCTGGTATTGTAGATGCACTGAAATGGCCGGTGAGGAGCAGCAAGAGCTTGAGTGGCTGGCACTTTTGGTGTGGGACCAATCGACCGACATTCGTGATTTTTCGTTGCTTTTTCTCAGTGGGCGCCTAGGTGGAGATGGTTGTAAACGTCGAAGCCCTGTTCGTCAGGGAAAGCCCGGAGCCCCTGTGTCTGTGGTGCTGTAGATGCACTGCCAATGGCCGGTGAGGAGCAGCAAGAGCTTGAATGGCTGGCACTTTTGGTGTGCGAGCAATCGTCCGATGTTCGATATTTTTCGGGGTGTATTTTGTGTGGGTGCCCAGGTGCAGCTGGTGGTAAACGTCGAAGCCCTGGTCGACAGGGAAAGCCCGGAGCCTCAGTGTCTGTGGTGCTGTAGATGTGCTGCTAATGGCCGGTGAGGAGCAGCAAGAGCTTGAGTGGCTGGCTCTTTTGGTGTGGGAGCAGTCGTCCGACGTTCGTCAATTTTCAGGGTTTTTTTTCAGTGGGCGACCAGGTGCAGCTGGTGCTAAACGTCGAAGCCCTGTTCGTCAGGGAAAGCCCGAAGCCCCAATGTCTCTGGTACTGTAGGTGCGCTGCCAATGGCCGGTGAGGAGCAGCAGGAGCTTGGGTGGCTGGCTCTTTTGGTGTGGGAGCAATCGCCCAACGTTCCTGATTGTTCGTTGCTATTTTCAGGCGGAGCCCAGGTGCGGCTGGTGGTAAACGTCGGAGCCCTGGTCGTCAGGGAAAGACCAGAGCGCCAATGTCTGTGGTGATGTAGATGCGCTGCCCATGCCCGGTGAGGATGAGCAAAAAATTGAGTGGCTGGCTCATTTGGTGTGGGAGCAATCGTTCGGCGTTCGTGATTTTTCGGGGTTTTTTTTCAGTGGGCGCCAAGGTGCAGCTCCTGGTAACCGTCGAAGTCCTGATGGACAGGAAAGCCCGGAGCCCCAATGTCTGTGGTGCTGTAGATGCGCTGCCAATGGCCGGTGAGGAGCAACAAGAGCTTGAGTGGCTGGCTCTTTTGGTGTGGGAGCAATCGTCCGGCGTTCGTGATTTTTTTGGGTTTTTTTTCCGTGGGCGCCCAGGTGCAGATGGTGGTAAACGTCGGAGCCCTGGTCGACCGGGAAATAACGGAGCCCCAATGTCTGTGGTGCTGTAGATGCGCTGCCCATGCCCGTTGAGGAGGAGAAAAAACTTGAGTGGCTGGCACTTTTGGTGTGGGAGCAATCGTCCAACGTTCGATATTTTTCTCAGTGTTTTTTCAGTGGGGGCCGAGGTGCAGCTGGTGGTAAACATCTAAGCCCTGTTCGTCAGGGAAAGCCCGGAGCCTCAATGTCTGTGGTGCTGCAGATGCACTGCGTATGCCGGTGAGGAGGAGAAAAAACTTGACTGGCTGGCTCTTTTGGTGTGGGAGCAATCATCCGACTTTCGTGATTTTTGGGGATTTTTTTTCAGTGGGCGCGCAGGTGCAGCTGGAGCTAAACGTCGAAGCCCTGTTTGTCAGGGAAAGCCCGAAGCCCCAATCTCTCTGGTACTGTAGGTGCGCTGCCAATGGCCGGTGAGGAGCAGCAGGAGCTTGAGTGGCTGGCTCTTTTGGTGTGGGAGCAATCGTCCGACGTTCGTGATTTTTCGTTCCTTTTTTTCAGTGGGCGCCTAGTTGCGGCTGGTGGCAAAAGTCGAAGCCCTGGTCGACAGGGAAAGCCTGGAGCCCTAATGTCTGTGGTGCTGTAGATGCGCTGCAAATGGTCAGTGATGAGCAGCAAGGGCTTGAGTGGCTGGCTCTTTGGTGTGGGAACAATCGTCCGACGTTCGTGATTTTTGGGGATTTTTTTTCAGTGGGCGCCCAGGTGCAGCTCGTGGTAAACATCTAAGCCCGGTTCGTCAGGGAAAGCCCGGAGCCTCAATGTCTGTGGTGCTGTAGATGCACTGCGTATGCCCGGTGAGGAGGAGAGTAATCTTGAGTGGCTGGCACTTTTGGTGTGGGAGTAATCGTCCGACGTTCGTGATTTTTGGGGATTTTTTTTCAGTGGGCGCCCAGGTGCAGCTGGTGCTAAACGTCAAAGCCCTGTTCGTCAGGGAAAGCCCGGAGCCCCAATGTCTGTGGTGCCGTAGATGCACTGCCAATGGCCGGTGAGGAGCAGCATGAGCTTGAGTGGCTCTCACTTTTGGTGTGGGAGCAATCGTCCGAAGATTTCCGGGGCTCTTCTTCAGTGGGCACCCAGGTGCAGCTGGTGGTAAACGTCAAAGCCCTGTTCGTCAGGGAAAGCCCGGAGCCCCGATGTCTGTGGTACTGTAGATGCGCTGCAAATGGCCGGAGAGGAGGAGCAAGAGCTTGAGTGGCTGGAACTTTTGGTGTGGGAGTAATCGTCCGACATTCGTGATTTTCTGTTGCTTTTTTTCAGTGGGCGCCTAGGTGCAGCTGGTGGTAAACTTCGCAGCCCTGTTCGTTAGGGAAAGCCCGGAGCCCCAATGTCTGTGGTGCTGTAGATGCGCTGCAAATGGCCGGTGAGGAACAGCAGGAGCTTGAGTGGCTCTCACTTTTGGTGTGGGAGCAATCGTCCGACGTTCGTGATTTTTCGTTGCTTTTTTCCGTGGGCGCCTAAATGCAGCTGGTTTTACACGTCGAAGCCCTGGTCGACAGGGAAAGCCCGGAGCCCCAATGTCTGTCGTGCTGTAGATGCATTGCCCATGCCCGGTGAGGAGGAGCAAAAACTTGGGTGGCTGGCTCTTTTGGTGTGGGAGCAATCGTCCGACGTTCGTGATTTCTCTGGCCTTTTTGAGTGGGCGCCCAGTTGCAGCTGGATCTAAACGTCGAAGCCCTGGTCGACAGGGAAAGCCCGGAGCCCCAATGTCATTGGTGCTGTACATGCACTGCCAATGGTCGCTGAGGAGCAGCAAGAGCTCGAGTGGCTGGCAATTTTCGTGTGGGAGTAATCGTCCGACATTCGATATTTTTCGGGGTGTTTTTTGAGTGGGCGCCCAGATGCAGCTGGTGGTAAACGTCAAAGCCCTGTTCGTCAGGGAAAGCCCGGAGCCTCAATGTCTCTGCTGCTGTAGATGCACAAGCAATGCCCGGTGAGGAGCAGCAAGAGCTTGAGTGGCTGGCTCTTTTGGTGTGGGAGCAATCGTCCGGCGTTCGTGATTTTTCAGGTTTTTTTCAGTGGGCGCCGAGGTGCGGCTGGTGGTAAACGTCGAAGCCCTGCTCGACAGGGAAAGCCCAGAGCCTTGATGTCTGTGGTGCTGTAGATGCGCTGCAAATGGCCGCTGAGGAGCAGCGGGAGCTTGAGCGGCTAGCACGTTTGGTGTGGGAGCAATCGTACGGCATTCGTGATTTTTCGTGGTTTTTTTTCAGTAGGCGCCCAGGTGCGGCTGGTGGTTAACGTCGAAGCCCTGGTCGACAGGGAAAGCCTGGAGCCCCAATGTCTGTGGGGCTGTAGATGAGCTGCCAATGGCCAGTGAGGAGCAGTAATCACTTGAGTGGCTGGCACTTTTGGTGTGGGAGCAAACGTCCGAGGTTCGATATTTTTGGGGTGTTTTTAGAGTGGGCGCCCAGGTGCGGCTGGTGGTAAATGTCAAAGCCCTGTTCATCAGGGAAAGCCCGGAGCCCCAATGTCTGTGGTGCTGTAGATGCGCTGCCCATAGCCGGTGAGGAGGAGAAAAAACTTGAGTGGCTGGCTCTTTTTGTGTGGGAGCAATCGTCCGACGTTCGTGATTTTGGGTTTTTTTTTTCAGTGGGCGCCCAGGTGCAGCTGGAGCTAAATATCGAATCCCTGGTCGACAGGGAAAGCCCGGAGCCCCAGTGTCTGTGGAGCCGTAGATGCGCTGCCAATGGCCGGTGAGGAGCAGAAGGAGCTTGAGTGGCTGGCTCTTTTTGTGTGGGAGCAATCGTCCAACGTTCATGATTTTTGGGTTTTTTTTTCAGTGGGCGCCCAGGTGCAGGTGGTGGTAAACTCTGTCGTAGTTCAGCCCCAACAGGGACCAGACTACGCAGTCTCTCTCTCACTCCCCCCACTCTCCGAGAGAATAGGAGGAGATTTGACAAACAAAAGAAAACCAGAAAAAAAAACCAAACACGCGGGTTGAGATTGAACAAAAAGTAAATTTAACAGTAATGACAGAAGAAAACAAGGCAGTGATGGAACACAAATACAGTACAATAGCTCACAACAGATCTCCACATCCAGTCTCTTCCAAGTAGCAGGGGCCCTCCCTTCAGCACCCTCCTCACTTCTATACTGAGCATGATGTCAGATGGGATGGAATAGCCCTTTGGCTAATTTGGGTAAATTAACCCCAGCTGTTAGCTAATTAGTTAACTATCCCAGCCATAGGGGCTACCAGCTTCAGTTCTCCACCCAGCTCAGGTAAATATTAACTCTATCCTGGCCAGAACCAGGACAATCGTCAAAGCCGTGTTCGTCAGGGAAAGCCCGGTGCCGCAATGTCTCTGGTGCTGTAGATGCACAAGCAATGCCCGATGAGGAGGAGCAAAACGTTGACTGGCTGGCAATTTTGGTGTGGGAGCAATCGTCCGGCGTGCGTGATTTTACGGTGTTTTTTTACAGTGGGGACCCAGGTGCGGCTGGTGGTAAACGTCGAAGCCCTGGTCGACAGGGAAAGCCCGGAGCCCCAATGTCTGTGGTGCTGTACATGCGCTGCAAATGGCCGGTGAGGAGCAGCAGGAGCTTGAGTGGCTGGCACATTTGGTGTGGGAGCAATCGTCCGACGTTCGTGAATTTTCAGGGCTTTTTTTCAGTGGGCGCCCAGGTGCAGCTGCTGGTAAACGTCAAAGCCCTGTTCGTCACGGAAAGCCCGGGGCCTCAATGTCTGTGCTGCTGTAGATGCTCTGCCCATGCCTGGTGAGGAGCAGCAGGAGCTTGAGTGGCTGGCACTTTTCGTGTGGGAGCAATCGTCCGAAGTTTTCCGGGTTTTTTTTCAGTGGGCACCCAGGTGCAGCTGGTGGTAAACGTCGAAGCCCTGTTCATCAGGGAAAGCCCAGAGCTCCGATATCTGTGGTGCTATAGATGCGCTGCAAATGGCTGGTGAGGAGCAGGAAGAGCTTGAGTGGCTGGCACTTTTGTTTTGGGAGCAATCGTCCGACGTTTGTGATTTTCGTTGCTTTTTTTCAATGGGCGCCTAGGTGCAGCTGGTGGTAAACGTCGAAGTCCTGGTCGACAGGGAAAGTCCGGAGCCCCAATGTCTGTGGCACCGTAAATGCGCTGCAAATGGCCGGTGAGGAGCAGCAGGAGCTTGAGTGGCTGGCTCTTTTGGTGTGGGAGCAATCGTCCGACGTTCGATATTTTTCGGAGTGTTTTTTGAGTGGGCGCCCAGGTGCGGCTGGTGGTAAACATCGAAGCCCTGTTCGTCACAGAAATCCCGGAGCCCCAATGTCTGTGGTGCTGTAGATGCACAGGCAATGCCCGGTGATGAGGAGCAAAACCTTGAGTGTCTGGCTCTTTTGGTGTGGGAGCAATCGCCCGGCGTTCGTGATTTTTCGGGGTTTTTTTTCAGTGGGCGCCCAAATGCAGCAGGTGGTAAACGTCTAAGCCCTGTTCGCCAGGGAAAGCCCGGAGCCCCGATATATGTGGTACTGTAGATGCGCTGCCAATGGCCGGTGAGGAACAGCAAATCCTTGAGTGGCTGGCTCTTTTGGTGTTGGAGCAATAGTCCGACGTTCGTGATTTTTGGGGTTTTTTTTTCACTGGGCGCCCAAATGCAGCTGGTGGTAAACGTCAAAGCCCTGTTTGTCAGGGAAAGCCCGGAGCCCCAATGTCTGTGGTGCTGTAGATGCGCTGCCCATGCCCGGTGAGGAGGAGCACGAGCTTGAGTAGCTGGCTCTTTGGGTGTGGGAGCAATCATCCAACGTTCGATATTTTTCGGGGTGTTTTTTGAGTGGGCGCCCAGGTGCAGCTGTTGGTAAACTGCGGAGCCCTGTTCATCAGGGAAAGCCCGGAGCCCCAATGTCTGTGGTGCTGTAGATGCACTGCTCATGCCCAGTGAGGAGGAGAAAAAACTTGATTTCCTGGCTCTTTTGGTGTGGGAGCAATTATCCAACGTTCGTGATTTCTCTGGGCTTTTTTTTTCAGTGGGCGCCCAGGTGCAGCTGGAGCTAAACTTCGAAGCCCTGGTCGACAGGGAAAGCCCGGAGCTCCAATGTCTATGGTGCTGTAGACGCTCTGCCAATGGCCGGTGAGGGGCAGCAGGAGCCTGAGTGGCTGGCTCTTTTTGTGTGGGAGCAATCGTCCGACGTTCGATACTATTCGGGGTGTTTTTTCAGTGGGCACCCAAGTGCAGATTGTGGTAAACGTCGAAGCCCTGTTCGTCAGGGAAAGACGGGAGCCCCAATATCTGAGCTACTGTAGTTGCGCTGCCAATGGCCGCTGAGGAGCAGCAAGAGCTTGAGTGGCTGGCACTTTTGCTGTGGTAGCAATATTCTGACGTTCGTGATATTTGGGGTTTTTTTTTCAGTGGGCGCCCAGGTGCAGCTGTTGGTAAACGTCGAAGCCCTGTTCGTTAGGGAAAGCCCGGAGCCCCACTGTCTGTGTTGCTGCAGATGCGCTGCCAATGGCCGCTGAGTAGCAGCAAAAACTTGAGTAGCTAGCACGTTTGATGTGGGAGCAATCGTCCGGCGATCGATATTTTTCGGGGTGTTTTTTGATTGGGCGCCCAGGTCCAGCTGCTGGTAAACGTCGAAGCCCTGTTGGTCAGGGAAAGCCCGGAGCCTCATTGCCTGTGGTGCTGTAGATAAGCTGCCCATGCCCGGTGAGGAGGAGAAAAAACTTGTGTGGCTGTCTCTTTTGGTGTGGGAGCAATCGTCCGACGTTCGTGATTTCTATGGGCTTTTTATTCAGTGGGCGCCCAGGTGCAGCTGGAGCTAAACTTCGAAGCCATGGTCGACAGGGAAAACCCGGAGTCCCAATGTCTGTGGTGCCATAAATGCGCTGCCAATGGCCGGTGAGGAGCAGCAGAAGCTTGAGTGGCTGGCTCTTTTGGTGTGGGAGCAATCGTCCGACATTCGATATTTTTCGGAGTGTTTTTTGAGTGGGCGCCCAGGTGCGGCTGGTGGTAAACGTCGAAGCCCTGTTCGTCACGGAAATCCCGGAGACCCAATGTCTGTGGTGCTGTAGATGCACAGGCAATGCCCGGTGATGAGGAGCAAAACCTTGAGTGTCTGGCTCTTTTGGTGTGGGAGCAATCGCCCGGCGTTCGTGATTTTTCGAGGTTTTTTTTCAGTGGGCGCCCAAATGCAGCTGGTGGTAAACGTCAAAGCCCTGTTTGTCAGGGAAAGCCCGGAGCCCCAATGTCTGTGGTGCTGTAGATGCGCTGCCCATGCCCGGTGAGGAGGAGCACGCGCTTGAGTAGCTGGCTCTTTGGGTGTGGGAGCAATTATCCAACGTTCGTGATTTCTCTGGGCTTTTTTTTTCAGCGGGCGACCAGGTGCAGCTGGAGCTAAACTTCGAAGCCCTGGTCGACAGGGAAAGCCCGGAGCTCCAATGTCTATGGTGCTGTAGACGCTCTGCCAATGGCCGGTGAGGGGCAGCAGGAGCCTGAGTGGCTGGCTCTTTTTGTGTGGGAGCAATTGTCCGACGTTCGATACTATTCGGGGTGTTTTTTCAGTGGGCACCCAAGTGCAGATTGTGGTAAACGTCGAAGCCCTGTTCGTCAGGGAAAGCCGGGAGCCCCAATATCTGAGCTACTGTAGTTGCGCTGCCAATGGCCGCTGAGGAGCAGCAAGAGCTTGAGTGGCTGGCACTTTTGCTGTGGTAGCAATATTCCGACGTTCGTGATATTTGGGGTTTTTTTTTCAGTGGGCGCCCAGGTGCAGCTGTTGGTAAACGTCGAAGCCCTGTTCGTTAGGGAAAGCCCGGAGCCCCACTGTCTGTGTTGCTGCAGATGCGCTGCCAATGGCCGCTGAGGAGCAGCAAAAACTTGAGTAGCTAGCACGTTTGATGTGGGAGCAATCGTCCGGCGATCGATATTTTTCGGGGTGTTTTTTGATTGGGCGCCCAGGTGCAGCTGTTGGTAAACGTTGAAGCCCTGGTCGACAGGGAAAGCTTGGAGCCCCAATGTCTGTGGTGCTGCAGATGCGCTGCCAATGGCCGGTGAGGAGCAGCGGGAGCTTGAATGGCTGGCACTTTTGGTGTGGGAGCAATCGTCCGACGTTCGTGAATTTTCGTTGCTTTTTTTCAGTGGGAGCCTAGGTGCAGCTGGTGGTAAATGTCGAAGCCCTGGTCGACAGGGAAAGCCCGGAGCCCCAATGTCTGTGGTGCTGTAGATGCACTGACAATGGCCGGTGAGGAGCAGCGGGAGCTTGAATGGCTGCACTTTTGGTGTGGGAGCAATCGTCAAACGTTCGTGATTTTTTGGGGTTTTTTTTCACTGGGCGCCCAGGTGCAGGTAGTGGTAAACGTCGCAGCCCTGGTCGACAGGGAAAGCCCGGAGCCCCAATGTCTGTGGTGCTGTAGATGCGCTGCAAATGGCCGGTGAGGAGCAGCAGGAGCTTGAGTGGCTGGCACTTTTGGTGTGGGAGCAATCGTCCTCCGTTCGATATTTTTCTCGGTGTTTTTTCAGTGGGGGCCCGGGTACAGCTGGTGGTAAACATCTAAGCCCTGTTCGTCAGGGAAAGCCCGGAGCCTCAATGTCTGTGGTGCTGTAGATGCACTGCGTATGCCTTGTGAGGAGGAGAAAATACTTTAGAGGCTGGCTCTTTTGGTGTGGGAGCAATCGTCTGACGTGATTTTTGGGGATTTTTTTCAGTAGGCGCCCAGGTGCAGCTGGTGGTAAACATCGAAGCCCTGTTGGTCAGGGAAAGCCCGGAGCCTCAATGTCTGTGGTGCTGTAGATGAGCTGCCAATGGCCCCTGAGGAGCAGCGGGAGCTTGAATGGCTGGCACTTTTGGTGTGGGAGAAATTGTCTGGCGTTCGTGATTTTTCCTGGTTTTTTTTCAGTGGGCGCCCAGGTGCAGCTCGTGGTAAACTTTGAAGCCCTGTTCGTCAGGGAAAGCCCGGAGCCTCAATGTCTGTGGTGCTGTAGATGAGCTGCGAATGACCGCTGAGGAGGAGGAAAAACTTGAGTGGCTGGCACTTTTGTTGTCGGAGCAATCTTCCAAAATTCGTGATTTCTCTGGCCTTTTTTCTCAGTGGGCGCCCAGGTGCAGCTGGAGCTAAACGTCGAAGCCCTGGTCGACAGGGAAAGCCCGCAACCCCAATGTCTGTGGTGCCGTAGATGCGCTGCCAATGGCTGGTCAGGAGCAGCAGGAGCTTGAGTGGCTGGCAATTTTGGTGTGGGAGCAATCGTCCGAAGTTTTCTGGGGCTTTTTTTCAGTGGGCACCAAAGTGCAGCTGGTGGTAAACGTGGAAGCCCTGTTTGTCAGGGAAAGCCCGGATCCCCAATGTCTGTGCTGCTGTAGATGCGCTGCTAATGGCCGGTAAGGAGCAGCGGGAGCTTGAGTGGCTGGCACTTTTGGTGTGGGAGCAATCATCCGACGTTCATGATTTTTCTTTCCTTTTTTTCAGTAGGCGCCCAGGTACAGCTGGTGGTAAACGTCAAAGCCCTGGTCGACAGAGAAAGCCCGGAGCCCCAATGTCTGTAGTGGTAGAGAGGCACTGCCAATGGGTGGTCAGGAGCAGCAGGAGCTTGAATGGCTGGCACTTTTGGTGCGGGAGCAATCGTCCGTCGTTCGTGATTTTATGGGGTTTTTTTCAGTGGGTGCCCAGGTGCGGCTGGTGGTAAACGTCGAAGCCCTGTTCGTCAGGGAAAGACCGGAGCCTAAATGTCTGTGGTGCTGTAGATGCACTGCCCATTCCCTGTGTGGAGGAGCAAAAACTTGAGTGGCTGGCACTTTTGGTGTGGGAGTAATATTCCGACGTTCGTAATCTTGGGGGTTTTTTTTTCAGTGGGCGCGCAGGTGCAGCTGGAGCTAAACGTCGAAGCCCTGCTCGTCAGGGAAAGACCGGAGCCCCAATGTCTGTGGTGCTATAGATGCGCTGCCAATGGCCGCTGAGGAGCAGCAAGAGCTTGAGTGGCTAGCACGTTTGGTGTGGGAGCAATCGTCCGGCATTCTTGATTTTTCGTGGTTTTTTTTCAGTGGGCCCCCAGGTGCGGCTGGTGGTAAACGTCGAAGCCCTGTTCGTCAGGGAAAGCCCGGAGCCCCAATGTCTGTGGTGCTGTAGATGCGCTGCCAATGGCCGGTGAGGAGCAGCAAAAACTTGAGTGGCTAACACTTTCGGTGTAGGAGCAATCGTCCAACGTTCATGATTTCTCTCGCCTTTTTTTTCAGTAGGCGCCCAGGTGCATCTGGAGCTAAACGTCGAAGCCCTGTTCGTCAGGGAAAGCCCGGAGCCCCAATGTCTGTGGTGCTGTAGATGCGCTGCCCATGCACGGTGAGGAGGAGCAAAAACTTGAGTGGCTGGCTCATTTGGTGTGGGAGCAATCGTCCGGCGATCGATATTTTTCGGGGTGTTTTTTGATTGGGCACCCAGGTGCAGCTGGTGGTAAACGTCAAAGCCCTGTTCGTCAGGGAAAGACCGGAGCCTAAATGTCTGTGGTGCTGTAGATGCACTGCCCATGCCCGGTGTGAGGAGCAAAAACTTGAGTGGCTGGCACTTTTGGTGTGGGAGTAATATTCCGACGTTCGTAATCTTGGGGGTTTTATTTTCAGTGGGCGCGCAGGTGCAGCTGGAGCTAAACGTCGAAGCAGTTGTCGACAGGCAAAGCCCGGAGCCCCAATATCTGTGGTGCCTTAAATGCGCTGCCATTTGCCGGTGAGGAGCAGCAGGAGCTTGAGTGGCTGGCACTTTTTGTGTGGGAGCAATCGTCCAACGTTCGGGATTTTCGGGGTTTTTTTTTTCAGTGGGCGACAGGTGCAGCTGGTGGTAAACGTCGAAGCCCTGTTCGTCAGGGAAAGCCCGGAGCCCCAATGTCTGTGGTGCTGTAGATGCACTGCCAATGGCCGGTGAGGAGCAGCAAGAGCTTGAGTGGCTGGCTTATTTGGTGTGGGAGCAATCGTCCGGCGTTTGTGATTTTTCGGTTTTTTTTTTAAGTGGGCGCCCAGATGCGACTGGTGGTAAACGTCGAAGCCCTGTTCGTCAGGGAAAGCCCGGAGCCCCATTGTCTGTGGTGCTGTAGATGCGCTGCCAATGGCCGCTGAGGAGCAGCAAGAGCTTCAGTGGGTGGCTCTTTTGGTATGGGAGCAATCGTCTGACATTCGATATTTTTCGGGGTGTTTTTTGAGTGGGCGCCAAAGTGCAGCTGGTGGTAAACGTCGAAGCCCTGTTTGTCAGGGAAAGCCCAGAGTCCCGATGTCTGGGGTGCTGTAGATGCGCTGTAAATGGCGGCTGAGGAGCAGCAAATACTTGAGTGGCTAGGACGTTTGGTGTGGGAGCAATTGTCCGGCGTTCGTAATGTTTCGGGGATTTTTTTCAGTGCGCGCCCAGGTGCAGCTGGAGGTAAACGTCAGGGAGAGCCGGGAGCCCCAGTGTCTGTGGTGCTGTAGTTGCGCTGCCAATGGCCGCTGAGGAGCAGCAAAAACTTGAGTGGCTGGCTCATTTGGTGTGGGAGCAATCGTCCGACGTTCTTGATTTCTCTGGCCTTTTTTTTCAGTGGGCGCCCAGGTGCAGCTGGAGCTAAACTTTGAAGCCCTCGTTGACAGGGAAAGCCCGCAGCCCCAATGTCTGTGGTGCTGTATATGCGCTGCCAATGGCCGCTGAGGAGCAGCAAGAGCTTGAGTGGCTGGTTCTTTTGGTGTGGGAGCAATCGTCCGACGTTCGATATTTTTAGGGTTTTTTTTTCTGTGGGTGCCCAAGTACAGCTGGTTGTAAACATCGAAGGCCTGTTCGTCAGGGAAAGCCCGGAGCCTCAATGTCTGTGGTGCCGTAGATGCGCTGCCAATGGCTGGTCAGGAGCCGCAGGAGCTTGAGTGGCTGGCACTTTTGGTGTGGGAGCAATTGTCCGAAGTTTTCCGGGGTTTTTTTTCAGTGGGCACCAAAGTGAAGATGGTGGTAAACGTTGAAGCCCAGTTTCTCAGTGAAAGCCCGGAGCCCCAGTGTCTGTGGTGCTGTAGATGCGCTGCAAATGGCCAGTGAGAAGCAGCGGGAGCTTGAGTGGCTGGCACTTTTGGTGTGGGAGCAATCGTCCGAAGTTTTCCGGGGCTTTTTTTCAGTGGGCACCAAAGTGCAGATGGTGGTAAACTTCGAAGCCCTGTTTGTCAGGGAAAGCCCAGAGCCCCAATGTCTGTGGTGCTGTAGATGCGCTGTCCATTCCAGAAGAGGAGGAGCAAAAACTTGAGTGGCTGGCTGATTTGGGTGGGAGCAATCGTCCGGTGTTCGTGAATTTTCGGTGTTTTTTTTCAGTGGGCGCCCAGGTGCAGCTGGTGGTACACGTCAAAGCCCTATTCATCAGGGAAAGCCCGGAGCACTAATGTCTGTGGTGCTGTAGATGCGCTGCCAATGGCCGCTGAGGATCAGCAAGAGCTTGAGTGGCTGGCACTTTTGGTGTGGGAGCAATCGTCCGACGTTCGATATTTTTGGGGTGTTTTTTGAGTGGGCACCCAGGTGCGGCTGGTGGTAAACGTTGAAGCCCTGTTCATCAGGGAAAGACCGGAGCCTCAATGTCTGTTGTACTGTAGATGCACTGCCCATGCCCGGTGAGGAGCAGCGGGAGCTTGAATGGATGGCACATTTGGTGTGGGAGCAATCTTCCAAGGTTTGTGATTTCTCTGGGCTTTTTTTTCAGTTGGCGCCAAGGTGCAGCTGGAGCTAAACTCGAAGCTCTGCGCGACAGGGAAAGCACGGAGCCCCAGTGTCTGTGGTGCCGTAGATGCGCTGCCAATGGCTGATCAGGAGCAGCAGGAGCTTGAGTGGCTGGCACTTTTGGTGTGGGAGCAATCGTCCGAAGTTTTCCGGGGCTTATTTTCAGTGGGCACCAAAGTGCAGATGGTGGTAAACTTCGAAGCCCTGTTCGTCAGGGAAAGCCCGTAGCCCCAATGTCTGTGGTGCTGTAGATACGCTGCCAATGGCCGGTGAGGAGCAGCAGGAGCTTCAGTGGCTGGCGCTTTTGGTGTGGGCGCAATCGTCCTAAGTATTCCGGGGCTTTTTTTCAG
Organism: Chlamydotis macqueenii; assembly: GCF_036417535.1. NCBI lineage: Eukaryota > Metazoa > Chordata > Aves > Otidiformes > Otididae > Chlamydotis > Chlamydotis macqueenii. Next base: position 118,312,300 of record NC_141558.1, read on the forward strand.
TTGGTACCCAGGTGCAGCTGGTGGTAAACGTCAAAGCCCTGTTAGTCAGGGAAATCCCGGAGCCCTAATGTCTCTGGTACCGTAGATGCGCTGCAAATGGCCGGTGAGGAGCAGCAAAACCGTGAGTGGCTGGCACTTTTGGTGTGGGAGCAGTCGTCCGACGTTCGTGATTTTTCGTTGCTTTATTCAGCGGGTGCCTAGGTGCAGCTGGTGGTAATCATCGAAGCTCTGGTTGACAGGGAAAGCCCGGAGCCCCAATGTCTGTGGTGCCGTAGATGCGCTGCCAATGGCCGCTGAGGAGCAGCGGGAGCTTGAGTGGCTGGCACTTTTGGTGTGGGAGCAATCATCTGACGTTCGTGATTTTTGGGGATTTTTTTTAAGTGGGCACCCAGGTGCAGCTGGTGGTAAACGTCAAAGCCCTGTTCGTCAGGGAAAGCCCGGAGCCCCAATGTATGCGGTGCAGTAGATGCGCTGCCAATGGCCGGTGAGGAGCAGCAGGAGCTTGATTGGATGTCAGTTTTGGTGTGGGAGCAGTCGTCCGACGTTCGTGATTTTTCGTTGCTTTTTTTCAGTGGGTGCCTAGGTGCAGCTGGTGGTAAACGTCGAAGCTCTGGTCGACAGGGAAAGCCCGGAGCCCAAATATCTGTGGTGCTGTAGATGCACTGCCAGTGGCCGGTGAGGAGCAGCGGGAGCTTGAATGGCTGGTTCTTTTGGTGTGGGAGCAATCGTCCGAAGATTTCCGGGGCTTTTTTTCAGTGGGCACCCAGGTGTAGATGGTGGTAAACGTCGAAGCCCTGTTCGTCATGGAAAGCCCGGAGCCTGAATGTCTGTGGTGCTGTAGATGCACTGCGTATGCCTGGTGAGGAGGAGAAAATACTTCAGTGGCTGGCTCATTTGGTGTGGGAGCAATCGTCTGACGTTCGTGATTTTTGGGGATTTTTTTCAGTGGGCGCCCAGGTGCAGCTGGTGGTAAAGGTTGAAGCCCTGTTCGTCAGGGAAAGCCCGGTGCCCCAATGTCTGTGGTGCTGTAGATGCACAGGCAATGGCTGTTGAGGAGGAGCAAATCCTTGACTGGCTGGCACTTTTGGTGTGGGAGTAGTCGTCCGGTGTTCGTGATTTTTCGGGATTTTTTTTCAGTGGGCACCCAGGTGCGGCTGGTGGTAAACGTCGAAACCCTGTCCGTCAGAGAAAGCACAGAGCCCCGATTTCTGTGGTGCTGGAGATGCGCTGCAAATGGCCGCTGAGGAGCAGCAAAAACTTGAGTGGCTAGCACGTTTGGTGTGGGAGCAATCGTCCGGCATTCGTGATTTCTCTGGGTTTTTTTTCAGTGGGCGCCCAGGTGTGGCTGGTGGTAAACGTCCAAGCCCTGTTCGTCAGGGAAAGCTCGGAGCCCCAATGTCTGTGGTGCTGTAGATGCGCTGCCCATGGCTGCTGAGGAGCAGCGGGAGCTTGAATGGCTGGCACTTTTGGTGTAGGCGCAATCGTCCTAACTTTTCAGGGGCTTTTTTTCAGTTGGTACCCAGGTGCAGCTGGTGGTAAACGACAAAGCCCTGTTCGTCAGGGAAATCCCGGAGCCCTAATGTCTCTGGTACCGTAGATGCGCTGCAAATGGCCGGTGAGGAGCAGCAGGAGCTTGATTGGATGTCAGTTTTGGTGTGGGAGCAGTCGTCCGACGTTCGTGATTTTTCGTTGCTTTTTTTCAGTGGGTGCCTAGGTGCAGCTGGTGGTAAACTTCGAAGCTCTGGTCGACAGGGAAAGCCTGGAGCCCCAATATCTGTGGTGCTGTAGATGAACTGCCAATGGCCGGTGAGGAGCAGCGGGAGCTTGAATGGCTGGCACATTTGGTGTGGGAGCAATCGTCCGGCGTTCGTGATTTTTCGGGGTTTTTTTTTCAGTGGGCACCCAGCTGCAGCTGGTGGTAAACGTCGAAGCCGTGGTCGACAGGGAAAGCCCGGAGCCCCACTGCCTACGGTTCCGTAGATGCGCTGCCAATGGCCGGTGAGGAGCAGCAAGAGCTTGAGTGGCTGGCACTTTTGGTGTGGGAGCAATTGTCCAGCGTTCGTGATTTTTGGGTTTTTTTTTTTTAGTGGGCGCTCAGGTGCAGCTGGTGGTAAACGTCAAAGCCCTGTTCATAAGGGAAAGCCCGGAGACCCAATGTCTGTGTTGCTGTAGATGCAGAGGCAAAGCCCGGTGAGGAGTAGCAACACCTTGAGTGGCTGCCACGTTTGATGTGGGAGCAATCGTCTGACGTTCGTGATTTTTCGGGGTTTCTTTTCAGTGGGAGCCCAGGTGCGGCTGGTGGTAAACGTCGAAGCCCTGTTTGTCAGGGAAAGCCCGGAGCACCAATGTCTGTGGTGCTGTAGATGCGCTGCAAATGCCGGTGAGGAGCAGCAGGAGCTTGAGTGCCTGGCACTGTTGGTGTGGGAGCAATCGTCCGGCGTTTCTGATTTCTCGGTGTTTTTTTTCAGTGGGCGCCCAGGTGCAGCTGGTGGTAAACGTCGAAGCCCTGTTCATCAGGGAAAGCCTGGAGCCCCACGGTGTTTTTTGCTGTATATGCGCTGCCCATGCCCGGTGAGGAGGAGAAAAAACTTGAGTGGCTGGCACTTTTGGTGTGGGAGCAATCGTCCGACGTTCGTTATTTCTCTGGCCTTTTTTTTTAAGTGGGCGCCCAGGTGCAGCTGGAGCTAAACGTCGAAACCCTCTTCGTCAGGGAAAGCCCGCAGCCCCAGTGTCTGTGGTGCCGTAGATGCGCTGCCAATGGCTGGTCAGGAGCAGCAGGAGCTTGAATGGCTGGCACTTTTGGTGCGGGAGCAATCGTCTGGCGTTCCTGATTTTTTGGGGTTTTTTTTCAGTGGGCGCCCAGCTGCAGCTGGTGGTAAACGTCGAAGCCGTGGTCGACAGGGAAAGCCCAGAGCCCCACTGCCTGTGGTGCCGTAGATGCGCTGCCAATGGCTGGTCAGGAGCAGCAGGAGCTTGAGTGGCTGGCAAATTTGGTGTGGGAGCAATCGTCCGAAGTTTTCCGGGGCTTTTTTTCTGTGGGCACCAAAGTGCAGATGGTGGTAAACGTCGAAGCCCTGTTCATCAGGGAAAGCCCAAAGCCCCAATGTCTGTGGTGCTGTAGATGCGCTGCAAATGGCCGCTGAGGAGCAGCAGGAGCTTGAATAACTGGCATGTTTGGTGTGGGAGCAATCGTCCGGCGTTTGTGATGTTTCGGGGTTTTTTTTCAGTGGGCGCCCAGGTGCAGCTGGAGCTAAACGTCGAAGCCCTGTTCGTCTGGGAAAGCCTGCAGCCCTAATGTCTGTGGTGCTGTAGATGCGCTGCCAATGGCCACTGAGGAGGTGCAAAAACTTGAGTGGCTAGCACATTTGGTGTGGGAGCAATCGTCCGGCGTTCGTGATTTCTCGTTGCTTTGTTTCAGTGGGCGCCTAGGTGCAGCTGGTGGTAATCGTCGAAGCCCTGGTCGACAGGGTTAGCCCGGAGCCCCAATACCTGTGGTGCTGTAGATGCGCAGCAAATGGCCGCTGAGGAGCAACAAGAGCTTGAGTGGATAACACTTTTGGTGTGGGAGCAATCGTCCAGCATTCGTTATTTTTCGTGGTTTTTTTCAGTGGGCACCCAGGTTCGGCTTCTGGTAAACGTCGAAGCCCTGTTCGTCAGGGAAAGCCCGGAGCCCCAGTGTCTATGGTGCTGTAGATGCCCTGCCAATGGCCGCTGAGGAGCAGCAAGAGCTTGAGTGGCTGGTTCTTTTGGTGTGGGAGGAATCGTCCGACGTTCGATATTTTTCGGGGATTTTTTTCCGTGGGTGCCCAGGTACAGATGGTGGTAAACGTCGAAGGCCTGTTCATCAAGGAAAGCCCGGAGCCTCAATGTCTGTGGTGCTCTAGATGCACTGCGAATGCCCGGTGAGGAGGTCCAAAAACTTGAGTGGCTGGCACTTTTGTTGTGGGAGCAATCTTCCAAGGTTCGTGATTTCTCTGGCCTTTTTTTTCAGTGGGCGCCCAGGTGCGGCTGGTGGTAAACGTCGAAGCCCTGTTCGTCAGGGGAAGCCCGGAGCCCCACTGCCTGTGGTGCCGTAGATGCGCTGCCAATGGCTGGTCAGGAGCAGCAGGAGCTTGAGTGGCTGGCAAATTTGGTGTGGGAGCAATTTTCCGAAGTTTTACGGGGATTTTTTTCAGTGGGCAACAAAGTGCAGATGGTGGTAAACGTCGAAGCCCTGTTCGTCAGGGAAAGCCCGGAGCCCCAATGTCTGTGGTGCTGTAGATGCGCTGACAATGGCCGGTGAGGAGCAGCGGGAGCTTGAGTGGCTGGCAGTTTTGGTGTGGGAACAATCGTCCGACGTTCGTGATTTTTCTTTCCTTTTTTTCAGTGGGCGCCTAGGTGCAGCTGGTGGTAATCGTCGAAGCCCTGGTCGACAGGTTAAGCCCGGAGCCCCAATGTCTGTGGTGCTGCAGATGCACTGCCAATGGCTGGTCAGGAGCAGCAGGAGCTTGAATGGCTGGCACTTTTGTTGCGGGAGCAATCGTCTGGCGTTCGTGATTTCTCTGGGCTTTTTTTTCAGTGGGCGCCCAGGTGCAGCTGGAGCTAAACGTCGAAGCCCTCGTTGACAGGTAAAGCCCGGAGCCCCAATGTCTGTGGTGCTGTAGATGCGCTGCAAATGGCCGCTGAGGAGCAGCAAATACTTGGGTGACTAGGACGTTTGGTGTGAGAGCAATCGTCCGGCGTTCGTGATTTTTCTGGGTTTTTTTTTCAGTGGGCGCCCAGGTGCAACTGGAGCTAAACGTCGAAGCCCTGTTCGTCAGGTAGAGCCCGGAGCCCCGATGTCTGTGGTACTGTAGATGCGCTGCCAATGGCCGCTGAGGAGCAGCAGGAGCTTGAGTGGCTGGCCCATTTGGTGTGGGAGGAATCGTCCGGCGTTCCTGATTTTTCGGTGTTTCTTTTCAGTGGGCGCCCAGGTGCAGCTGGTGGTAAACGTCGAAGCCCTGTTCGTCAGGTAAAGCCCGGAGCCCCAATGTCTGTGGTGCTTTAGATGCGCTGCAAATGGCCGCTGAGGAGCAGCTAGAGCTTGAGTGGCTGGTTCTTTTGGTGTGGGAGCAATCGTCCGACGTTCATATTTTTCGGGTTTTTTTTTCCGTGGGTGCCCAGGTACAGCTGGTGGTAAACGTTGAAGGCCTGTTCGTCAGGGAAAGCCCTGAGCCTCAATGTCTGTGGTGCTGTAGATGCGCTGCCAATGGTTGGTGAGGAGCAGCAAGAGCTTGACTGGCTGGCACTTTTGTTGTGGGAGCAGTCTTCCAAGGTTCGTGATTTCTCTGGGCTTTTTATTCAGTGGGCCCCCAGGTGCAGCTGGTGGTAAACGTCGAAGCCCTGGTCGACAGGGAAAGCCCGGAGCCCCAATGTCTGTGGTGCCGTAGATGCGCTGCCAATGGCTGGTCAGGAGCAGCAGGAGCTTGAGTGGCTGGCAATTTTTGTGTGGGAGCAATCGTCTGAAGTTTTCCGGGGATGTTTTTCAGTGGGCACCAAAGTGCAGATGGTGGTAAACGTCGAAGCCCTGTTTGTCAGGGAAAGCCCGGAGCCCCAATGTCTGTGGTGCTGTAGATGCACTGCCAATGGCCGCTGAGGAGCAGCGGGAACTTGAGTGGCTGGCACTTTTGGTGTGGGAGCAATCGTCCAACGTTCGTGATTTTTGGGGTTTTTTTTCAGTGGGCGACAGGTGCGGCTGGTGCTAAACGTCGAAGCCCTGTTCGTCAGGGAAAGCCTGGAGCCCAAATGTCTGTGGTGCTTTAGATGCACTGCCAATGTCCGGTGAGGAGCAGCAAGACCTTGAGTGGCTAGCACGTTTGGTGTGGGAGCAACCGTCCGAATTTCGTGATTTTTCCTGTTTTTTTTCAGTGGGCGCCCAGGTGCAGCTGGTGGTAAACGTTGAAGCCCTGTTCTTCAGGGAAAGCCCGGAGCCCCAATTTCTGTGGTGCCATAGATGCGCTGCCAATGGCCGGTGAAGAGCAGCAGGAGCTTCAGTGGCTTTCAAATTTGGTGTGAGAGCAATCGTCCGACGTTCGTGATTATTGGGTTTTTTTTTTTTAGTGGGCGCCCAGGTGCAGCTGGTGGTTAAACGTCAAAGCCCTGTTCATCAGGGAAAGCCCGGAGCCCCACTGCCTGTGGTGCCGTAGATGCACTGCCAATGGCTGGTAAGGAGCAGAGAAGCTTGAGTGCCTGGCTTATTTGATGTGGGAGCAATTGTCCTAAGTTTTCCGGGGCTTTTTTTCAGTGGGCACCAAAGTGCAGATGGTGGTAAACGTCGAAGCCCTGTTTGTCAGGGAAAGCCCGGAGCCCCAATGTCTGTGGTGCTGTAGGTGCGCTGACAATGGCCGGTGAGGAGCAGCAGGAGCTTGAGTGGCTGGCAAATTTGGTGTGGGAGCAATTGTCCGACGTTCGTGATTTTTCTTTCTTTTTTTTCAGACGGCGCCTAGGTGCAGCTGGTGGTAATCCTCGAAGCCCTGGTCGACAGGGAAAGCCTGGAGCCCCAATGTCTGTGGTGCTGCAGATGCACTGCCAATGGCTGGTCAGGAGCAGCAGGAGCTTGAATGGCTGGCACTTTTGGTGCGGGAGCAATCGTCTGGCGTTCGTGATTTTTTGGGGTTTTTTTTTAGTGGGTGCCCAGGTGCGGATGGTGGTAAACCTCGAAGCCCTGTTCGTTAGGGAAAGCCCGGAGCCCCAATGTCTGTGGTGCTGTACATGCGCTGCCCATGCCCGGTGAGGAGGAGCAAAAACTTGAGTGGCTGGCTCATTTGGTGTGGGAGCAATCGTCCGGCGATCGATATTTGTCGGGGTGTTTTTTCAGTGGGCGCCCAGGTGCAGCTGGTGGTAAACGTCGAAGCCCTGGTCGACAGGGAAAGCACAGAGCCCCAGTGTCTGTGGTGCTGTAGATGCGCTGCCAATGGACGCTGAGGAGCAGCAAAAACTTGAGTGGCTAACACTTTTGGTGTGGGAGCAATCGTCCGACGTTCGTGATTTCTCTGGCCTTTTTTTTCAGTGGGCGCCCCGGTGCAGCTGGAGCTAAACGTCGAAGCCCTGGTCGACAGGGAAAGCCCGGAGCCCCAATGTCTGTGGTGCTATAGATGCGCTGCCAATGGCCGGTGACGAGCAGCAAGAACTTGACTGGCTGGCACTTTTGGTGTGGGAGCAATCGTCCAACGTTCGTGATTTTTGGGGTTTTTTTTCAGTGGGCGACAGGTGCGTCTGGTGCTAAACGTCGAAGCCCTGTTGGTCAGGGAAAGCCTGGAGCGCCAATGTCTCTGGTGCTGTAGATGCACTGCCAATGGCCGCTGAGGAGCAGCAAGAGCTTGAGTGGCTAGCACGTTTGGTGTGGGAGCAATCGTCCCGCATTCGTGATTTTTCGTGTATTTTTTTCAGTGGGCGCCCAGGTGCGGCTGGTGCTAAACATCGAAGCCCTGTTCGTCTGGTAAAGCCCGGAGCCCCAATGTCTGTGGTGCTGTAGATGCGCTGCAAATGGCCGGTGAGGAGCAGCGGGAGCTTGAGTGGCTGGCACTTTTGGTGTGGGAGCAATCGTCCGAAGTTTTCCGGGGCTTTTTTTCAGTGGACACCAAAGTGCAGATGGTGGTAAACGTCGAAGCCCTGTTTGTCAGGGAGAGCCCAGAGCTCCAATTTCTGTGGTGCTGTAGATGCGCTGCCAATGGCTGGTGAGGAGCAGGGGGAGCTTGAGTGGCTGGCCCATTTGGTGTGGGAGCAATCGTCCAACGTTCGTGATTTTTCCTCCTTTTTTTCAGTGGGCGCCTAGGTGCAGCTGGTGGTAATCGTCGAAGCCCTGGTCGACAGGGAGAGCCCGGAGCCCCAATGTCTGTGGTGCTGCAGATGCACTGCCAATGGCTGGACAGGAGCAGCAGGAGCTTGAATGGCTGGCACTTTTGGTGCGGGAGCAATCGTCTGGCATTCGTGATTTTTTGGGGTTTTTTTTCACTGGGTGCCCAGGTGCGGCTGGTGATAAACGTCAAAGCCCTGTTCGTCAGGGAAAGCCCGGATCCCCAATGTCTGTGATGCTGTAGATGCGCTGCCCATGCCCGGTGAGGAGGAGCAAAAACTTGAGTGGCTGGCTCATTTGGTGTGGGAGCAATCGTCCGTTGGTCAATATCTTTCGGGGTGTTTTTTGACTGTGCGCCCAGGTGCAGCTGGTGGTAAACGTCGAAGCCCTGGTCGACAGGGAAAGCCCGAAGCCCCAGTGTCTGTGGTGCTGTAGATGCGCTGCCAATGGCCGCTGAGGAGCAGCAAAACTTGAGTGGCTAACACTTTTGGTGTGCGAGCAATCGTCCGACGTTCGGGATTTCTCTGGGCTTTTTTTTCAGTGGGCGCCCAGGTGCAGCTGGAGCTAAACGTCGAAGCCCTCGTCGACAGGGAAAGCCCGGAGCCGCAGTGTCTGTGGTGCTGTAGATGCGCTGCAAATGGTCGGTGAGGAGCAACAAGAGCTTGAGTGGCTAGCACGTTTGGTGTGGGAGCAATCGTCCGGCATTCGTGATTTTTCTTTCCTTTTTTTCAGTGGGCGCCCACGTGCGGCTGGTGGTAAACGTCGAAGCCCTGTTTGTCAGGGAAGCCCGGAGCCCCAATGTCTGTGGTGCTGTAGATGCGCTGCCAATGGCCGCTGAGGAGCAGCAAGAGCTTAAGTGGCTGGCACATTTGGTGTGGGAGCAAACGTCCGGCGTTCGTGATTCTTTGTTGCTTTTTTTCAATTGGCGCCCAGGTGCAGCTGGTGGTAAACGTCGAAGCCCTGGTCGACAGGGAAAGCCCGGAGCCCCAATGTCTGTGGTGCTGTAGATGCGCTGCCAATAACCGCTGAGGAGCAGCAAAAGCTTGAGTGGCTGGCTCTTTTGGTGTGGGAGCAATCGTCCGACATTCGATATTATTCGGGGTGTTTTTTGCGTGGGCGCCAAAGTGCAGCTGGTGGTAAACGTCGAAGCCCTGTTTGTCAGGGAAATCCCAGAGCCCCGATGTCTGTGGTGCTGTAGATGGGCTGGCAATGGCCGGTGAGGAGCAGCAAGAGCTTGAGTGGATAACACTTTTGGTGTGGGAGCAATCGTCCGACGTTCGTGATTTTTCGGGGTTTTTTTTCAGTGGGCGCCCAGGTGCAGCTGGAGCTAAACGTCGAAGCCCTGTTCGTCAGGGAGAGCCCGGAGCCGCAGTGTCTGTGGTGCTGTAGATGCGCTGCCAATGGCCGCTGAGGAGCAGCAAAAACTTGAGTGTCTACCACTTTTGGTGTGGGAGCAATCGTCCGACGTTCGTGATTTCTCTGGGCTTTTTTTTCAGTGGGCGCACAGGTGCAGCTGGAGCTAAACGTCGAAGCCCTGTTCATCAGGGCAAGCCCGGAGCCCCAATGTCTGTGGTGCCATAGATGCGCTGCCAATGGCCACTGAGGAGCAGCAGGAGCTTCAGTGGCTGGCACTTTTTTTGTGGGAGCAATCGTCCGGCGTTTGTGATTTTTTAGGTTTTTTTTTCAGTGGGTGCCCTGGTGCGGTTGGTGGTAAACCTCGAAGCCCTGTTCGTTAGGGAAAGCCCGGAGCCCCAATGTCTGTGGTGCTGTAGATGCGCTGCCCATGCCCGGTGAGGAGGAGCAAAAACTTGAGTGGCTGGCTCATTTGGTGTGGGAGCAATCGTCCGGCGTTCGTGATTTTTTGGGGTTTTTTTTTAGTGGGCGCCCAGGTGCAGCTGGTGGTAAACTTCGAAGCCCTGGTCGACAGGGAAAGCCCGGAGCCCCGATGTCTGTGGTTCTGTAGATGCGCTGCCAATGGCCGGTGAGGAGCAGCGGGAGCTTGAATGGCTGGCACTTTTGGTGTGGGAGCAATCGTCCGAATTTCGTGATTTTTCCTGTTTTGTTTCAGTGGGCGCCCAGGTGCAGCTGCTGGTAAAAGTCGAAGCCCTGTTCGTCAGGGAAAGCCTTGAGCCCCAATGTATGTAGTGCTCTAGATGCGCTGCCCATGCCCGATGAGGAGGAGCAAAAACTTGAGTGGCTGGCTGATTTGGTGTGGGAGCAATCGTCCGATGTTCGATATTTTTGGGGTGTTTTTTGAGTGGGCGCCCAGGTGCGGCTGGTGGTAAACGTCGAAGCCCTGTTCATCAGGGAAAGACCGGAGCCTCAATGTCTGTGGTACTCTAGATGCACTGCCCATGCCCGGTGTGGAGGAGCAAATCCTTGAGTGGCTGGCACTTTTGGTGTGGGAGCAATCGTCCGACGTTCGTGATTTCTCTGGGATTTTTTTCAGTGGGCGCCCAGGTGCAGCTGGTGATAAACGTCGAAGCCCTGGTCGAGAGGGAAAGCCCGGAGCCCCAATGTCTGTGGTGCTGTAGATGCGCTGCCAATGGCCGCTGAGGAGCAGCAAGAGATTGTGTGGCTGGCTCTTTTGGTGTGGGAGCAATCGTCCGAATTTCGTGATTTTTACTGTTTTTTTTCAGTGGGCGCCCAGAGGCGGCTGGTGCTAAACGTCGAAGCCCTGTTCTTCTGGGAAAGCCCGGAGCCCTAATGTCTGTGGTGCTGTAGATGCACTGCTAATGGCCGGTGAGGAGCAGCAAGAGCTTGAGTGTCTGGCTCTTTTGGTGTGGGAGCAATCTTCCGTAGCTTTCCGAGGCTTTTTTTGAGTGGGCGCCCAGGTGCAGCTGGAGCTAAACGTCGAAGCCCTGGTCGACAGGGAAAGCCCGGAGCCTTAATGTCTGTGGTGTCGTAGATGCGCTGCCAATGGCCGGTGAGGAGCAGCAGGAGCTTGAGTGGCTGGCGCTTTTGGTGTGTGAGCAGTTGTCTGACCTTCGTGAATATTAAGGTTTTTTTTTCAGTGGGCGCCCAGGTGTAGCTGGTGGTAAACGTCAAAGCCCTGGTTGACAGGGAAAGCCCGGAGACCCAGTGTCTGTGGTGCTGTAGATGCATTGCCAATGGCCGGTGAGGAGCAGCAGGAGCTTGAGTTGCTGGCGCTTTTGGTGTCGGAGCAATCGTCCGGCGTTCGTGATTTTTTCGGGGTTTTTTTTCAGTGGGCGCCCAGGTGCAGCTGGAGCTAAACGTCAAAGCCCTGTTCGTCAGGGAAAGCCCGAAGCCCCAATGTCTGTGGTGCCGTAGATGCACTGCCAATGGCCGGTGAGGAACAGCATGAGCTTGAGTGGCTGTCTCTTTTGGTGTGGGAGCAATCATCCGACATTCGTGATTTTTCGTTGCTTTTTTTCAGTGGGCGCCCATGTGCGGCTGGTGGCACACGTTGAAGCCCTGTTCGTCAGTGAAAGCCTGCAGTCCCAATGTCTGTGGTGCTATAGATGATCTGCCAATGGCCGGTGAGGACCATCGGGACCTTGAATGGCTGGCACTTTTGGTGTGGGAGCGATCGTCTGACGTTCGTGAATTTTGGGGATTTTTTTCAGTGGGCGCCCAGGTGCAGATGGTGGTAAACGTCAAAGCCCTGTTCGTCAGGAAAGCCCGGATCCCCAGTTTCTCTGGTACTGTAGATGCGCTTCCAATGTCCGGTGAGGAGCAGCCAAACACTGAGTGGCTGGCACTTTTGGTGTGAGAGCAATCGTCCGACGTTCGTGATTTTTCGTTGCTTTTTTTCAGTGGGTGCCTGGGTGCAGCTGGTGGTAAACGTTGAAGCTCTGGTCGACAGGGAAAGCCCGGAGCCCCAATGTCTGTGGTGCTGTAGATGCGCTGCAAATGGCCGGTGAGGAGCATCAGGGGCTTGAGTGCCTGGCACTTTTGGTGTGGGAGCAATCGTCCAACGTTCGATATTTTTCTCGGTGTCTTTTCAGTGGGGGCTTGGGTGCAGCTGGTGGTAAACATCTAAGCCCTGTTCGTCAGGGAAAGCCCAGAGCCTCAATGTCTGTGGTGCTGTAGATGCACTGCGTATGCCCGGTGAGGAGGAGAAAAAACTTGAGTGGCTGGCTCATTTGGTGTGGGAGCAATCGTCCGACGTTCGTGAGTTTTGGGGATTTTTTTTCAGTAGGCGCCCAGGTGCAGCTGGAGCTAAACGTCGAAGCCCTGGTCGACAGGGAAAGACCGAAGCCCCAATGTCTCTGGTACTGTAGGTGCGCTGCCAATGGCCGGTGAGGAGCAGCAAGAGCTTGAGTGGCTGGCTCTTTTGGTGTGGGAGCAATCGTCCGACATTCGTGATTTTTCGTTGCTTTTTCTGAGTTGGCGCCCAGGTGCGGCTGGTGGCAAACGTCGAAGCCCTGGTCAACAGGGATAGCCCGGAGCCCCAGTGTCTGTGGTGCCGTAGATGCGCTGCCAATGTCCGGTGTGGAGTATCGGGAGCTTGAATGGCTGACACTTTTGGTGTGGGAGGAATCGTCCGACGTTCGTGATTTTTTGGGATTTTTTTTCACTGGGCGCCCAGATGCAGCTGGTGGTAAACGTCAAAGCCCTGTTCATCAGGGAAAGCCCGGAGCCCCAATTTCTGTGTTGCTGCAGATGCACTGCCAATGGCCGGTGAGGAACAGCAGGAGCTTGAGTGGCTGGCTCTTTTGGTGTGAAAGCAATCGTCCGAAGATTTCCGGGGCATTTTTTTTCAGTGGTTGCCCAGATGCAGATGGTGGTAAATGTCGAAGCCCTGTTCGTCAGGGAAAGCCCGGAGCCCCAATGTCTCTGGTACTGTAGATGCGCTGCCAATGGCCGGTGAGGAGCAGCAAGAGCTTGAGTGGCTGGCACTTTTGTTGTGGGAGCAATCTTCCAATGTTCGTGATTTCTCTGGGCTCTTTTTTCAGTGGGCCCCCAGGTGCAGCTGGAGCTAAACGTCGAAGCCCTGGTCGACAGGGAAAGCCCGGAGCCCCAATGTCTGTGGTGCCGTAAATGCGCTGCCAATGGCCGGTGAGGAGCAGCATGAGCTTGAATTGCTGGCACTTTTGGTGTGGGAGCAATCGTCCGGCGTTTGTGATTTTTTGGGTTTTTTTTTCAGTGGGTTGCCAGGTGCGGTTGGTGGTAAACCTCGAAGCCCTGTTCGTTAGGGAAAGTGTTGGATACCTGGAGAGCCAGGGGCACTTAGTGAACAATCCAGACCGAATGGAATTGTTGTGTTTTTGAGTAGCAGGCCTCAAGGACATCGATGAAGCCACTTGTGAGAAAATAATGAGGCCGCCTCTGAGAAAGTAATGAAGCTTCCTGTGAGAAAGTAAACGAAGCAACCTTGAGAAGAAGGAAAACAGCTGGCATACGTGACTGGGGGCTGAACGTGATACAGGGTGCAGGTGGAGAGAGCCGTGCGCGTGAACGTAGAGACTTAACGAATCATACTTTTCTAGGAGCGCGTGCATGATATAGTTAACCAATTAGTAGAGAGCTTGCGCATGATAGGGAATTAGAAGGGCTATATTAACCGGGATGTATCAACAATAAATTGGCATTTGCTTGATCATATTGGTCGTCAGCAGTGTCCGTTTCTTCCGCGTCAACAGGTGGCGCCCGAACAGGGACCCTCAGATCGGCGTTGGTCATTCCGACGGAACCGAAATAGGAAAAGAAGAGGGGGCGGAAGCCGGTCGCAGGCGAGTGCTGCCCCGGCACTCGGGAAGTCGCTATAGCGCAAAAAGGTACGAAAGGTACGGAGGGAATCTCGTCTTGGCCAGGCGAGCGGCCGGGGAGGAGATGGGGTCCACACTGACCAAAGAGGAGTCAGCAGTGGTTAAGCTCCTCCAACATATGCTCTCTGCGAGAGGACTGAGTTATGACTCGGCCGTCCTAGAAGCTTTGCTGCAGTGGGCAAAGAAAAGGGAATTAATTCCCACAGTTGATGATGCTTTTGAAATCCCGACATGGGAGAAGATAGGAAAAGAGCTGTGGGATGAAACAAGTAAGGGATCAAAGGAGGCGAGCAAACTCTCCACTATGTGGAGGCTAATTAACGAAACATTGATAAGCATGAAAGCCGAGCGTTCAGTTGCCGCATCTGCTTTTGCGGCCTTAACTCCAGCCGGCGGGTCCACCTCCGCTACTAGCATGCTGTTCTCGGGTTTAACGAGCCCTGCCGCCGCCCCGGCTCGTGCTGAGGGTGGGGGGGTTCGAGTCCCAGCAAGGACTGCAGGAGCTGCAGCCACAGCCCCTATAACTATAGATATACAAGCACCAGAAGGAAAAACTGCCGAAAGCCTTTCACCACCAGATGTACCACTACCAGGCACCCCGCCACACTGCGCCAGTGCAGGTTCAGAGTCACGAGTCTTTTCACCGACACCGACAGCTCCGGTTTATCCCCCATTACCACCTTCTTCTGCGCCACCACGGCATGAGGAGGAGGGGGATGAACATTCATCTGGCTCCAAGGACGCACAGCTGGAAGAGACGCTAAAAAGGCTGGAAGCCCTAGAGATTCGCCTAGAAGCGTCACTGGGAAACTTGTCAACTCCTTCGCCTGTGCCACATCGAGACCTGCCAACGTCCAACCTATTCGTTCCGAACGGACCATCGGGTGAGATCAGTCCTTTTGCACCTTTACAAGGGACGCTGGCGGGACGGGCCGGGGATTTGAATCCGATAGCACGGTGGAAAGAGGTGATTCGAGATGCTTTGATAGAAGGAGAGCCTTTTCCTATGGCATTTCCAGTTGTGACTGATAATACCGGGAGAAGTGTGTGGCAGGCATTAGATTGGAAAATATTGAAGGAAGCTAAAAATGCAGTTACTCAGTATGGGCTAAAATCATCATATACTCAAACTGTGTTGCAGCATATTTTTTTGTCACAGTTGTTAACTCCTTATGATACTAGAATGATTGTCCAGATGCTTTTGCTGCCGTCACAGCAGCTGCAGTTTTTTCAGCACTGGCAGACTGCTTGTGATAAGGCAGCTGCAACTCCTCGGCAACAGGGTGATCCATTATTCGGGGTGCAAACTCAAATGCTGATGGGAGCGGGACCCTACACACGATCTGATTGGCAAGCGCGATTTGCTACCGAAGTATTAGAACTGAGCCAAGATTTGGCTTATAGAGCACTTGCTAGGGTGCACGATGAAAAGTCCGGACCTGCCTTTACGTCAGTAAGGCAAGGTCCCACAGAACCTTATGGGAAATTTATTGATCGGTTGCACGCTGCAATAATGGGTCACCCTGATCTGGATGATGACATGAAGGCAAAGTTCTTAGATATGCTTGCCTTTAATAATGCTAATGAAAAAACTAAGAGAGTCCTTAGTGTGCTGCCAAAAGGATCTAGTACAGGGCAACTGCTGGAAACTGCCGAGCGAATGGTAGAAGAAGAAAAGGCTACAGTCATGGCTGCTGTCGTAGGTGCAGCAGTTAAACCCTTGGTACCAAAAAAGCAGGCAAAGAGAAAGAACAAAAGGTGTTTTAGTTGTGGAAAATTGGGTCATTTCACCAAGGACTGTTTGCGATCGGGAAACAGGGCACGGAGCGCGTTCCACCCACGCGCAACGACACAAGTACAGGGTGCTTGGACCGCTGCGCGGCCGCCACAGTCGGCAGTGCCGGAGTGGACTTGGCAACAGCAGTAGATGTGACATTAACAACTTCAGAGGTTCAACTAGTTGATTCTGCAAGGACCGTTAGGGCATGGGTTAAGTGCATTACTTATAGGCCATTCATCAGTGTCTCGAAAAGGTATATTTATAGTGCCTGGAATCATTGATGCAGATTATTGCGGGACTATAAAGATTATGGTGTATACACTAACACCACCCCTTACCATACCAGCACAATCAAAGATAGCACAATTGGTACCGTTTCATGCATGTGTTCCTCGGGCACACTCGGTCGTCCGCGGCCGGGGAGGCTTTGGGTCCACTGGCGCACCAAATGTCTTATTGGCAATCGATATCGCCAGGGGAAAGCCAAAAGAAAAGGTCACAATTAAACATCCTAATGGACAATCCTTGGCGCTGTCGATGCTAATTGACACGGGTGCAGATGTTACCATTATTCCTGCAACAAAGTGGCCCTGTAATTGGCCATTGGTACCGGCAGTTACTACTGTGGTAGGGGTGGGAGGCGCACAGTGCACGATGATCAGTAAATCAATAGTGTCATTTAATTTTCAAGATGGTACAGTAGTTACCACGAGGCCGTATGTAATGCACATGCCTATAGCTCTTTTAGGTCGAGACGTGCTGTCCCAAATGAAAGCCCAGCTTGTAACCCAGCCTTTTTAGGGGCGGCCATGGTCAAGCAGCCTGTTTTAAAACTCACCTGGACGACGGCAACCCCAGTGTGGGTAGACCAATGGCCGCTAAAGCAGGATAGGCTGCAAATATTACAGAACCTAGTACATGAGCAATTGGAAGCAGGTCATATTGTGCCATCTATAAGCCCTTGGAACACCCCCGTTTTTACTATTCCAAAGAAATCGGGTAGATGGCGAATGCTGCATGATTTACGTGCAGTAAACGCTGTCATGCAGGATATGGGAACTTTACAGTCGGGATTACCTTCCCCTGTAATGATCCCTGAAAATTGGGATTTACTTATTATTGATTTAAAAGATTGTTTTTTCACCATTCCTTTACATCCAGATGACGCAGAAAAATTTGCTTTCACGGTACCAGCAGTTAACAAGCAGGAACCTGCTAAAAGGTATCAATGGGTGGTGCTACCCCAAGGCATGAAAAATTCCCCCACAATGTGTCAGAATTTTGTCGCATGGGCTCTGCAGCCATTTCGGCAAGAGCATCAGTCTTTGTTAATCTATCATTATATGGATGACATCTTAATAGCAGGCAAAAAAATGAATGCAGAAAAAATATTACAAGAGTTAATAAAAACTTTAGAGCCAAAAGGACTAAAAATTGCCCCTGAAAAAGTACAGCGTAAAGGCCCATGGCAATATTTAGGCTGGGTAATTACTGGAAGCACGGTGCGACCGCAAAAAATACAAATTCATACAGACATTAAGAACCTCTCAGATGTTCAGAAATTGTTGGGAGACATACAGTGGGTAAGATCCATCACTGGAATCACTAATGATGATTTAGCTCCTTTAATGCCCCTGTTGGGAACTACGACCAAACCAAATGAACGGCGAACTTTATCAGTAGAACAGAAACAGGTGTTAGACCAGATTGTAGAAAAAATTCTAACAGCTACCACACAAAGAAAAATTAATGATTTACCTTTACAGTTTTTGATTGTTAATTCGTCACCAAAGCGACAACATTTAATAGGGCTCATAGTGCAAGCAGAAGAACAGCACATTAGAATTTTGGAATGGGTATTTCTATCTTACCAACCCAAAAACACAGTTTGTACAAGGGTCGAGCTGTTAGCTAACATGATTATAAAAGGCAGAAGAAGGATTTTGGAACTGTCAGCTCAAGAACCTACAAGGCTATTTGTACCTATAGCTCAAAATTATTTGGACTGGCTGTTAGCAACTTCAGAGATGCTTCAAGTCGCTTTAGCTGACTACCCAGGTGCTGTAACTAATCATTATCCTTCAGCCAAACTTTTGTCATGGTTGCAAAATCAAGACTTTGAAGAAGCCCCTCGCAGGTCGGAAGTACCAGTAGAAGGACTCACAGTATTTACAGATGCTGGGAGGAAATCTAAACGAGCTGCCATCGCTTGGTACAGTAATAACCAATGGAATCATCAAATTCTTACAGGTTACATCACGGACTCCCTGCAGACGCTTGAACTGAGAGCAGTGGTGTGGGCCTTTCAACAGTGGCATGATGAGCCTCTAAATGTTGTTTCAGATTCATTATATGTGGTGGGCACGACACAGCGTTTAGAACGTGCCATGATAAAAACAGTAAAAAATAATACTTTGTATATGTTATTGATGCAGCTGTTGTTTTTGCTAAATCAACGCAGAGAACCTTATTTTATAACACACATTCGCAGTCATCAGTTTAACCAAGGCTTGTCTATAGGAAACAACATAGTAGACAAGCTAGTTGCTGCTGCATGGAAAAATCAAACGGTTAACCTGTTTGAGCAGGCTCGTTTATCTCATAATTTCTTACATCAATCTGCTAAAGTGCTAGCGAAACAATTTGATTTAAAATTCTCAGATGCTCGAGGAATAGTGCAGTCCTGCCCTGCTTGTCAAAAATCAGGAGTTGGTCTAGGCCTTGGGGTCAACCCTCGAGGTTTAGGTGCCTTGCAATTATGGCAAATGGATGTTACTCATATTGCAGAATTTGGACGTCAGAAGTATGTGCATGTCAGTATTGACACTTACTCGCATGCAATATGGGCCACTGCTCAAACAGGGGAAACAGCCAAACATGTTCTGAAGCATATGCATGCTGCCATTGCCGCACTAGGAGCTCCTCAAGAAATCAAAACTGACAATGGCCCTGCATATGTTTCGCAAACGTTTGTACACTTTTGCCAACTATGGGGTATTCGCAGAATAACAGGTATTCCTCACTCCCCTACAGGCCAAGCCATTGTAGAGCGTGCACATGCCACCTTAAAATCGCTTTTGCAAAAACAAAAAGGGGGAGAGCCGGCACCCTCTGAAAGGCTTGCAAAAGCGCTTTATGTGCTAAATTATCTGAGATTAACAGGAGACCGTGAATCTCCTCCAATTGTAATTCATCATATGTCATTGCAATCTGGACTGCAGAAAAGTGATTCGGTGAAGGTGCAATACCGGGATTTAAAAACTGGGGAATGGAGAGGTCCGGCAGAAGTGAAAATGACCGGTCGAGCTTATGTTTGTGTTTTGACAGACGAAGGACCACGATGGGTTCCAAGTCGATGGGTGAAACCTTGGAAGGAAGACCTGGGACAGCAGGATGCATCATCATCATCCTCCTGATGCTGGTAACTGGGTGTGTTGGTGAGACTGTAGACTTACATCGTATTGACCCCAGACCAAACATGTGGCTGACATTTGCCAACATTACAAACCAATCATCGTTTTGTGTGTCAATGGCTACTCCTGCTGATCCTTTTCGTACGTGTCTGATTGGTACTCCCTATTGGAATCCGGATGACTGGAAAGGATGGGTCAATAATCACACTGTTTTGAATGAGACTGTGGTGAATCAAACATGCCACGCAAAGATGGAGTGTGCCAGCCTCCGCCCTGGACAGAAACCGGTGTGTTGTTCTGGGAATAGCAATCAAATTGGAATAGCTGCAGCATTGGTGATTAGGCATTTAAATCACAGTTTGCCTTGGGATCCACAAGAATTAGATCTAATGGGATCCTTAAATGGTTCAGGGTCTTGTTTTATGCTGGGAGGTCCCCTTTTTACAGAAAAGGGGGTAAGTACAGCATGGAACAGGAACCAATGGACTGATGTAACTAGTAAAATGACTGACGCCCAAGGAAAACCTGTGTATACTTATCAAAACAGCTCAGGAGATTATTGTAATGGAGCAGTGGGAGCAGAAATCAAAGGTTCAAAGATGCCTCTTTGGGTGAATGACACGGCCAAGGCCATACCCCCGGGATACTTCTTAATTTGTGGGGATCGGGCCTGGTCAGGAGTGCCAAAAGGGGCTATAGGAGGACCGTGTTATTTTGGAAAATTGATAATGTTTGCTCCATCTATGAAAGTATTGCGAAATCGTACTCGAGCAAGGAGATCACTAAAAGTATTAGCTCCCAACTGTGACGGCAATTTAACCCTATTGGGTACAGCTGAGCTTATAGCATTATCTATATTTGTTCCTTGGGCGGCATCTGAAAAAGCTTTAGCTAGCTTAAATAGATTAGCTTGTTGGGCACAAAAGCAAATGAATTTAACCTCTAGCATGTTATCAGGATTGTTAGAAGACATGGATAGTATGCGTCATGCTATTTTGCAGAATCGGGCAGCCGTTGATTTTTTGTTATTAGCGCATGGACATGGATGTGAAGATTTTGAAGGTATGTGTTGCATGAATATTTCTAATCACTCTAAATCAATACACTGTCAGTTGGCAGAGTTACGCCGGAACATGCATGCAATACAGGTGGAAAATGGACTTTCGGACTGGCTAAAATCATTGGGAGTCACAGGTTGGCTAAAAGATTTGATAGTACAAGGGCTGGTAATATTAGTGGCTTTGCTGTTGGCACTAATGATATTGGGGTGTATTTTAAAATGCTTTGTGAAAGCTATGGAACGTATGATGACTGGGGTCTGGATTGTTCAAAAACAAAAAGGGGGATTTGTTGGATACCTGGAGAGCCAGGGGCACTTAGTGAACAATCCAGACCGAATGGAATTGTTGTGTTTTTGAGTAGCAGGCCTCAAGGACATCGATGAAGCCACTTGTGAGAAAATAATGAGGCCGCCTGTGAGAAAGTAATGAAGCTTCCTGTGAGAAAGTAAACGAAGCAACCTTGAGAAGAAGGAAAACAGCTGGCATACGTGACTGGGGGCTGAACGTGATACAGGGTGCAGGTGGAGAGAGCCGTGCGCGTGAACATAGAGACTTAACGAATCATACTTTAGCTAGGAGCGCGTGCATGATATAGTTAACCAATTAGTAGAGAGCTTGCGCATGATAGGGAATTAGAAGGGCTATATTAACCGGGATGTATCAAAAATAAATTGGCATTTCCTTGATCATATTGGTCGTCAGCAGTATCCGTTTCTTCCGCGTCAACAGGAAAGCCCGGAGCCCCAATGTCTCTGGTACTGTAGATGTGCTGCCAATGGCCGCTGAGGAGCAGCAAGAGCTTGAGTGGCTAGCACGTTTGGTGTGGGAGCAATCGTCCGGCATTCGTGATTTTTCGTGTTTTTTTTTCAGTGGGCGCCCAGGTGCGGCTGGTGGTAAACGTCGAAGCCCTGTTCGTCAGGGAAAGCCCGGAGCCCCAATGTCTGTGGTGCTGTAGATGCGCTGCAAATGGCCGGTGAGCAGTAGCAAGAGCTTGAGTGGCTGGCTCTTTTGGTGTGGGAGCAATCGTCCGATGTTCGATATTTTTCGGGGTGTTTTTTGAGTGGGCGCCAAAGTGCAGCTGGTGGTAAACATCGAAGCCCTGTTTGTCAGGGAAAGCCCGGAGCCTCAATGTCTGTGGTGCTGTAGATGTGCTGTAAATGGCCGCTGAGTAGCAGCAAATACTTGAGTGGCTAGGACGTTTGTTGTGGGAGCAATCGTCCGGCGTTCGTGATTTTTCGGGGTTTTTTTTCAGTGGGCGCCCAGGTGCAGCTGGAGCTAAATGTCGAAGCCCTGTTCGTCAGGGAGAGCCCGGAGCCTCAATGTCTCTGGTGCCATAGATGCGCTGCGAATGGCCGCTGAGGAGTAGCAGGAGCTTCAGTGGCTGGCACTTTTGGTGTGGGAGCAATCGTCCGACATTCGTGATTTTTGGGTTTTTTATTTTTCAGTGCGGGCCAAGGTGCAGCTGGTGGTAAACGTCAAAGCCCTGTACGTCAGGGAAAGCCCGGAGCCCCAATTTCTGTGGTGCTGTAGATGCGCTGCAAATGGCCGGTGAGGAGCAGCAGGAGCTTGAGTGGCTGGCACTTTTGGTGTGGGAGCAATCGTCCGGCGTTCGTGATTTTTCGGTGTTTCTTGTCAGTGGGAGCCCAGGTGCGGCTGGTGGTAAACGTCGAAGCCCTGTTCGTCAGGGAAAGCCCGCAGCCCCAATGTCTGTGGTGCCGTAAATGCGCTGCCAATGGCCGGTGAGGAGCAGCGGGAGCTTGAGTGGCTGGCTCTTTTGGTGTGGCAGCAATCGTCCGGCGTTTGTGATTTTTCGGAGTTTTTATTTCAGTGGGCGCCTAGGTGCAGCTGGTGGTAAACGTCGAAGCCCTGTTCGTTAGGGAAAGCCCGGAGCCCCAATGTCTGTGGTGCAGTAGATGCGCTGCCAATGCCCGGTGAGGAGGAGCAAAAACTTGAGTGGCTGGCTCATTTGGTGTGGGAGCAATCGTCCGACGTTCGATATTTTTCGGGGTGTTTTTTGAGTAGGCGCCCAGGTGAAGCTGGTGGTAAACGTCGAAGCCCTGTTCGTCAGGGAAAGCCCGGAGACTCAATGTCTGTGGTGCTGTAGATGCAGTGCCCATGCCCGGTGTGGAGGAGCAAAAACTTGAGTGGCTGGCACATTTGGTGTGGGAGGAATCGTCCAACGTTCGTGATATCTCTGGGATTTTTTTTCAGTGGGTGCCCAGGTGCAGCTGGTGGTAAACGTCGAAGACCTGGTCGACAGAGAAAGCCCGGAGCCCCAATGTCTGTGGTGCTGTAGATGCACTACCAATGGCCGGTGAGGAGCAGTAATCACTTGAGTGGCTGGCACTTTTGGTGTGGGAGCAATCGTCCGGCGTTCGTGATTTTTCGGGGTTTTTTTTCAGTGGGCGCCCATGTGCGGCTGGTGGTAAACGTCGAAGCCCTGGTCAACAGGGAAAGCCCGGAGCCCCAATGTCTGTGGTGCTGTAGATGCACTGCCAATGGCTGCTGAGGAGCAGCAAGAGCTTGAGTGGCTGGCACTTTTGGTGTAGGAGCAATCTTCCAACGTTCGTGATTTCTCTGGGCTCTATTTTCAGTGGGACCCCAGGTGCAGCTGGAGCTAAAGGTCGAAACCCTGGTCGACAGGGAAAGCCCGAAGCCCGAATGTCTGTGGTGCCGTAAATGCGCTGCCAATGGCCGGTGAGGTGCAGCATGAGCTTGAATGGCTGGCACTTTTGGTGTAGGAGCAGTCGTCCGGCGTTTGTGATTTTTTGGTTTTTTTTTTCAGTGGGTTGCCAGGTGCGCTTGGTGGTAAACCTCGAAGCCCTGTTCGTTAGGGAAATCCCGGAGCCCCAATGTCTCTGGTACTGTAGATGCGCTGCCAATGGCCGGTGTGAAGCAGCAAGAGCTTGAGTGGCTGGCACGTTCGGTGTGGGAGCAATCGTCCGACAGTCGTGATATTTCTTTGCTTTTTTTCATTGGGCGCCCAGGTGCAGCTGGTGGTAAACGTCGAAGCCCTCGTCGACAGGGAAAGCCCGGAGCCCCAATGTCTCTGCTGCTCTGGATGCACTGCCAATGGCCGCTGAGGAGCAGCAAGAGCTTGAGTGGCTGGCACTTTTGGTGTGGGAGCAATCGTCCGATGTTCGATATTTTGGGGTGTTTTTGAGTGGGCGCCCAGGTGCAGCTGGTGGTAAATGTCGAAGCCTTGTTCATCAGGGAAAGCCCAGAGCCCCGATGTCTGTGGTGCGATAGATGCTACTCCTATGGTGGCTGAGGAGCAGCAAGAGCTTGACAGGCTAGCACTTTTGGTGTGGGAGCAATCGTCCGACGTTCGTGATTTTTCGTTTATTTTTTTCAGTGGGCGCCCAGATGCAGCTGATGGTAAACGTTGAAGCCCTGTTCGTCAGGCAAAGACCGGAGCCCCGATGTCTGTGGTGCTGTAGATGCAATGCCAACGGCCCGTGAGGAGCAGCAAGAGCTTGACTGGCTGGCACTTCCGGTGTGGGAGCAATCGTCCGACGTTCGTGATTTTTCGGGGATTATTTTTCAGTGGGCGCCCAGGTGCAGCTGGAGCTAAACGTTGAAGCCCTGTTCGTCAGGGAAAGCCCGGAGCCCCGATGTCTGTGGTGCTGTAGATGCGCTGCCAATGGCCGATGAGGAACAGCAAGAGCTTGAGTTGGTGGCACTTTCGGTGTGGGAGCAATCGTCCGACCTTCGTGAGTTTTCGGGGATTTTTTTTCAGTGGGCACCCAGGTGCACTTGGTGGTAAACGTCGAAGCCCTGATCGTCAGGGAAAGCCCAGAGTCCCGATGTCTGTGGTGCTGTAGATGCTCTTCCAATGTCCGGTGAGGAGCAGGAAGAGCTTGAGTTGCTGGCACTTTTGGTGTGGGAGCAATCGTCCGGCGTTCGTGATTATTCGGGGATTTTTTTTCAGTGGGCGCCCAGGTGCAGCTGGTGGTAAATGTCGAAGCCCTGTTGGTCAGGGAAAGGCCAGAGCCCCGATGTCTGTGGTGCTTTAGATGCTCTGCCAATGCCCGGGGACGAGCAGCAAGACCTTGAGTTGCTGGCACTTTCGGTTTCGGAGCAATCGTCCGACTTTTGTGATTTTTCAAGTTTTTTTTTCAGTGGGCGCCCAGGTGCAGCTGGTGGTAAACGTCGAAGCGCTTTTCGTCAGGGAAAGCCCGGAGCCCCGATGTCTGTGGTGCTGTAGATGCTCCTCCAATGGTCGCTGACGAGCAGCAAGAGCTTGACTGGCTGGCACTTTCAACGTGGGAGCAATCGTGCGACCTTCGTCATTTTTCGGGGTTTAACTTTCAGTGGGCACCCAGGTGCAGCTGGTGGTAAACGTCGAAGCCCTGATCGTCAGGGAAAGCCCAGAGCCCCGATGTCTGTGGTGCTGTAGATGCGCTGCCAATGGCCCGTGAGGAGCAGCAAGAGCTTGACTGGCTGGCACTTTCGGCGTGGGAGCAATCGTCCGACGTTCGTGATTTTGGGGATTTTTCTTTCAGTGGGCGCCCAGGTGCAGCTGGTGGTAAATGTCGAATCCCTGTTCGTGAGGGAAAGCCCGGAGCCCCGATGTCTGTGGTTCTGTAGATGCGCTGCCAATGGCCGGTGAGGAGCAGCAAGAGCTTGACTGTCTGGCACTTTCGGCGTGGAAGCAATCGTACGACGTTCGTGATTTTGGGGATTTTTTTTCAGTGGGCGCCCAGGTGCAACTGTTGGTAAACGTCAAAGCCCTGTTCGTCAGGGAAAGCCCGGAGCCCCGATGTCTGTGGTGCTGTCGATGCGCTGCCAATGGCTGGTGAGGAGCAGCAAGAGCTTGACTGGCTGGCACTTTCGGTGTGGGAGCAATCGTCCGACGTTCGATATTTTTCGGGGATTATTTTTCAGTGGGCGCCCCGGATCAGCTGGTGGTAAACGTCGAAGCCCTGTTCGTCCAGGAGAGACCGGAGCCCCGATATCTGTGGTGCTGTGGATGCGCTGCCAGTGGCCGGTGAGGAGCAGCAAGAGCTTGACTGGCTGGCACTTTTAGTGTGCGAGCAATCGTCGGATGTTCGTGATTTTTCAGGGTTTTTTTTCAGTGGGAGCCCAGGTGCAGCTGGTGCTAAACGTCGAAGCCCTGTTCGTCAGGGAAAGCCCAGAGCCCCGATGTCTGTGGTGCTGTAGATGCGCTGCCAATGGCTGGTGAGGAGCAGCAAGAGCTTGACTGGCTGGCACTTTCGGTGTGGGAGCAATCGTCCGACCTTCGTGAGTTTTCGGGGCTTTTTTTTCAGTGGGCACCCAGGTGCAGCTAGTGATAAAACGTCGAAGCCCTGTTCGTCAGGGAAAAGCCAGAGCCCCGATGTCTGTGGTGCTGTAGATGCTCTGCCAATGTCTGGTGAGGAGCAGCAAGTGCTTGAGTTGCTGGCACTTTCGGTGTGGGAGCAATCTTCCGACATTAGTGATATTTCTGTGTTTTATTTCAGTGGGCGCCAAGGTGCAGCTGGTGGTAAATGTCGAAGCCCTGTTCGTCAGGGAAAGCCCGGAGCCCCGATGTCTGTGGTGCTGTAGATGCTCCTCCGATGGTCGCTGACGAGCAGCAAGAGCTTTAGTTGATGGCAATTTCAATGTGGGAGCAATCGTGCGACCTTCGTCATTTTTCGGGGTTTTACTTTCAGTGGGCACCCAGGTGCAGCTGGTGGTAAACGTAGAAGCCCTGTTGGTCAGGGAAAGCCCATAGCCCTGATGTCTGTGCTGCTGTAGATGCGCTGCCAATGGCCCGTGAGGAGCAGCAAGAGCTTGACTGGCTGGCACTTTCGGTGTGGGAGGAATCGTCCGATGTTCGTGATTTCTCGTTTACTTTTTTCAGTGGGCGCACAGGTGCAGCTGCTGGTAAACGTCGAAACCCTGTTCGTCAGGGAAAGCCCAGAGCCCTGATGTCTGTGGTGCTGTAGATGCACTGCCAATGTCCAGTGAGGAGCAGCAAGAGCTTGAGTTGCTGGCACTTTCGGTGTGGGAGCAATCGTCTGACATTAGTGATTTTTCGGGGTTTTATTTCAGTGGGCGCCCAGGTGCAGCTGGTGGTAAATGTCGAAGCCCTGTTCGTCATGGAAAGCCCGGAGCCCCGATGTCTGTGGTGCTATAGATGCTCCTCCAACGGCTGGTGAGGAGCAGCAAGAGCTTGACTGGCTGGCACTTTCACTGTGGGAGCAATCGTCCGACGTTCGTGATTTTTCGGTGTATTTTCAGTGGGTGCCCATGTTCAGCTGGAGGTAATCGTCGAAGCCCTGTTAATAAGGGAAAGCCCGTAGCCCGGATGTCTGTGGTGCTGTCGATGCACTGCCAATGGCCGGTGAGGAGCAGCAAGAGCTTGACTGGCTGGCACTTTCGGTGTGGGAGCAATCGTGCGACGTTCGTAATTTTTCGGGGATTTTTTTTCAGTGGGCACCCAGGTGCAGCTAGTGGTAAACGTCGAAGCCCTGTTCGTCAGGGAATGCCCAGAGCCCCGATGTCTGTGGTGCTGTAGATGCGCTGCCAATGGCCCATGAGGAGCAGCAAGAGCTTGACTGGCTGGCACTTTCGGTGTGGGAGCAATCGTCCGACCTTCGTGAGTTTTCGGGGATTTTTTTTCAGTGGGCACCCAGGTGCAGCTAGTGGTGAACGTCGAAGCCCTGATCGTCAGGGAAAGCCCAGAGCCCCGATGTCTGTGGTGCTGTAGATGGGCTGGCAATGGCCGGTGAGGAGCAGGAAGAGCTTGAGTTGCTGGCACTTTTGGTGTGGGAGCAATCGTCCGACGTTCGTGATTATTCGGGGTTTTATTTCAGTTGGCGCCCACGTGCAACAGGTGGTAAATGTCGAAGCCCTGTTCGTCAGGGAAAGGCCAGAGCCCTGATGTCTGTGGTGCTTTCGATGCTCTGCCAATGCCCGGTGAGGAGCAGCAAGAGCTTGACGGGCTGGCACTTTCGGTGTGGGAGCAATCGTCCGACCTTCGTGATTTTCCGTTTATTTTTTTCAGTGGGCGCACAGGTGCAGCTGGTGGTAAACGTCGAGCCGTGTTCGTCAGGGAAAGCACGGAGCCCCGATGTCTGTGGTGCTGTAGATTACGCTGCCATTGGCCGGTGAGGACCAGCAGGAGCATGAGTTGCTGGCACTTTCGGTGTGGGGGCAATCTTCCGACATTAGTGATATTACTGTGTTTTATTTCAGTGGGCGCCCAGGTGCAGCTGGTGGTAAATGTCGAAGCCCTGTTGGTCAGGGAAAGCCCGGAGCCCCGATGTCTGTGGTGCTTTAGATGCTCTGCCAATGCCCGGGGACGAGCAGCAAGAACTTGAGTTGCTGGCACTTTTGGTGTGGGAGCAATCGTCCGACGTTCATGATTTTTCAACGTTTTTTTTCAGTGGGCGTCCAGGTGCAGCGGGTGGTAAACGTCGAAGCCCTGTTGGTCAGGGAAAGCCCGGAGCCCCGATGTCTGTGGTGCTGTAGATGTGCTGCCAATGGCCCATGAGGAGCAGCAAGAGCTTGAGATGCTTGCGCTTCAGGTGTGGGATCAATCGTCCGACGTTCGTGATTTTGGGGATTTTTTTTCAGTGGGCGCCCAGGTGCAACTGGTGGTAAACGTCGAAGCCCTGTTCGTCAGGGAAAGCCTGGAGCCCCGATGTCTGTGGTGCTGTAGATGCGCTGCCAATGGCCGGTGAGGAGCAGCAAGAGCTTGACTGGCTGGCACTTTCGGTGCGGGAGCAATCGTTTGACCTTCGTGATGTTTCGGGGTTTTTTTTCAGTGGGCGCCCAGGTGCAGCTGGTTGTAAACGTCGAAGCCCTGTTCATCAGGGAACGCCCAGAGCCCCGATGTCTGTGGTGCTGTAGATGCGCTGCCAAGGGCAAGTGAGGAGCAGCAACAGCTTGACAGGCTGGCACTTTTGGTGTGGGAACAATCGTCGGACGTTCGTGATTTTTCGTTTATTTTTTTCAGTGGGCGCCCAGGTGCACCTGGTGGTAAATGTCTAAGCGCATTTCATCAGGGAAAGCCCGTAGCCCCGATGTCTGTGCTGGTGTAGATGCGCTGCCAGTAGCCCGTGAGGAGCAGCAAGAGCTTGACTGGCTGGCACTTTCGGTGTGGGAGCAATCATCCGACATTCGTGATTTTTTGGGGTTATTTTCAGTGGGCACCCAGGTGCAGCTGGTGGTAAACACCGAAGCCCTGTTCATCAAGGAACGCCCAGAGCCCCGATGTCTGTGGTGCTGTAGATGCGCTGCCAATGGCTGGCGAGGAGCAGCAAGAGCCTGACAGGCTGGCACATTTGGTGTGGGAGCAATCGTCCGACATTCATGATTTTTCGGGGTTACTTTCAGTGGGCGCACAGGTACAGCTGGTGGTAAACGTCGAAGCCCTGTTCGTCAGGGAAAGCCCGGATCTCCGATATCTGTGGTGCTGTAGATTACGCTGCCAATGTTTGGTTACGAGCAGCAAGAGCTTGACTGGCTGGCACTTTGGGTGTGGGAGCAATCATCCGACATTTGTGATTTTGGGGATTTATTTTCAGTGGGCTCCCAGGTTCAGCTGGTGTTAAATGTCGAATCACTGTTTGTGAGGGAAAGCCCGGAGCCCCGATGTCTGTGGTGCTGTAGATGCTCCTCCAATGGCCGCTGAGGAGCAGCAAGAGCTTAACAGTCTGGCACTTTAGGTGTGGGAGCAATCGTCCGACGTTCGTGAATTTTCGGTGTTTTTTTAAGTGGGA
Organism: Chlamydotis macqueenii; assembly: GCF_036417535.1. Classification (NCBI taxonomy): domain Eukaryota; kingdom Metazoa; phylum Chordata; class Aves; order Otidiformes; family Otididae; genus Chlamydotis; species Chlamydotis macqueenii. Next base: position 118,340,810 of record NC_141558.1, read on the forward strand.
GCCCAGGTGCAGCGGGTGGTAAACGTCGAAGCCCTGTTCATCAGGGAAAGCCAGGAGCCCCGATGTCTGTGGTGCTGTAGATGCGCTGCCAATGGCCGCTGAGGAGCAGCAAGAACTTGACAGGCTAGCACATTCGGTGTGGGAGCAATCGTCCAACATTCGTGATTATTCGGGGTTTTTTCTCAGTGGGCGCCCAGGTGCAGCTGGTGGTATTCGTCGATGCCCTGTTCGTCAGGGAAATAACGGAGCCCCGATGTCTGTGGTGCTGTAGGTGCGCTGGGAATAGGCGGTGAGGAGCAGCAAGAGCTTGTGTTGCTGGCACTTTTGGTGTGGGAGCAATCGTCCGATGTTCGTGACTTTTTGGGATTTTTTTGAGTGGGTGCCCAGGTGCAGCTGGTGGTAAACGTCGAAGCCCTGTTGGTCAGGGAAAGCCGGAGCCCCGATATCTGTGGTGCTGTAGATGCGCTGCCAATGGCCGGTGAGGAGCAGCAAGAGCTTGGCTGGCTGGCACATTCGGTGTGGGAGCAATCGTCCGATATTCGTGTTTTTTCGGGGTTTTTTTTCAGTGGGTTCTGAGGTGCAGCGGGTGGTAAATGTCGAAGCCCTGTTGGTCAGGGAAAGCCCAGAGCCCCAATGTCTCTGGTCTATAGATGCACTGGGAATGGCTGGTGAGGAGCAGCAAGAGCTTGAGTTTCTGGCACATTCGGTGTGGGAGCAATCGTCCGATGTTCGTTATTTTTCGGGGTTTTTTTTCAGTGGGCGCCCAGGTGCAGCTGGTGGTAAACGTCGAAGCCCTGTTGGTCAGGGAAAGCTCGTAGCTCCGATGTCTGTGGTGCTGTAGATGCACTGCCAATGGCCGCTGAGGTGCAGCAAGACCTCGAGTTGCTGGCACTTTCGGTGCGGGAGCAATCGTCCGACGTTCATGATTTCTCGGGGTTTTTTTTCAGTGGGCGCCCAGTTGCAGCTGGTGGTAAACGTCGAAGTCCTGTTGGTCAGGGAAAGCCCAGAGCCTCGATGCCTGTGGTGCTGTAGATGCGCTGCCAATGGCCGGTGAGTAACAGCAAGAGCTGGAGTAGCTGGCACATGCGGTGTGGGAGCAATCGTCCGACATTCGTGATTTTTCAGGGGTTTTTTTCCGTGGGCGCCCAGGTGCAGCTGGTGGTAAACGTTGAAGCCCTGTTCGTCAGGAAAGCCCATAGCCCTGATGTCTGTGCTGCTGTAGATGCGCTGCCAATGGCCGGTGAGGAGCAGCAAGAGCTTGAGTTGCTGGCACTTTCGGTGTGAGAGCAATCTTCCAACGTTGGTGATTTCAACATCATCCTGTTCAATTATTATTGCTTGATATTTATGGAACCTTTGTGGGGAAAGCTAATGCTTTCCTTTTGCTTCAAGGACCGCAGATACACTCTGGGAAACTAGGACAGTCATTTTCTGGCCTAGACTGAACTTTCAGGCTTCTTGAATATTTAGAATGACAGCTGCTACTGCTCTCAGACAGCTGGGCCACTGTCGTAGTTCAGCCCCGATCGGGACCAGACTACACAGTCTCTCTCTCGCTCCACCCACCCTCCGAGAGAATAGGAGGAGATGATATAAGAAAAACGGCTCGAGGTTTGAGATAAGGACGGGGAGAAATTTTTAAAGTTACCATTACAGGCCAAACAGACTCGACTTGGGGAAAAACACTCATTTATTTCTGAAACTAGCAGGAGAATGAGACAGGGAACAAGATAACCTCCCCCCACCCCTCCCTCTTCCCAAGCTTAACATTATCTCTACTACCTTCCCCTCCCGAGCGGCATGGAGGGGGGGGTCGGGGGCGGGCGGGGGGAATGGGGGTCGCAGTCAGTTCATCACGCGTTGTTTTACGCCTCTGTGTCATCGTCGGGGGAAGAACTCCTTGCATTCCTCCTCTGCTCCAGCGTGGGGTCCCTCCCACGGGCCACAGTCCTCCGTGAAACTGCTCCGGCGTGGGTCATCTCTTCCACGGGGTGCAATCCCTCTAGAACAGCTGTCCCAGCGGGCCCTCCATGGGCCACAGTCTCCTTCAGGCCTCTACCTGTTCTGGCGTGGGTTTCTCCACAGGCTGCAGGTGGATCTCTGCCCCTCCATGGACCTCCATGGGCTGCAGGGGGACAACCTGCTCCACAATGGTCATCACCACGAGTTGCAGAGGAATCTTGGCCAGAAGCCGCATTACTCCTCCCCCTCCTTCTTCACTGACCTTGGCGTCTGCAGCCGTTCCTCACAACAGGCTGGCAGACGCCTCTCAGGATCCTTTCTACATCTTATTCACTTCAACTGCTCAACTCCTCTCCACTTCTTGCAGCCGGGCCGGGCCGAGTTGGGCCCAGTCGGCTGCCCGGCGGGAGGCCAGAGGGTGAGGCCTGCAAGGCCCACAAGGCTCGCGCTTCCCCCTCTCTGCCCCCCGCTCAGCTGCTTCACATCTCTCCCTTTTTTTTTTTCTGTTTCCCCCTTCTTAAATATGTTATCGCAGAGGCATTATCACAGAACATTCTGCTACCAATTGGCTTGGCCTTGGCCAGCAGTGGGTCTGCCCTAGGCCCAGCCAAGTCCCCTGAACAAAGGGGAGCGACTTCTAGCAGATTCCTACAGAAGCTACCACCTTAGGCCCCCCCCCCACTAACAAAACCAGAACAGCCACCCTTTCGCAGCAGCATCCAGCTGTTTGGAGAAGTATGCTACCGCCCGTCTGTATGGTCCCAAATCTTGTGCCAGTATTCCTAGTGCCATTCCTTGTTTTTCGTGGGAAAATAGAAAAAATGTCTTACTCACATCAGGAAGTCCCAATGCTGATGCTGACATCAGGGCTTTCTTCAGCTGATGGAAGGCTCGATCTGACTCAGCATCCCACTGGAGATCCTTTTGGTTAGCTGCTATCAGGGGATAGAGTGGCTTAACAAGCAGACCATAATCACATATCCAAAGTTGGCACCACCCCGTCATTCCTAAGAATGTCCGTAGTTCCTTTATAGTTTGTGGTCGGGGGGTTTGGCATATGGCCTCTTTCCGGGCTTGTCCTAGGATCCGTTGTCCGGCACTGATCTCGTACCCCAGGTACGTGACCTGGGGTTGTAACAACACCTGTGCCTTTTTCTTAGAAACCCGATATCCCTGTAGTCCCAGGAAATTTAACAGAGTCACGGTCCAAATGACACAGGATTCTTTGGTTCTGGTTGCAATAAGAAGGTCGTCTACGTATTGTAACACCTTCCCTTCTTCTGATGGTGGTTCCCATGATTCCAAGTCCTCTGCTAGCTGATTCCCAAAAATCGAGGGGCACGAGAAGTGCCTGCTCTGGAGGCTTCTTCCTAGCAGCGCTAAAAGCACGCGAACATCGCATTTCTGTGCTTTCCTGAACAGCTTGCGCTGGGACAGTTACAGCCGTGTTTTGCAAGCTGTCCGGGGTTCTGAGGCACTAAAAGTGCGGATGTGTGGCGACTGTCCAAGACGAGAACCGGCTGCTCTGAAAGCCCTTCCTGCTCTTCACGTACGCTTTCTAGCAGCTCTACGGACACACACACGTCAGCCTCTTCACTGTCCTACACAGCTAGCACGCTGGCACTTACCGTCAACTTGGAAGCAGCCGCGCAGAAGGCAGTCGCCCTCCAACCGGTGAACAGCGCATCATCGCGGCTACACGCGAGCTGGCCGCACTCGGAGCTTTCGCGGCTCTTCTCTCGCTCTTTCCCGCAGAGCTCCGGCGATGCACAACTCGAACCGCGAAAGCCGCAATGAGCTTTGTGCAAGCTGCGCAGAAGAAACAAGTCACTAAACCGGCAAATGTCCAGCTAATCTCCCACATGAAAAGGGTCAGCAAGGAAAGCTCTTGCTGCTCTTCACTCGCTCTTGCTAACAGCCCAGAAGCATTGCGACTCTTCTCTGGATGATTTGCCCACCAACACTTCACATCAGCTCAAGCCGGCTGCCCGGAGGAAAAGAGGCTAGGAAAGATCGTAGCAGGCACGGTTGTTGCCGCACGAGAAGTGCCTGCTCCGGAGGCTTCTTGCGAGCAGCGCTAAAAGCACGCGAACATCGCATTTCTGTGCTTTCCTGAACAGCTTGCGCTGGGACAGTTACAGCCGTGTTTTGCAAGCTGTCCGGGGTTCTGAGGCACTAAAAGTGCGGATGTGTGGCGACTGTCCAAGACGAGAACCGGCTGCTCTGAAAGCCCTTCCTGCTCTTCACGTACGCTTTCTAGCAGCTCTACGGACACACACGCGTCAGCCTCTTCACTGTCCTACACAGCTAGCACGCTGGCAGTTACCGTCAACTTGGAAGCAGCCGCGCAGAAGGCAGTCGCCCTCCAACCGGCGAACAGCGCATCATCGCGGCTACACGCGAGCTGGCCGCACTCGGAGCTTTCGCGGCTCTTCTCTCGCTCTTTCCCGCAGAGCTCCGGCGATGCACAACTCGAACCGCGAAAGCCGCAATGAGCTTTGTGCAAGCTGCGCAGAAGAAACAAGGCACTAAACCGGCAAATGTCCAGCTAATCTCCCACATGAAAAGGGTCAGCAAGGAAAGCTCTTGCTGCTCTTCACTCGCTCTTGCTAACAGCCCAGAAGCATTGCGACTCTTCTCTGGATGATTTGCCCACCAACACTTCACATCAGCTCAAGCCGGCTGCCCGGAGGAAAAGAGGCTAGGAAAGATCGTAGCAGGGACGGTTGTTGCCGCAGGAGAAGTGCCTGCTCCGGAGGCTTCTTGCGAGCAGCGCTAAAAGCACGCGAACATCGCATTTCTGTGCTTTCCTGAACAGCTTGCGCTGGGACAGTTACAGCCGTGTTTTGCAAGCTGTCCGGGGTTCTGAGGCACTAAAAGTGCGGATGTGTGGCGACTGTCCAAGACGAGAACCGGCTGCTCTGAAAGCCCTTCCTGCTCTTCACGTACGCTTTCTAGCAGCTCTACGGACACACACACGTCAGCCTCTTCACTGTCCCACACAGCTAGCACGCTGGCACTTACCGTCAACTTGGAAGCAGCCGCGCAGAAGGCAGTCGCCCTCCAACCGGCGAACAGCGCATCATCGCGGCTACACGCGAGCTGGCCGCACTCGGAGCTTTCGCGGCTCTTCTCTCGCTCTTTCCCGCAGAGTTCCGGCGATGCACAACTCGAACCGTGAAAGCCGCAATGAGCTTTGTGCAAGCTGCGCAGAAGAAACAAGTCACTAAACCGGCAAATGTCCAGCTAATCTCCCACATGAAAAGGGTCAGCAAGGAAAGCTCTTGCTGCTCTTCACTCGCTCTTGCTAACAGCCCAGAAGCATTGCGACTCTTCTCTGGATGATTTGCCCACCAACACTTCACATCAGCTAAAGCCGGCTGCCCGGACGAAAAGAGGCTAGGAAAGATCGTAGCAGGCACGGTTGTTGCCGCACGAGAAGTGCCTGCTCCGGAGGCTTCTTGCGAGCAGCGCTAAAAGCACGCGAACATCGCATTTCTGTGCTTTCCTGAACAGCTTGCGCTGGGACAGTTACAGCCGTGTTTTGCAAGCTGTCCGGGGTTCTGAGGCACTAAAAGTGCGGATGTGTGGCGACTGTCCAAGACGAGAACCGGCTGCTCTGAAAGCCCTTCCTGCTCTTCACGTACGCTTTCTAGCAGCTCTACGGACACACACACGTCAGCCTCTTCACTGTCCTACACAGCTAGCACGCTGGCAGTTACCGTCAACTTGGAAGCAGCCGCGCAGAAGGCAGTCGCCCTCCAACCGGCGAACAGCGCATCATCGCGGCTACACGCGAGCTGGCCGCACTCGGAGCTTTCGCGGCTCTTCTTTCGCTCTTTCCCGCAGAGCTCCGGCGATGCACAACTCGAACCGCGAAAGCCGCAATGAGCTTTGTGCAAGCTGCGCAGAAGAAACAAGTCACTAAACCGGCAAATGTCCAGCTAATCTCCCACATGAAAAGGGTCAGCAAGGAAAGCTCTTGCTGCTCTTCACTCGCTCTTGCTAACAGCCCAGAAGCATTGCGACACTTCTCTGGATGATTTGCCCACCAACACTTCACATCAGCTCAAGCCGGCTGCCCGGAGGAAAAGAGGCTAGGAAAGATCGTAGCAGGCACGGTTGTTGCCGCACGAGAAGTGCCTGCTCCGGAGGCTTCTTGCGAGCAGCGCTAAAAGCACGCGAACATCGCATTTCTGTGCTTTCCTGAACAGCTTGCGCTGGGACAGTTACAGCCGTGTTTTGCAAGCTGTCCGGGGTTCTGAGGCACTAAAAGTGCGGATGTGTGGCGACTGTCCAAGACGAGAACCGGCTGCTCTGAAAGCCCTTCCTGCTCTTCACGTACGCTTTCTAGCAGCTCTACGGACACACACGCGTCAGCCTCTTCACTGTCCTACACAGCTAGCACGCTGGCAGTTACCGTCAACTTGGAAGCAGCCGCGCAGAAGGCAGTCGCCCTCCAACCGGCGAACAGCGCATCATCGCGGCTACACGCGAGCTGGCCGCACTCGGAGCTTTCGCGGCTCTTCTTTCGCTCTTTCCCGCAGAGCTCCGGCGATGCACAACTCGAACCGCGAAAGCCGCAATGAGCTTTGTGCAAGCTGCGCAGAAGAAACAAGGCAGTAAACCGGCAAATGTCCAGCTAATCTCCCACATGAAAAGGGTCAGCAAGGAAAGCTCTTGCTGCTCTTCACTCGCTCTTGCTAACAGCCCAGAAGCATTGCGACTCTTCTCTGGATGATTTGCCCACCAACACTTCACATCAGCTCAAGCCGGCTGCCCGGAGGAAAAGAGGCTAGGAAAGATCGTAGCAGGCACGGTTGTTGCCACACGAGAAGTGCCTGCTCCGGAGGCTTCTTGCGAGCAGCGCTAAAAGCACGCGAACATCGCATTTCTGTGCTTTCCTGAACAGCTTGCGCTGGGACAGTTACAGCCGTGTTTTGCAAGCTGTCCGGGGTTCTGAGGCACTAAAAGTGCGGATGTGTGGCGACTGTCCAAGACGAGAACCGGCTGCTCTGAAAGCCCTTCCTGCTCTTCACGTACGCTTTCTAGCAGCTCTATGGACACACACACGTCAGCCTCTTCACTGTCCCACACAGCTAGCACGCTGGCAGTTACCGTCAACTTGGAAGCAGCCGCGCAGAAGGCAGTCGCCCTCCAACCGGCGAACAGCGCATCATCGCGGCTACACGCGAGCTGGCCGCACTCGGAAGTTTTCGCGGCTCTTCTTTCGCTCTTTCCCGCAGAGCTCCGGCGATGCACAACTCGAACCGCGAAAGCCGCAATGAGCTTTGTGCAAGCTGCGCAGAAGAAACAAGTCACTAAACCGGCAAATGTCCAGCTAATCTCCCACATGAAAAGGGTCAGCAAGGAAAGCTCTTGCTGCTCTTCACTCGCTCTTGCTAACAGCCCAGAAGCATTGCGACTCTTCTCTGGATGATTTGCCCACCAACACTTCACATCAGCTCAAGCCGGCTGCCCGGAGGAAAAGAGGCTAGGAAAGATCGTAGCAGGCACGGTTGTTGCCGCACGAGAAGTGCCTGCTCCGGAGGCTTCTTGCGAGCAGCGCTAAAAGCACGCGAACATCGCATTTCTGTGCTTTCCTGAACAGCTTGCGCTGGGACAGTTACAGCCGTGTTTTGCAAGCTGTCCGGGGTTCTGAGGCACTAAAAGTGCGGATGTGTGGCGACTGTCCAAGACGAGAACCGGCTGCTCTGAAAGCCCTTCCTGCTCTTCACGTACGCTTTCTAGCAGCTCTACGGACACACACACGTCAGCCTCTTCACTGTCCCACACAGCTAGCACGCTGGCAGTTACCGTCAACTTGGAAGCAGCCGCGCAGAAGGCAGTCGCCCTCAAACCGGCGAACAGCGCATCATCGCAGCTACACGCGAGCTGGCCGCACTCGGAAGTTTTCGCGGCTCTTCTTTCGCTCTTTCCCGCAGAGCTCCGGCGATGCACAACTCGAACCGCGAAAGCCGCAATGAGCTTTGTGCAAGCTGCGCAGAAGAAACAAGTCACTAAACCGGCAAATGTCCAGCTAATCTCCCACATGAAAAGGGTCAGCAAGGAAAGCTCTTGCTGCTCTTCACTCGCTCTTGCTAACAGCCCAGAAGCATTGCGACTCTTCTCTGGATGATTTGCCCACCAACACTTCACATCAGCTCAAGCCGGCTGCCCGGAGGAAAAGAGGCTAGGAAAGATCGTAGCAGGCACGGTTGTTGCCGCACGAGAAGTGCCTGCTCCGGAGGCTTCTTGCGAGCAGCGCTAAAAGCACGCGAACATCGCATTTCTGTGCTTTCCTGAACAGCTTGCGCTGGGACAGTTACAGCCGTGTTTTGCAAGCTGTCCGGGGTTCTGAGGCACTAAAAGTGCGGATGTGTGGCGACTGTCCAAGACGAGAACCGGCTGCTCTGAAAGCCCTTCCTGCTCTTCACGTACGCTTTCTAGCAGCTCTACGGACACACACGCGTCAGCCTCTTCACTGTCCTACACAGCTAGCACGCTGGCACTTACCGTCAACTTGGAAGCAGCCGCGCAGAAGGCAGTCGCCCTCCAACCGGCGAACAGCGCATCATCGCGGCTACACGCGAGCTGGCCGCACTCGGAGCTTTCGCGGCTCTTCTCTCGCTCTTTCCCGCAGAGCTCCGGCGATGCACAACTCGAACCGCGAAAGCCGCAATGAGCTTTGTGCAAGCTGCGCAGAAGAAACAAGGCACTAAACCGGCAAATGTCCAGCTAATCTCCCACATGAAAAGGGTCAGCAAGGAAAGCTCTTGCTGCTCTTCACTCGCTCTTGCTAACAGCCCAGAAGCATTGCGACTCTTCTCTGGATGATTTGCCCACCAACACTTCACATCAGCTCAAGCCGGCTGCCCGGAGGAAAAGAGGCTAGGAAAGATCGTAGCAGGGACGGTTGTTGCCGCAGGAGAAGTGCCTGCTCCGGAGGCTTCTTGCGAGCAGCGCTAAAAGCACGCGAACATCGCATTTCTGTGCTTTCCTGAACAGCTTGCGCTGGGACAGTTACAGCCGTGTTTTGCAAGCTGTCCGGGGTTCTGAGGCACTAAAAGTGCGGATGTGTGGCGACTGTCCAAGACGAGAACCGGCTGCTCTGAAAGCCCTTCCTGCTCTTCACGTACGCTTTCTAGCAGCTCTACGGACACACACACGTCAGCCTCTTCACTGTCCCACACAGCTAGCACGCTGGCACTTACCGTCAACTTGGAAGCAGCCGCGCAGAAGGCAGTCGCCCTCCAACCGGCGAACAGCGCATCATCGCGGCTACACGCGAGCTGGCCGCACTCGGAGCTTTCGCGGCTCTTCTCTCGCTCTTTCCCGCAGAGTTCCGGCGATGCACAACTCGAACCGTGAAAGCCGCAATGAGCTTTGTGCAAGCTGCGCAGAAGAAACAAGTCACTAAACCGGCAAATGTCCAGCTAATCTCCCACATGAAAAGGGTCAGCAAGGAAAGCTCTTGCTGCTCTTCACTCGCTCTTGCTAACAGCCCAGAAGCATTGCGAATCTTCTCTGGATGATTTGCCCACCAACACTTCACATCAGCTAAAGCCGGCTGCCCGGACGAAAAGAGGCTAGGAAAGATCGTAGCAGGCACGGTTGTTGCCGCACGAGAAGTGCCTGCTCCGGAGGCTTCTTGCGAGCAGCGCTAAAAGCACGCGAACATCGCATTTCTGTGCTTTCCTGAACAGCTTGCGCTGGGACAGTTACAGCCGTGTTTTGCAAGCTGTCCGGGGTTCTGAGGCACTAAAAGTGCGGATGTGTGGCGACTGTCCAAGACGAGAACCGGCTGCTCTGAAAGCCCTTCCTGCTCTTCACGTACGCTTTCTAGCAGCTCTACGGACACACACACGTCAGCCTCTTCACTGTCCTACACAGCTAGCACGCTGGCACTTACCGTCAACTTGGAAGCAGCCGCGCAGAAGGCAGTCGCCCTCCAACCGGCGAACAGCGCATCATCGCGGCTACACGCGAGCTGGCCGCACTCGGAGCTTTCGCGGCTCTTCTTTCGCTCTTTCCCGCAGAGCTCCGGCGATGCACAACTCGAACCGCGAAAGCCGCAATGAGCTTTGTGCAAGCTGCGCAGAAGAAACAAGGCACTAAACCGGCAAATGTCCAGCTAATCTCCCACATGAAAAGGGTCAGCAAGGAAAGCTCTTGCTGCTCTTCACTCGCTCTTGCTAACAGCCCAGAAGCATTGCGACACTTCTCTGGATGATTTGCCCACCAACACTTCACATCAGCTCAAGCCGGCTGCCCGGAGGAAAAGAGGCTAGGAAAGATCGTAGCAGGCACGGTTGTTGCCGCACGAGAAGTGCCTGCTCCGGAGGCTTCTTGCGAGCAGCGCTAAAAGCACGCGAACATCGCATTTCTGTGCTTTCCTGAACAGCTTGCGCTGGGACAGTTACAGCCGTGTTTTGCAAGCTGTCCGGGCTTCTGAGGCACTAAAAGTGCGGATGTGTGGCGACTGTCCAAGACGAGAACCGGCTGCTCTGAAAGCCCTTCCTGATCTTCACGTACGCTTTCTAGCAGCTCTACGGACACACACGCGTCAGCCTCTTCACTGTCCTACACAGCTAGCACGCTGGCAGTTACCGTCAACTTGGAAGCAGCCGCGCAGAAGGCAGTCGCCCTCCAACCGGCGAACAGCGCATCATCGCGGCTACACGCGAGCTGGCCGCACTCGGAGCTTTCGCGGCTCTTCTTTCGCTCTTTCCCGCAGAGCTCCCGCGATGCACAACTCGAACCGCGAAAGCCGCAATGAGCTTTGTGCAAGCTGCGCAGAAGAAACAAGGCAGTAAACCGGCAAATGTCCAGCTAATCTCCCACATGAAAAGGGTCAGCAAGGAAAGCTCTTGCTGCTCTTCACTCGCTCTTGCTAACAGCCCAGAAGCATTGCGACTCTTCTCTGGATGATTTGCCCACCAACACTTCACATCAGCTCAAGCCGGCTGCCCGGAGGAAAAGAGGCTAGGAAAGATCGTAGCAGGCACGGTTGTTGCCACACGAGAAGTGCCTGCTCCGGAGGCTTCTTGCGAGCAGCGCTAAAAGCACGCGAACATCGCATTTCTGTGCTTTCCTGAACAGCTTGCGCTGGGACAGTTACAGCCGTGTTTTGCAAGCTGTCCGGGGTTCTGAGGCACTAAAAGTGCGGATGTGTGGCGACTGTCCAAGACGAGAACCGGCTGCTCTGAAAGCCCTTCCTGCTCTTCACGTACGCTTTCTAGCAGCTCTATGGACACACACACGTCAGCCTCTTCACTGTCCCACACAGCTAGCACGCTGGCAGTTACCGTCAACTTGGAAGCAGCCGCGCAGAAGGCAGTCGCCCTCCAACCGGCGAACAGCGCATCATCGCGGCTACACGCGAGCTGGCCGCACTCGGAAGTTTTCGCGGCTCTTCTTTCGCTCTTTCCCGCAGAGCTCCGGCGATGCACAACTCGAACCGCGAAAGCCGCAATGAGCTTTGTGCAAGCTGCGCAGAAGAAACAAGTCACTAAACCGGCAAATGTCCAGCTAATCTCCCACATGAAAAGGGTCAGCAAGGAAAGCTCTTGCTGCTCTTCACTCGCTCTTGCTAACAGCCCAGAAGCATTGCGACTCTTCTCTGGATGATTTGCCCACCAACACTTCACATCAGCTCAAGCCGGCTGCCCGGAGGAAAAGAGGCTAGGAAAGATCGTAGCAGGCACGGTTGTTGCCGCACGAGAAGTGCCTGCTCCGGAGGCTTCTTGCGAGCAGCGCTAAAAGCACGCGAACATCGCATTTCTGTGCTTTCCTGAACAGCTTGCGCTGGGACAGTTACAGCCGTGTTTTGCAAGCTGTCCGGGGTTCTGAGGCACTAAAAGTGCGGATGTGTGGCGACTGTCCAAGACGAGAACCGGCTGCTCTGAAAGCCCTTCCTGCTCTTCACGTACGCTTTCTAGCAGCTCTACGGACACACACACGTCAGCCTCTTCACTGTCCCACACAGCTAGCACGCTGGCAGTTACCGTCAACTTGGAAGCAGCCGCGCAGAAGGCAGTCGCCCTCCAACCGGCGAACAGCGCATCATCGCAGCTACACGCGAGCTGGCCGCACTCGGAAGTTTTCGCGGCTCTTCTTTCGCTCTTTCCCGCAGAGCTCCGGCGATGCACAACTCGAACCGCGAAAGCCGCAATGAGCTTTGTGCAAGCTGCGCAGAAGAAACAAGTCACTAAACCGGCAAATGTCCAGCTAATCTCCCACATGAAAAGGGTCAGCAAGGAAAGCTCTTGCTGCTCTTCACTCGCTCTTGCTAACAGCCCAGAAGCATTGCGACTCTTCTCTGGATGATTTGCCCACCAACACTTCACATCAGCTCAAGCCGGCTGCCCGGAGGAAAAGAGGCTAGGAAAGATCGTAGCAGCCACGGTTGTTGCCGCACGAGAAGTGCCTGCTCCGGAGGCTTCTTGCGAGCAGCGCTAAAAGCACGCGAACATCGCATTTCTGTGCTTTCCTGAACAGCTTGCGCTGGGACAGTTACAGCCGTGTTTTGCAAGCTGTCCGGGGTTCTGAGGCACTAAAAGTGCGGATGTGTGGCGACTGTCCAAGACGAGAACCGGCTGCTCTGAAAGCCCTTCCTGCTCTTCACGTACGCTTTCTAGCAGCTCTACGGACACACACACGTCAGCCTCTTCACTGTCCTACACAGCTAGCACGCTGGCACTTACCGTCAACTTGGAAGCAGCCGCGCAGAAGGCAGTCGCCCTCCAACCGGCGAACAGCGCATCATCGCGGCTACACGCGAGCTGGCCGCACTCGGCGCTTTCGCGGCTCTTCTTTCACTCTTTCCCGCAGAGCTCCGGCGATGCACAACTCGAACCGCGAAAGCCGCAATGAGCTTTGTGCAAGCTGCGCAGAAGAAACAAGTCACTAAACCGGCAAATGTCCAGCTAATCTCCCACATGAAAAGGGTCAGCAAGGAAAGCTCTTGCTGCTGTTCACTCGCTCTTGCTAACAGCCCAGAAGCATTGCGACTCTTCTCTGGATGATTTGCCCACCAACACTTCACATCAGCTCAAGCCGGCTGCCCGGAGGAAAAGAGGCTAGGAAAGATCGTAGCAGCCACGGGTGTTGCTGCACGAGAAGTGCCTGCTCCGGAGGCTTCTTGCGAGCAGCGCTAAAAGCACGCGAACATCGCGTTTCTGTGCTTTCCTGAACAGCTTGCGCTGGGACAGTTACAGCCGTGTTTTGCAAGCTGTCCGGGGTTCTGAGGCACTAAAAGTGCGGATGTGTGGCGACTGTCCAAGACGAGAACCGGCTGCTCTGAAAGCCCTTCCTGCTCTTCACGTACGCTTTCTAGCAGCTCTACGGACACACACACGTCAGCCTCTTCACTGTCCTACACAGCTAGCACGCTGGCAGTTACCGTCAACTTGGAAGCAGCCGCGCAGAAGGCAGTCGCCCTCCAACCGGCGAACAGCGCATCATCGCGGCTACACGCGAGCTGGCCGCACTCGGCGCTTTCGCGGCTCTTCTTTCGCTCTTTACCGCAGAGCTCCGGCGATGCACAACTCGAACCGCGAAAGCCGCAATGAGCTTTGTGCAAGCTGCGCAGAAGAAACAAGGCACTAAACCGGCAAATGTCCAGCTACTCTCCCACGTGAAAAGGGTCAGCAAGGAAAGCTCTTGCTAACAGCCCAGAAGCATTGCGACTCTTCTCTGGATGATTTGCCCACCAACACTTCACATCAGCTGAAGCCGGCTGCCCGGAGGAAAAGAGGCTAGGAAAGATCGTAGCAGGCACGGTTGTTGCCGCACGAGAAGTGCCTGCTCCGGAGGCTTCTTGCGAGCAGCGCTAAAAGCACGCGAACATCGCATTTCTGTGCTTTCCTGAACAGCTTGCGCTGGGACAGTTACAGCCGTGTTTTGCAAGCTGTCCGGGGTTCTGAGGCACTAAAAGTGCGGATGTGTGGCGACTGTCCAAGACGAGAACCGGCTGCTCTGAAAGCCCTTCCTGCTCTTCACGTACGCTTTCTAGCAGCTCTACGGACACACACACGTCAGCCTCTTCACTGTCCTACACAGCTAGCACGCTGGCACTTACCGTCAAATTGGAAGCAGCCGCGCAGAAGGCAGTCGCCCTCCAACCGGCGAACAGCGCATCATCGCGGCTACACGCGAGCTGGCCGCACTCGGCGCTTTCGCGGCTCTTCTTTCGCTCTTTCCCGCAGAGCTCCGGCGATGCACAACTCGAACCGCGAAAGCCGCAATGAGCTTTGTGCAAGCTGCGCAGAAGAAACAAGTCACTAAACCGGCAAATGTCCAGCTAATCTCCCACATGAAAAGGGTCAGCAAGGAAAGCTCTTGCTGCTGTTCACTCGCTCTTGCTAACAGCCCAGAAGCATTGCGACTCTTCTCTGGATGATTTGCCCACCAACACTTCACATCAGCTGAAGCCGGCTGCCCGGAGGAAAAGAGGCTAGGAAAGATCGTAGCAGCCACGGGTGTTGCTGCACGAGAAGTGCCTGCTCCGGAGGCTTCTTGCGAGCAGCGCTAAAAGCACGCGAACATCGCGTTTCTGTGCTTTCCTGAACAGCTTGCGCTGGGACAGTTACAGCCGTGTTTTGTAAGCTGTCCGGGGTTCTGAGGCACTAAAAGTGCGGATGTGTGGCGACTGTCCAAGACGAGAACCGGCTGCTCTGAAAGCCCTTCCTGCTCTTCACGTACGCTTTCTAGCAGCTCTACGGACACACACGCGTCAGCCTCTTCACTGTCCTACACAGCTAGCACGCTGGCAGTTACCGTCAACTTGGAAGCAGCCGCGCAGAAGGCAGTCGCCCTCCAACCGGCGAACAGCGCATCATCGCGGCTACACGCGAGCTGGCCGCACTCGGAGCTTTCGCGGCTCTTCTCTCGCTCTTTCTCGCAGAGCTCCGGCAATGCACAACTCGAACCGCGAAAGCCGCAATGAGCTTTGTGCAAGCTGCGCAGAAGAAACAAGGCAGTAAACCGGCAAATGTCCAGCTAATCTCCAACGTGAAAAGGGTCAGCAAGGAAAGCTCTTGCTAACAGCCCAGAAGCATTGCGACTCTTCTCTGGATGATTTGCCCACCAACACTTCACATCAGCTCAAGCCGGCTGCCCGGAGGAAAAGAGGCTAGGAAAGATCGTAGCAGGCACGGTTGTTGCCGCACGAGAAGTGCCTGCTCCGGAGGCTTCTTGCGAGCAGCGCTAAAAGCACGCGAACATCGCATTTCTGTGCTTTCCTGAACAGCTTGCGCTGGGACAGTTACAGCCGTGTTTTGCAAGCTGTCCGGGGTTCTGAGGCACTAAAAGTGCGGATGTGTGGCGACTGTCCAAGACGAGAACCGGCTGCTCTGAAAGCCCTTCCTGCTCTTCACGTACGCTTTCTAGCAGCTCTACGGACACACACACGTCAGCCTCTTCACTGTCCCACACAGCTAGCACGCTGGCAGTTACCGTCAACTTGGAAGCAGCCGCGCAGAAGGCAGTCGCCCTCCAACCGGCGAACAGCGCATCATCGCGGCTACACGCGAGCTGGCCGCACTCGGAGCTTTCGCGGCTCTTCTTTCGCTCTTTCCCGCAGAGCTCCGGCGATGCACAACTCGAACCGCGAAAGCCGCAATGAGCTTTGTGCAAGCTGCGCAGAAGAAACAAGGCACTAAACCGGCAAATGTCCAGCTAATCTCCCACATGAAAAGGGTCAGCAAGGAAAGCTCTTGCTGCTCTTCACTCGCGCTTGCTAACAGCCCAGAAGCATTGCGACTCTTCTCTGGATGATTTGCCCACCAACACTTCACATCAGCTCAAGCCGGCTGCCCGGAGGAAAAGAGGCTAGGAAAGATTGTAGCAGGCACGGTTGTTGCTGCACGAGAAGTGCCTGCTCCGGAGGCTTCTTGCGAGCAGCGCTAAAAGCACGCGAACATCGAGTTTCTGTGCTTTCCTGAACAGCTTGCGCTGGGACAGTTACAGCCGTGTTTTGCAAGCTGTCCGGGGTTCTGAGGCACTAAAAGTGCGGATGTGTGGCGACTGTCCAAGACGAGAACCGGCTGCTCTGAAAGCCCTTCCTGCTCTTCACGTACGCTTTCTAGCAGCTCTACGGACACACACGCGTCAGCCTCTTCACTGTCCTACACAGCTAGCACGCTGGCAGTTACCGTCGACTTGGAAGCAGCCGCGCAGAAGGCAGTCGCCCTCCAACCGGCGAACAGCGCATCATCGCGGCTACACGCGAGCTGGCCGCACTCGGAGCTTTCGCGGCTCTTCTCTCGCTCTTTCTCGCAGAGCTCCGGCGATGCACAACTCGAACCGCGAAAGCCGCAATGAGCTTTGTGCAAGCTGCGCAGAAGAAACAAGGCACTAAACCGGCAAATGTCCAGCTAATCTCCCACGTGAAAAGGGTCAGCAAGGAAAGCTCTTGCTAACAGCCCAGAAGCATTGCGACTCTTCTCTGGATGATTTGCCCACCAACACTTCACATCAGCTCAAGCCGGCTGCCCGGAGGAAAAGAGGCTAGGAAAGATCGTAGCAGGCACGGTTGTTGCCGCACGAGAAGTGCCTGCTCCGGAGGCTTCTTGCGAGCAGCGCTAAAAGCACGCGAACATCGCATTTCTGTGCTTTCCTGAACAGCTTGCGCTGGGACAGTTACAGCCGTGTTTTGCAAGCTGTCCGGGGTTCTGAGGCACTAAAAGTGCGGATGTGTGGCGACTGTCCAAGACGAGAACCGGCTGCTCTGAAAGCCCTTCCTGCTCTTCACGTACGCTTTCTAGCAGCTCTACGGACACACACGCGTCAGCCTCTTCACTGTCCTACACAGCTAGCACGCTGGCAGTTACCGTCAACTTGGAAGCAGCCGCGCAGAAGGCAGTCGCCCTCCAACCGGCGAACAGCGCATCATCGCGGCTACACGCGAGCTGGCCGCACTCGGCGCTTTCGCGGCTCTTCTCTCGCTCTTTCTCGCAGAGCTCCGGCGATGCACAACTCGAACCGCGAAAGCCGCAATGAGCTTTGTGCAAGCTGCGCAGAAGAAACAAGGCAGTAAACCGGCAAATGTCCAGCTAATCTCCAACGTGAAAAGGGTCAGCAAGGAAAGCTCTTGCTAACAGCCCAGAAGCATTGCGACTCTTCTCTGGATGATTTGCCCACCAACACTTCACATCAGCTCAAGCCGGCTGCCCGGAGGAAAAGAGGCTAGGAAAGATCGTAGCAGGCACGGTTGTTGCCGCACGAGAAGTGCCTGCTCCGGAGGCTTCTTGCGAGCAGCGCTAAAAGCACGCGAACATCGCATTTCTGTGCTTTCCTGAACAGCTTGCGCTGGGACAGTTACAGCCGTGTTTTGCAAGCTGTCCGGGGTTCTGAGGCACTAAAAGTGCGGATGTGTGGCGACTGTCCAAGACGAGAACCGGCTGCTCTGAAAGCCCTTCCTGCTCTTCACGTACGCTTTCTAGCAGCTCTACGGACACACACACGTCAGCCTCTTCACTGTCCTACACAGCTAGCACGCTGGCACTTACCGTCAACTTGGAAGCAGCCGCGCAGAAGGCAGTCGCCCTCCAACCGGCGAACAGCGCATCATCGCGGCTACACGCGAGCTGGCCGCACTCGGAGCTTTCGCAGCTCTTCTCTCGCTCTTTCCCGCAGAGCTCCGGCGATGCACAACTCGAACCGCGAAAGCCGCAATGAGCTTTGTGCAAGCTGCGCAGAAGAAACAAGTCACTAAACCGGCAAATGTCCAGCTAATCTCCCACATGAAAAGGGTCAGCAAGGAAAGCTCTTGCTGCTCTTCACTCGCTCTTGCTAACAGCCCAGAAGCATTGCGACTCTTCTCTGGATGATTTGCCCACCAACACTTCACATCAGCTGAAGCCGGCTGCCCGGAGGAAAAGAGGCTAGGAAAGATCGTAGCAGGCACGGTTGTTGCCGCACGAGAAGTGCCTGCTCCGGAGGCTTCTTGCGAGCAGCGCTAAAAGCACACGAACATCGCATTTCTGTGCTTTCCCGAACAGCTTGCGCTGGGACAGTTACAGCCGTGTTTTGCAAGCTGTCCGGGGTTCTGAGGCACTAAAAGTGCGGATGTGTGGCGACTGTCCAAGACGAGAACCGGCTGCTCTGAAAGCCCTTCCTGCTCTTCACGTACGCTTTCTAGCAGCTCTACGGACACACACACGTCAGCCTCTTCACTGTCCCACACAGCTAGCACGCTGGCA
This sequence comes from Chlamydotis macqueenii, assembly GCF_036417535.1. Classification (NCBI taxonomy): domain Eukaryota; kingdom Metazoa; phylum Chordata; class Aves; order Otidiformes; family Otididae; genus Chlamydotis; species Chlamydotis macqueenii. The sequence continues at coordinate 118,358,977 of NC_141558.1, forward strand.
GTTACCGTCAACTTGGAAGCAGCCGCGCAGAAGGCAGTCGCCCTCCAACCGGCGAACAGCGCATCATCGCGGCTACACGCGAGCTGGCCGCACTCGGAGCTTTCGCGGCTCTTCTTTCGCTCTTTCCCGCAGAGCTCCGGCGATGCACAACTCGAACCGCGAAAGCCGCAATGAGCTTTGTGCAAGCTGCGCAGAAGAAACAAGGCACTAAACCGGCAAATGTCCAGCTAATCTCCCACATGAAAAGGGTCAGCAAGGAAAGCTCTTGCTGCTCTTCACTCGCTCTTGCTAACAGCCCAGAAGCATTGCGACTCTTCTCTGGATGATTTGCCCACCAACACTTCACATCAGCTCAAGCCGGCTGCCCGGAGGAAAAGAGGCTAGGAAAGATCGTAGCAGCCACGGGTGTTGCTGCACGAGAAGTGCCTGCTCCGGAGGCTTCTTGCGAGCAGCGCTAAAAGCACGCGAACATCGCGTTTCTGTGCTTTCCTGAACAGCTTGCGCTGGGACAGTTACAGCCGTGTTTTGCAAGCTGTCCGGGGTTCTGAGGCACTAAAAGTGCGGATGTGTGGCGACTGTCCAAGACGAGAACCGGCTGCTCTGAAAGCCCTTCCTGCTCTTCACGTACGCTTTCTAGCAGCTCTACGGACACACACACGTCAGCCTCTTCACTGTCCTACACAGCTAGCACGCTGGCAGTTACCGTCAACCTGGAAGCAGCCGCGCAGAAGGCAGTCGCCCTCCAACCGGCGAACAGCGCATCATCGCGGCTACACGCGAGCTGGCCGCACTCGGAGCTTTCGCGGCTCTTCTCTCGCTCTTTCCCGCAGAGCTCCGGCAATGCACAACTCGAACCGCGAAAGCCGCAATGAGCTTTGTGCAAGCTGCGCAGAAGAAACAAGGCACTAAACCAGCAAATGTCCAGCTACTCTCCCACATGAAAAGGGTCAGCAAGGAAAGCTCTTGCTAACAGCCCAGAAGCATTGCGACTCTTCTCTGGATGATTTGCCCACCAACACTTCACATCAGCTCAAGCCGGCTGCCCGGAGGAAAAGAGGCTAGGAAAGATCGTAGCAGGCACGGTTGTTGCCGCACGAGAAGTGCCTGCTCCGGAGGCTTCTTGCGAGCAGCGCTAAAAGCACGCGAACATCGCATTTCTGTGCTTTCCTGAACAGCTTGCGCTGGGACAGTTACAGCCGTGCTTTGCAAGCTGTCCGGGGTGCTGAGGCACTAAAAGTGCGGATGTGTGGCGACTGTCCAAGACGAGAACCGGCTGCTCTGAAAGCCCTTCCTGCTCTTCACGTACGCTTTCTAGCAGCTCTACGGACACACACGCGTCAGCCTCTTCACTGTCCTACACAGCTAGCACGCTGGCACTTACCGTCAACTTGGAAGCAGCCGCGCAGAAGGCAGTCGCCCTCCAACCGGCGAACAGCGCATCATCGCGGCTACACGCGAGCTGGCCGCACTCGGCGCTTTCGCGGCTCTTCTTTCGCTCTTTCCCGCAGAGCTCCGGCGATGCACAACTCGAACCGCGAAAGCCGCAATGAGCTTTGTGCAAGCTGCGCAGAAGAAACAAGTCACTAAACCGGCAAATGTCCAGCTAATCTCCCACATGAAAAGGGTCAGCAAGGAAAGCTCTTGCTGCTCTTCACTCGCGCTTGCTAACAGCCCAGAAGCATTGCGACTCTTCTCTGGATGATTTGCCCACCAACACTTCACATCAGCTCAAGCCGGCTGCCCGGAGGAAAAGAGGCTAGGAAAGATCGTAGCAGGCACGGTTGTTGCCGCACGAGAAGTGCCTGCTCCGGAGGCTTCTTGCGAGCAGCGCTAAAAGCACGCGAACATCGCATTTCTGTGCTTTCCTGAACAGCTTGCGCTGGGACAGTTACAGCCGTGTTTTGCAAGCTGTCCGGGGTTCTGAGGCACTAAAAGTGTGGATGTGTGGCGACTGTCCAAGACGAGAACCGGCTGCTCTGAAAGCCCTTCCTGCTCTTCACGTACGCTTTCTAGCAGCTCTACGGACACACACACGTCAGCCTCTTCACTGTCCTACACAGCTAGCATGCTGGCAGTTACCGTCAACTTGGAACCAGCCGCGCAGAAGGCAGTCGCCCTCCAACCGGCGAACAGCGCATCATCGCGGCTACACGCGAGCTGGCCGCACTCGGAGCTTTCGCGGCTCTTCTCTCGCTCTTTCCCGCAGAGCTCCGGCAATGCACAACTCGAACCGCGAAAGCCGCAATGAGCTTTGTGCAAGCTGCGCAGAAGAAACAAGGCAGTAAACCGGCAAATGTCCAGCTACTCTCCCACGTGAAAAGGGTCAGCAAGGAAAGCTCTTGCTAACAGCCCAGAAGCATTGCGACTCTTCTCTGGATGATTTGCCCACCAACACTTCACATCAGCTCAAGCCGGCTGCCCGGAGGAAAAGAGGCTAGGAAAGATTGTAGCAGGCACGTTTGTTGCTGCACGAGAAGTGCCTGCTCCGGAGGCTTCTTGCGAGCAGCGCTAAAAGCACGCGAACATCGAGTTTCTGTGCTTTCCTGAACAGCTTGCGCTGGGACAGTTACAGCCGTGTTTTGCAAGCTGTCCGGGGTTCTGAGGCACTAAAAGTGCGGATGTGTGGCGACTGTCCAAGACGAGAACCGGCTGCTCTGAAAGCCCTTCCTGCTCTTCACGTACGCTTTCTAGCAGCTCTACGGACACACACGCGTCAGCCTCTTCACTGTCCTACACAGCTAGCACGCTGGCAGTTACCGTCGACTTGGAAGCAGCCGCGCAGAAGGCAGTCGCCCTCCAACCGGCGAACAGCGCATCATCGCGGCTACACGCGAGCTGGCCGCACTCGGAGCTTTCGCGGCTCTTCTCTCGCTCTTTCTCGCAGAGCTCCGGCGATGCACAACTCGAACCGCGAAAGCCGCAATGAGCTTTGTGCAAGCTGCGCAGAAGAAACAAGGCACTAAACCGGCAAATGTCCAGCTAATCTCCCACATGAAAAGGGTCAGCAAGGAAAGCTCTTGCTAACAGCCCAGAAGCATTGCGACTCTTCTCTGGATGATTTGCCCACCAACACTTCACATCAGCTCAAGCCGGCTGCCCGGAGGAAAAGAGGCTAGGAAAGATCGTAGCAGGCACGGTTGTTGCCGCACGAGAAGTGCCTGCTCCGGAGGCTTCTTGCGAGCAGCGCTAAAAGCACGCGAACATCGCATTTCTGTGCTTTCCTGAACAGCTTGCGCTGGGAGAGTTACAGCCGTGTTTTGCAAGCTGTCCGGGGTGCTGAGGCACTAAAAGTGCGGATGTGTGGCGACTGTCCAAGACGAGAACCGGCTGCTCTGAAAGCCCTTCCTGCTCTTCACGTACGCTTTCTAGCAGCTCTACGGACACACACACGTCAGCCTCTTCACTGTCCTACACAGCTAGCACGCTGGCAGTTACCGTCAACCTGGAAGCAGCCGCGCAGAAGGCAGTCGCCCTCCAACCGGCGAACAGCGCATCATCGCGGCTACACGCGAGCTGGCCGCACTCGGAGCTTTCGCGGCTCTTCTCTCGCTCTTTCCCGCAGAGCTCCGGCAATGCACAACTCGAACCGCGAAAGCCGCAATGAGCTTTGTGCAAGCTGCGCAGAAGAAACAAGGCACTAAACCAGCAAATGTCCAGCTACTCTCCCACATGAAAAGGGTCAGCAAGGAAAGCTCTTGCTAACAGCCCAGAAGCATTGCGACTCTTCTCTGGATGATTTGCCCACCAACACTTCACATCAGCTCAAGCCGGCTGCCCGGAGGAAAAGAGGCTAGGAAAGATCGTAGCAGGCACGGTTGTTGCCGCACGAGAAGTGCCTGCTCCGGAGGCTTCTTGCGAGCAGCGCTAAAAGCACGCGAACATCGCATTTCTGTGCTTTCCTGAACAGCTTGCGCTGGGACAGTTACAGCCGTGCTTTGCAAGCTGTCCGGGGTGCTGAGGCACTAAAAGTGCGGATGTGTGGCGACTGTCCAAGACGAGAACCGGCTGCTCTGAAAGCCCTTCCTGCTCTTCACGTACGCTTTCTAGCAGCTCTACGGACACACACACGTCAGCCTCTTCACTGTCCTACACAGCTAGCACGCTGGCACTTACCGTCAACTTGGAAGCAGCCGCGCAGAAGGCAGTCGCCCTCCAACCGGCGAACAGCGCATCATCGCGGCTACACGCGAGCTGGCCGCACTCGGCGCTTTCGCGGCTCTTCTTTCGCTCTTTCCCGCAGAGCTCCGGCGATGCACAACTCGAACCGCGAAAGCCGCAATGAGCTTTGTGCAAGCTGCGCAGAAGAAACAAGTCACTAAACCGGCAAATGTCCAGCTAATCTCCCACATGAAAAGGGTCAGCAAGGAAAGCTCTTGCTGCTCTTCACTCGCGCTTGCTAACAGCCCAGAAGCATTGCGACTCTTCTCTGGATGATTTGCCCACCAACACTTCACATCAGCTCAAGCCGGCTGCCCGGAGGAAAAGAGGCTAGGAAAGATCGTAGCAGGCACGGTTGTTGCCGCACGAGAAGTGCCTGCTCCGGAGGCTTCTTGCGAGCAGCGCTAAAAGCACGCGAACATCGCATTTCTGTGCTTTCCTGAACAGCTTGCGCTGGGACAGTTACAGCCGTGTTTTGCAAGCTGTCCGGGGTTCTGAGGCACTAAAAGTGTGGATGTGTGGCGACTGTCCAAGACGAGAACCGGCTGCTCTGAAAGCCCTTCCTGCTCTTCACGTACGCTTTCTAGCAGCTCTACGGACACACACACGTCAGCCTCTTCACTGTCCTACACAGCTAGCACGCTGGCAGTTACCGTCAACTTGGAAGCAGCCGCGCAGAAGGCAGTCGCCCTCCAACCGGCGAACAGCGCATCATCGCGGCTACACGCGAGCTGGCCGCACTCGGAGCTTTCGCGGCTCTTCTCTCGCTCTTTCCCGCAGAGCTCCGGCAATGCACAACTCGAACCGCGAAAGCCGCAATGAGCTTTGTGCAAGCTGCGCAGAAGAAACAAGGCAGTAAACCGGCAAATGTCCAGCTACTCTCCCACGTGAAAAGGGTCAGCAAGGAAAGCTCTTGCTAACAGCCCAGAAGCATTGCGACTCTTCTCTGGATGATTTGCCCACCAACACTTCACATCAGCTCAAGCCGGCTGCCCGGAGGAAAAGAGGCTAGGAAAGATTGTAGCAGGCACGGTTGTTGCTGCACGAGAAGTGCCTGCTCCGGAGGCTTCTTGCGAGCAGCGCTAAAAGCACGCGAACATCGCGTTTCTGTGCTTTCCTGAACAGCTTGCGCTGGGACAGTTACAGCCGTGTTTTGCAAGCTGTCCGGGGTTCTGAGGCACTAAAAGTGCGGATGTGTGGCGACTGTCCAAGACGAGAACCGGCTGCTCTGAAAGCCCTTCCTGCTCTTCACGTACGCTTTCTAGCAGCTCTACGGACACACACGCGTCAGCCTCTTCACTGTCCTACACAGCTAGCACGCTGGCAGTTACCGTCGACTTGGAAGCAGCCGCGCAGAAGGCAGTCGCCCTCCAACCGGCGAACAGCGCATCATCGCGGCTACACGCGAGCTGGCCGCACTCGGAGCTTTCGCGGCTCTTCTCTCGCTCTTTCTCGCAGAGCTCCGGCGATGCACAACTCGAACCGCGAAAGCCGCAATGAGCTTTGTGCAAGCTGCGCAGAAGAAACAAGGCACTAAACCGGCAAATGTCCAGCTAATCTCCCACATGAAAAGGGTCAGCAAGGAAAGCTCTTGCTAACAGCCCAGAAGCATTGCGACTCTTCTCTGGATGATTTGCCCACCAACACTTCACATCAGCTCAAGCCGGCTGCCCGGAGGAAAAGAGGCTAGGAAAGATCGTAGCAGGCACGGTTGTTGCCGCACGAGAAGTGCCTGCTCCGGAGGCTTCTTGCGAGCAGCGCTAAAAGCACGCGAACATCGCATTTCTGTGCTTTCCTGAACAGCTTGCGCTGGGAGAGTTACAGCCGTGTTTTGCAAGCTGTCCGGGGTGCTGAGGCACTAAAAGTGCGGATGTGTGGCGACTGTCCAAGACGAGAACCGGCTGCTCTGAAAGCCCTTCCTGCTCTTCACGTACGCTTTCTAGCAGCTCTACGGACACACACACGTCAGCCTCTTCACTGTCCCACACAGCTAGCACGCTGGCAGTTACCGTCAACTTGGAAGCAGCCGCGCAGAAGGCAGTCGCCCTCCAACCGGCGAACAGCGCATCATCGCGGCTACACGCGAGCTGGCCGCACTCGGAGCTTTCGCGGCTCTTCTCTCGCTCTTTCCCGCAGAGCTCCGGCAATGCACAACTCGAACCGCGAAAGCCGCAATGAGCTTTGTGCAAGCTGCGCAGAAGAAACAAGGCACTAAACCAGCAAATGTCCAGCTACTCTCCCACATGAAAAGGGTCAGCAAGGAAAGCTCTTGCTAACAGCCCAGAAGCATTGCGACTCTTCTCTGGATGATTTGCCCACCAACACTTCACATCAGCTCAAGCCGGCTGCCCGGAGGAAAAGAGGCTAGGAAAGATCGTAGCAGGCACGGTTGTTGCCGCACGAGAAGTGCCTGCTCCGGAGGCTTCTTGCGAGCCGCGCTAAAAGCACGCGAACATCGCGTTTCTCTGCTTTCCTGAAAAGCTTGCGCTGGGACAGTTACAGCCATGTTTTGCAAGCTGTCCGGGGTTCTGAGGCACTAAAAGTGCGGATGTGTGGCGACTGTCCAAGACGAGAACCGGCTGCTCTGAAAGCCCTTCCTGCTCTTCACGTACGCTTTCTAGCAGCTCTACGGACACACACACGTCAGCCTCTTCACTGTCCTACACAGCTAGCACGCTGGCAGTTACCGTCAACTTGGAAGCAGCCGCGCAGAAGGCAGTCGCCCTCCAACCGGCGAACAGCGCATCATCGCGGCTACACGCGAGCTGGCCGCACTCGGAGCTTTCGCGGCTCTTCTCTCGCTCTTTCTCGCAGAGCTCCGGCGATGCACAACTCGAACCGCGAAAGCCGCAATGAGCTTTGTGCAAGCTGCGCAGAAGAAACAAGGCAGTAAACCGGCTAATGTCCAGCTAATCTCCAACGTGAAAAGGGTCAGCAAGGAAAGCTCTTGCTAACAGCCCAGAAGCATTGCGACTCTTCTCTGGATGATTTGCCCACCAACACTTCACATCAGCTCAAGCCGGCTGCCCGGAGGAAAAGAGGCTAGGAAAGATCGTAGCAGGCACGGTTGTTGCCGCAAGAGAAGTGCCTGCTCCGGAGGCTTCTTGCGAGCAGCGCTAAAAGCACGCGAACATCGCATTTCTGTGCTTTCCTGAACAGCTTGCGCTGGGACAGTTACAGCCGTGTTTTGCAAGCTGTCCGGGGTTCTGAGGCACTAAAAGTGCGGATGTGTGGCGACTGTCCAAGACGAGAACCGGCTGCTCTGAAAGCCCTTCCTGCTCTTCACGTACGCTTTCTAGCAGCTCTACGGACACACACACGTCAGCCTCTTCACTGTCCTACACAGCTAGCACGCTGGCACGTACCGTCAACTTGGAAGCAGCCGCGCAGAAGGCAGTCGCCCTCCAACCGGCGAACAGCGCATCATCGCGGCTACACGCGAGCTGGCCGCACTCGGCGCTTTCGCGGCTCTTCTCTCGCTCTTTCTCGCAGAGCTCCGGCGATGCACAACTCGAACCGCGAAAGCCGCAATGAGCTTTGTGCAAGCTGCGCAGAAGAAACAAGGCAGTAAACCGGCAAATGTCCAGCTAATCTCCAACGTGAAAAGGGTCAGCAAGGAAAGCTCTTGCTAACAGCCCAGAAGCATTGCGACTCTTCTCTGGATGATTTGCCCACCAACACTTCACATCAGCTCAAGCCGGCTGCCCGGAGGAAAAGAGGCTAGGAAAGATCGTAGCAGGCACGGTTGTTGCCGCACGAGAAGTGCCTGCTCCGGAGGCTTCTTGCGAGCAGCGCTAAAAGCACGCGAACATCGCATTTCTGTGCTTTCCTGAACAGCTTGCGCTGGGACAGTTACAGCCGTGTTTTGCAAGCTGTCCGGGGTTCTGAGGCACTAAAAGTGCGGATGTGTGGCGACTGTCCAAGACGAGAACCGGCTGCTCTGAAAGCCCTTCCTGCTCTTCACGTACGCTTTCTAGCAGCTCTACGGACACACACACGTCAGCCTCTTCACTGTCCCACACAGCTAGCACGCTGGCAGTTACCGTCAACTTGGAAGCAGCCGCGCAGAAGGCAGTCGCCCTCCAACCGGCGAACAGCGCATCATCGCGGCTACACGCGAGCTGGCCGCACTCGGAGCTTTCGCGGCTCTTCTTTCGCTCTTTCCCGCAGAGCTCCGGCGATGCACAACTCGAACCGCGAAAGCCGCAATGAGCTTTGTGCAAGCTGCGCAGAAGAAACAAGTCACTAAACCGGCAAATGTCCAGCTAATCTCCCACATGAAAAGGGTCAGCAAGGAAAGCTCTTGCTGCTCTTCACTCGCTCTTGCTAACAGCCCAGAAGCATTGCGACTCTTCTCTGGATGATTTGCCCACCAACACTTCACATCAGCTCAAGCCTGCTGCCCGGAGGAAAAGAGGCTAGGAAAGATCGTAGCAGGCACGGTTGTTGCTGCACGAGAAGTGCCTGCTCCGGAGGCTTCTTGCGAGCAGCGCTAAAAGCACGCGAACATCGCATTTCTGTGCTTTCCTGAACAGCTTGCGCTGGGACAGTTACAGCCGTGTTTTGCAAGCTGTCCGGGGTTCTGAGGCACTAAAAGTGCGGATGTGTGGCGACTGTCCAAGACGAGAACCGGCTGCTCTGAAAGCCCTTCCTGCTCTTCACGTACACTTTCTAGCAGCTCTACGGACACACACACGTCAGCCTCTTCACTGTCCTACACAGCTAGCACGCTGGCACTTACCGTCAACTTGGAAGCAGCCGCGCAGAAGGCAGTCGCCCTCCAACCGGCGAACAGCGCATCATCGCGGCTACACGCGAGCTGGCCGCACTCGGAGCTTTCGCGGCTCTTCTTTCGCTCTTTCCCGCAGAGCTCCGGCGATGCACAACTCGAACCGCGAAAGCCGCAATGAGCTTTGTGCAAGCTGCGCAGAAGAAACAAGTCACTAAACCGGCAAATGTCCAGCTAATCTCCCACATGAAAAGGGTCAGCAAGGAAAGCTCTTGCTGCTCTTCACTCGCGCTTGCTAACAGCCCAGAAGCATTGCGACTCTTCTCTGGATGATTTGCCCACCAACACTTCACATCAGCTCAAGCCGGCTGCCCGGAGGAAAAGAGGCTAGGAAAGATCGTAGCAGGCACGGTTGTTGCCGCACGAGAAGTGCCTGCTCCGGAGGCTTCTTGCGAGCCGCGCTAAAAGCACGCGAACATCGCGTTTCTCTGCTTTCCTGAAAAGCTTGCGCTGGGACAGTTACAGCCGTGTTTTGCAAGCTGTCCGGGGTTCTGAGGCACTAAAAGTGCGGATGTGTGGCGACTGTCCAAGACGAGAACCGGCTGCTCTGAAAGCCCTTCCTGCTCTTCACGTACGCTTTCTAGCAGCTCTACGGACACACACACGTCAGCCTCTTCACTGTCCTACACAGCTAGCACGCTGGCAGTTACCGTCAACTTGGAACCAGCCGCGCAGAAGGCAGTCGCCCTCCAACCGGCGAACAGCGCATCATCGCGGCTACACGCGAGCTGGCCGCACTCGGAGCTTTCGCGGCTCTTCTCTCGCTCTTTCTCGCAGAGCTCCGGCGATGCACAACTCGAACCGCGAAAGCCGCAATGAGCTTTGTGCAAGCTGCGCAGAAGAAACAAGGCAGTAAACCGGCTAATGTCCAGCTAATCTCCAACGTGAAAAGGGTCAGCAAGGAAAGCTCTTGCTAACAGCCCAGAAGCATTGCGACTCTTCTCTGGATGATTTGCCCACCAACACTTCACATCAGCTCAAGCCGGCTGCCCGGAGGAAAAGAGGCTAGGAAAGATCGTAGCAGGCACGGTTGTTGCCGCAAGAGAAGTGCCTGCTCCGGAGGCTTCTTGCGAGCAGCGCTAAAAGCACGCGAACATCGCATTTCTGTGCTTTCCTGAACAGCTTGCGCTGGGACAGTTACAGCCGTGTTTTGCAAGCTGTCCGGGGTTCTGAGGCACTAAAAGTGCGGATGTGTGGCGACTGTCCAAGACGAGAACCGGCTGCTCTGAAAGCCCTTCCTGCTCTTCACGTACGCTTTCTAGCAGCTCTACGGACACACACACGTCAGCCTCTTCACTGTCCTACACAGCTAGCACGCTGGCACGTACCGTCAACTTGGAAGCAGCCGCGCAGAAGGCAGTCGCCCTCCAACCGGCGAACAGCGCATCATCGCGGCTACACGCGAGCTGGCCGCACTCGGAGCTTTCGCGGCTCTTCTTTCGCTCTTTCCCGCAGAGCTCCGGCGATGCACAACTCGAACCGCGAAAGCCGCAATGAGCTTTGTGCAAGCTGCGCAGAAGAAACAAGGCAGTAAACCGGCAAATGTCCAGCTAATCTCCCACATGAAAAGGGTCAGCAAGGAAAGCTCTTGCTGCTCTTCACTCGCGCTTGCTAACAGCCCAGAAGCATTGCGACTCTTCTCTGGATGATTTGCCCACCAACACTTCACATCAGCTCAAGCCGGCTGCCCGGAGGAAAAGAGGCTAGGAAAGATCGTAGCAGGCACGGTTGTTGCTGCACGAGAAGTGCCTGCTCCGGAGGCTTCTTGCGAGCAGCGCTAAAAGCACGCGAACATCGCATTTCTGTGCTTTCCTGAACAGCTTGCGCTGGGACAGTTACAGCCGTGTTTTGCAAGCTGTCCGGGGTTCTGAGGCACTAAAAGTGCGGATGTGTGGCGACTGTCCAAGACGAGAACCGGCTGCTCTGAAAGCCCTTCCTGCTCTTCACGTACGCTTTCTAGCAGCTCTACGGACACACACACGTCAGCCTCTTCACTGTCCTACACAGCTAGCACGCTGGCACTTACCGTCAACTTGGAAGCAGCCGCGCAGAAGGCAGTCGCCCTCCAACCGGCGAACAGCGCATCATCGCGGCTACACGCGAGCTGGCCGCACTCGGAGCTTTCGCGGCTCTTCTTTCGCTCTTTCCCGCAGAGCTCCGGCGATGCACAACTCGAACCGCGAAAGCCGCAATGAGCTTTGTGCAAGCTGCGCAGAAGAAACAAGTCACTAAACCGGCAAATGTCCAGCTAATCTCCCACATGAAAAGGGTCAGCAAGGAAAGCTCTTGCTGCTCTTCACTCGCGCTTGCTAACAGCCCAGAAGCATTGCGACTCTTCTCTGGATGATTTGCCCACCAACACTTCACATCAGCTCAAGCCGGCTGCCCGGAGGAAAAGAGGCTAGGAAAGATCGTAGCAGGCACGGTTGTTGCCGCACGAGAAGTGCCTGCTCCGGAGGCTTCTTGCGAGCCGCGCTAAAAGCACGCGAACATCGCGTTTCTCTGCTTTCCTGAAAAGCTTGCGCTGGGACAGTTACAGCCGTGTTTTGCAAGCTGTCCGGGGTTCTGAGGCACTAAAAGTGCGGATGTGTGGCGACTGTCCAAGACGAGAACCGGCTGCTCTGAAAGCCCTTCCTGCTCTTCACGTACGCTTTCTAGCAGCTCTACGGACACACACACGTCAGCCTCTTCACTGTCCTACACAGCTAGCACGCTGGCAGTTACCGTCAACTTGGAACCAGCCGCGCAGAAGGCAGTCGCCCTCCAACCGGCGAACAGCGCATCATCGCGGCTACACGCGAGCTGGCCGCACTCGGAGCTTTCGCGGCTCTTCTCTCGCTCTTTCTCGCAGAGCTCCGGCGATGCACATCTCGAACCGCGAAAGCCGCAATGAGCTTTGTGCAAGCTGCGCAGAAGAAACAAGGCAGTAAACCGGCTAATGTCCAGCTAATCTCCAACGTGAAAAGGGTCAGCAAGGAAAGCTCTTGCTAACAGCCCAGAAGCATTGCGACTCTTCTCTGGATGATTTGCCCACCAACACTTCACATCAGCTCAAGCCGGCTGCCCGGAGGAAAAGAGGCTAGGAAAGACCGTAGCAGGCACGGTTGTTGCCGCAAGAGAAGTGCCTGCTCCGGAGGCTTCTTGCGAGCAGCGCTAAAAGCACGCGAACATCGCATTTCTGTGCTTTCCTGAACAGCTTGCGCTGGGACAGTTACAGCCGTGTTTTGCAAGCTGTCCGGGGTTCTGAGGCACTAAAAGTGCGGATGTGTGGCGACTGTCCAAGACGAGAACCGGCTGCTCTGAAAGCCCTTCCTGATCTTCACGTACGCTTTCTAGCAGCTCTACGGACACACACACGTCAGCCTCTTCACTGTCCTACACAGCTAGCACGCTGGCACGTACCGTCAACTTGGAAGCAGCCGCGCAGAAGGCAGTCGCCCTCCAACCGGCGAACAGCGCATCATCGCGGCTACACGCGAGCTGGCCGCACTCGGAGCTTTCGCGGCTCTTCTTTCGCTCTTTCCCGCAGAGCTCCGGCGATGCACAACTCGAACCGCGAAAGCCGCAATGAGCTTTGTGCAAGCTGCGCAGAAGAAACAAGGCAGTAAACCGGCAAATGTCCAGCTAATCTCCCACATGAAAAGGGTCAGCAAGGAAAGCTCTTGCTGCTCTTCACTCGCGCTTGCTAACAGCCCAGAAGCATTGCGACTCTTCTCTGGATGATTTGCCCACCAACACTTCACATCAGCTCAAGCCGGCTGCCCGGAGGAAAAGAGGCTAGGAAAGATCGTAGCAGGCACGGTTGTTGCCGCACGAGAAGTGCCTGCTCCGGAGGCTTCTTGCGAGCAGCGCTAAAAGCACGCGAACATCGCGTTTCTCTGCTTTCCTGAAAAGCTTGCGCTGGACAGTTACAGCCGTGTTTTGCAAGCTGTCCGGGGTGCTGAGGCACTAAAAGTGCGGATGTGTGGCGACTGTCCAAGACGAGAACCGGCTGCTCTGAAAGCCCTTCCTGCTCTTCACGTACGCTTTCTAGCAGCTCTACGGACACACACACGTCAGCCTCTTCACTGTCCTACACAGCTAGCACGCTGGCACTTACCGTCAACTTGGAAGCAGCCGCGCAGAAGGCAGTCGCCCTCCAACCGGCGAACAGCGCATCATCGCGGCTACACGCGAGCTGGCCGCACTCGGCGCTTTCGCGGCTCTTCTTTCTCTCTTTCTCGCAGAGCTCCGGCGATGCACAACTCGAACCGCGAAAGCCGCAATGAGCTTTGTGCAAGCTGCGCAGAAGAAACAAGGCACTAAACCGGCAAATGTCCAGCTAATCTCCAACGTGAAAAGGGTCAGCAAGGAAAGCTCTTGCTAACAGCCCAGAAGCATTGCGACTCTTCTCTGGATGATTTGCCCACCAACACTTCACATCAGCTCAAGCCGGCTGCCCGGAGGAAAAGAGGCTAGGAAAGATCGTAGCAGGCACGGTTGTTGCCGCACGAGAAGTGCCTGCTCCGGAGGCTTCTTGCGAGCAGCGCTAAAAGCACGCGAACATCGCATTTGTGTGCTTTCCTGAACAGCTTGCGCTGGGACAGTTACAGCCGTGTTTTGCAAGCTGTCCGGGGTTCTGAGGCACTAAAAGTGCGGATGTGTGGCGACTGTCCAAGACGAGAACCGGCTGCTCTGAAAGCCCTTCCTGCTCTTCACGTACGCTTTCTAGCAGCTCTACAGACACACACACGTCAGCCTCTTCACTGTCCTACACAGCTAGCACGCTGGCACTTACCGTCAACTTGGAAGCAGCCGCGCAGAAGGCAGTCGCCCTCCAACCGGCGAACAGCGCATCATCGCGGCTACACGCGAGCTGGCCGCACTCGGAGCTTTCGCGGCTCTTCTTTCGCTCTTTCCCGCAGAGCTCCGGCGATGCACAACTCGAACCGCGAAAGCCGCAATGAGCTTTGTGCAAGCTGCGCAGAAGAAACAAGGCAGTAAACCGGCAAATGTCCAGCTAATCTCCCACATGAAAAGGGTCAGCAAGGAAAGCTCTTGCTGCTCTTCACTCGCTCTTGCTAACAGCCCAGAAGCATTGCGACTCTTCTCTGGATGATTTGCCCACCAACACTTCACATCAGCTCAAGCCGGCTGCCCGGAGGAAAAGAGGCTAGGAAAGATCGTAGCAGGCACGGTTGTTGCCGCACGAGAAGTGCCTGCTCCGGAGGCTTCTTGCGAGCAGCGCTAAAAGCACGCGAACATCGCATTTCTGTGCTTTCCTGAACAGCTTGCGCTGGGACAGTTACAGCCGTGTTTTGCAAGCTGTCCGGGGTTCTGAGGCACTAAAAGTGCGGATGTGTGGCGACTGTCCAAGACGAGAACCGGCTGCTCTGAAAGCCCTTCCTGCTCTTCACGTACGCTTTCTAGCAGCTCTACGGACACACACACGTCAGCCTCTTCACTGTCCTACACAGCTAGCACGCTGGCACTTACTGTCAACTTGGAAGCAGCCGCGCAGAAGGCAGTCGCCCTCCAACCGGCGAACAGCGCATCATCGCGGCTACATGCGAGCTGGCCGCACTCGGCGCTTTCGCGGCTCTTCTTTCGCTTTTTCCCGCAGAGCTCCGGCGATGCACAACTCGAACCGCGAAAGCCGCAATGAGCTTTGTGCAAGCTGCGCAGAAGAAACAAGTCACTAAACCGGCAAATGTCCAGCTAATCTCCCACATGAAAAGGGTCAGCAAGGAAAGCTCTTGCTGCTCTTCACTCGCTCTTGCTAACAGCCCAGAAGCATTGCGACTCTTCTCTGGATGATTTGCCCACCAACACTTCACATCAGCTGAAGCCGGCTGCCCGGAGGAAAAGAGGCTAGGAAAGATCGTAGCAGGCACGGTTGTTGCCGCACGAGAAGTGCCTGCTCCGGAGGCTTCTTGCGAGCAGCGCTAAAAGCACGCGAACATCGCGTTTCTGTGCTTTCCTGAACAGCTTGCGCTGGGACAGTTACAGCCGTGTTTTGCAAGCTGTCCGGGGTTCTGAGGCACTAAAAGTGCGGATGTGTGGCGACTGTCCAAGACGAGAACCGGCTGCTCTGAAAGCCCTTCCTGCTCTTCACGTACGCTTTCTAGCAGCTCTACGGACACACACGCGTCAGCCTCTTCACTGTCCTACACAGCTAGCACGCTGGCAGTTACCGTCGACTTGGAAGCAGCCGCGCAGAAGGCAGTCGCCCTCCAACCGGCGAACAGCGCATCATCGCGGCTACACGCGAGCTGGCCGCACTCGGAGCTTTCGCGGCTCTTCTCTCGCTCTTTCTCGCAGAGCTCCGGCGATGCACAACTCGAACCGCGAAAGCCGCAATGAGCTTTGTGCAAGCTGCGCAGAAGAAACAAGGCACTAAACCGGCAAATGTCCAGCTAATCTCCCACATGAAAAGGGTCAGCAAGGAAAGCTCTTGCTAACAGCCCAGAAGCATTGCGACTCTTCTCTGGATGATTTGCCCACCAACACTTCACATCAGCTCAAGCCGGCTGCCCGGAGGAAAAGAGGCTAGGAAAGATCGTAGCAGGCACGGTTGTTGCCGCACGAGAAGTGCCTGCTCCGGAGGCTTCTTGCGAGCAGCGCTAAAAGCACGCGAACATCGCATTTCTGTGCTTTCCTGAACAGCTTGCGCTGGGAGAGTTACAGCCGTGTTTTGCAAGCTGTCCGGGGTGCTGAGGCACTAAAAGTGCGGATGTGTGGCGACTGTCCAAGACGAGAACCGGCTGCTCTGAAAGCCCTTCCTGCTCTTCACGTACGCTTTCTAGCAGCTCTACGGACACACACACGTCAGCCTCTTCACTGTCCCACACAGCTAGCACGCTGGCAGTTACCGTCAACTTGGAAGCAGCCGCGCAGAAGGCAGTCGCCCTCCAACCGGCGAACAGCGCATCATCGCGGCTACACGCGAGCTGGCCGCACTCGGAGCTTTCGCGGCTCTTCTCTCGCTCTTTCCCGCAGAGCTCCGGCAATGCACAACTCGAACCGCGAAAGCCGCAATGAGCTTTGTGCAAGCTGCGCAGAAGAAACAAGGCACTAAACCAGCAAATGTCCAGCTACTCTCCCACATGAAAAGGGTCAGCAAGGAAAGCTCTTGCTAACAGCCCAGAAGCATTGCGACTCTTCTCTGGATGATTTGCCCACCAACACTTCACATCAGCTCAAGCCGGCTGCCCGGAGGAAAAGAGGCTAGGAAAGATCGTAGCAGGCACGGTTGTTGCCGCACGAGAAGTGCCTGCTCCGGAGGCTTCTTGCGAGCCGCGCTAAAAGCACGCGAACATCGCGTTTCTCTGCTTTCCTGAAAAGCTTGCGCTGGGACAGTTACAGCCGTGTTTTGCAAGCTGTCCGGGGTTCTGAGGCACTAAAAGTGCGGATGTGTGGCGACTGTCCAAGACGAGAACCGGCTGCTCTGAAAGCCCTTCCTGCTCTTCACGTACGCTTTCTAGCAGCTCTACGGACACACACACGTCAGCCTCTTCACTGTCCTACACAGCTAGCACGCTGGCAGTTACCGTCAACTTGGAAGCAGCCGCGCAGAAGGCAGTCGCCCTCCAACCGGCGAACAGCGCATCATCGCGGCTACACGCGAGCTGGCCGCACTCGGAGCTTTCGCGGCTCTTCTCTCGCTCTTTCTCGCAGAGCTCCGGCGATGCACAACTCGAACCGCGAAAGCCGCAATGAGCTTTGTGCAAGCTGCGCAGAAGAAACAAGGCAGTAAACCGGCTAATGTCCAGCTAATCTCCAACGTGAAAAGGGTCAGCAAGGAAAGCTCTTGCTAACAGCCCAGAAGCATTGCGACTCTTCTCTGGATGATTTGCCCACCAACACTTCACATCAGCTCAAGCCGGCTGCCCGGAGGAAAAGAGGCTAGGAAAGATCGTAGCAGGCACGGTTGTTGCCGCAAGAGAAGTGCCTGCTCCGGAGGCTTCTTGCGAGCAGCGCTAAAAGCACGCGAACATCGCATTTCTGTGCTTTCCTGAACAGCTTGCGCTGGGACAGTTACAGCCGTGTTTTGCAAGCTGTCCGGGGTTCTGAGGCACTAAAAGTGCGGATGTGTGGCGACTGTCCAAGACGAGAACCGGCTGCTCTGAAAGCCCTTCCTGCTCTTCACGTACGCTTTCTAGCAGCTCTACGGACACACACACGTCAGCCTCTTCACTGTCCTACACAGCTAGCACGCTGGCACGTACCGTCAACTTGGAAGCAGCCGCGCAGAAGGCAGTCGCCCTCCAACCGGCGAACAGCGCATCATCGCGGCTACACGCGAGCTGGCCGCACTCGGCGCTTTCGCGGCTCTTCTCTCGCTCTTTCTCGCAGAGCTCCGGCGATGCACAACTCGAACCGCGAAAGCCGCAATGAGCTTTGTGCAAGCTGCGCAGAAGAAACAAGGCAGTAAACCGGCAAATGTCCAGCTAATCTCCAACGTGAAAAGGGTCAGCAAGGAAAGCTCTTGCTAACAGCCCAGAAGCATTGCGACTCTTCTCTGGATGATTTGCCCACCAACACTTCACATCAGCTCAAGCCGGCTGCCCGGAGGAAAAGAGGCTAGGAAAGATCGTAGCAGGCACGGTTGTTGCCGCACGAGAAGTGCCTGCTCCGGAGGCTTCTTGCGAGCAGCGCTAAAAGCACGCGAACATCGCATTTCTGTGCTTTCCTGAACAGCTTGCGCTGGGACAGTTACAGCCGTGTTTTGCAAGCTGTCCGGGGTTCTGAGGCACTAAAAGTGCGGATGTGTGGCGACTGTCCAAGACGAGAACCGGCTGCTCTGAAAGCCCTTCCTGCTCTTCACGTACGCTTTCTAGCAGCTCTACGGACACACACACGTCAGCCTCTTCACTGTCCCACACAGCTAGCACGCTGGCAGTTACCGTCAACTTGGAAGCAGCCGCGCAGAAGGCAGTCGCCCTCCAACCGGCGAACAGCGCATCATCGCGGCTACACGCGAGCTGGCCGCACTCGGAGCTTTCGCGGCTCTTCTTTCGCTCTTTCCCGCAGAGCTCCGGCGATGCACAACTCGAACCGCGAAAGCCGCAATGAGCTTTGTGCAAGCTGCGCAGAAGAAACAAGTCACTAAACCGGCAAATGTCCAGCTAATCTCCCACATGAAAAGGGTCAGCAAGGAAAGCTCTTGCTGCTCTTCACTCGCTCTTGCTAACAGCCCAGAAGCATTGCGACTCTTCTCTGGATGATTTGCCCACCAACACTTCACATCAGCTCAAGCCTGCTGCCCGGAGGAAAAGAGGCTAGGAAAGATCGTAGCAGGCACGGTTGTTGCTGCACGAGAAGTGCCTGCTCCGGAGGCTTCTTGCGAGCAGCGCTAAAAGCACGCGAACATCGCATTTCTGTGCTTTCCTGAACAGCTTGCGCTGGGACAGTTACAGCCGTGTTTTGCAAGCTGTCCGGGGTTCTGAGGCACTAAAAGTGCGGATGTGTGGCGACTGTCCAAGACGAGAACCGGCTGCTCTGAAAGCCCTTCCTGCTCTTCACGTACACTTTCTAGCAGCTCTACGGACACACACACGTCAGCCTCTTCACTGTCCTACACAGCTAGCACGCTGGCACTTACCGTCAACTTGGAAGCAGCCGCGCAGAAGGCAGTCGCCCTCCAACCGGCGAACAGCGCATCATCGCGGCTACACGCGAGCTGGCCGCACTCGGAGCTTTCGCGGCTCTTCTTTCGCTCTTTCCCGCAGAGCTCCGGCGATGCACAACTCGAACCGCGAAAGCCGCAATGAGCTTTGTGCAAGCTGCGCAGAAGAAACAAGTCACTAAACCGGCAAATGTCCAGCTAATCTCCCACATGAAAAGGGTCAGCAAGGAAAGCTCTTGCTGCTCTTCACTCGCGCTTGCTAACAGCCCAGAAGCATTGCGACTCTTCTCTGGATGATTTGCCCACCAACACTTCACATCAGCTCAAGCCGGCTGCCCGGAGGAAAAGAGGCTAGGAAAGATCGTAGCAGGCACGGTTGTTGCCGCACGAGAAGTGCCTGCTCCGGAGGCTTCTTGCGAGCCGCGCTAAAAGCACGCGAACATCGCGTTTCTCTGCTTTCCTGAAAAGCTTGCGCTGGGACAGTTACAGCCGTGTTTTGCAAGCTGTCCGGGGTTCTGAGGCACTAAAAGTGCGGATGTGTGGCGACTGTCCAAGACGAGAACCGGCTGCTCTGAAAGCCCTTCCTGCTCTTCACGTACGCTTTCTAGCAGCTCTACGGACACACACACGTCAGCCTCTTCACTGTCCTACACAGCTAGCACGCTGGCAGTTACCGTCAACTTGGAACCAGCCGCGCAGAAGGCAGTCGCCCTCCAACCGGCGAACAGCGCATCATCGCGGCTACACGCGAGCTGGCCGCACTCGGAGCTTTCGCGGCTCTTCTCTCGCTCTTTCTCGCAGAGCTCCGGCGATGCACAACTCGAACCGCGAAAGCCGCAATGAGCTTTGTGCAAGCTGCGCAGAAGAAACAAGGCACTAAACCGGCTAATGTCCAGCTAATCTCCAACGTGAAAAGGGTCAGCAAGGAAAGCTCTTGCTAACAGCCCAGAAGCATTGCGACTCTTCTCTGGATGATTTGCCCACCAACACTTCACATCAGCTCAAGCCGGCTGCCCGGAGGAAAAGAGGCTAGGAAAGATCGTAGCAGGCACGGTTGTTGCCGCAAGAGAAGTGCCTGCTCCGGAGGCTTCTTGCGAGCAGCGCTAAAAGCACGCGAACATCGCATTTCTGTGCTTTCCTGAACAGCTTGCGCTGGGACAGTTACAGCCGTGTTTTGCAAGCTGTCCGGGGTTCTGAGGCACTAAAAGTGCGGATGTGTGGCGACTGTCCAAGACGAGAACCGGCTGCTCTGAAAGCCCTTCCTGCTCTTCACGTACGCTTTCTAGCAGCTCTACGGACACACACACGTCAGCCTCTTCACTGTCCTACACAGCTAGCACGCTGGCACGTACCGTCAACTTGGAAGCAGCCGCGCAGAAGGCAGTCGCCCTCCAACCGGCGAACAGCGCATCATCGCGGCTACACGCGAGCTGGCCGCACTCGGAGCTTTCGCGGCTCTTCTTTCGCTCTTTCCCGCAGAGCTCCGGCGATGCACAACTCGAACCGCGAAAGCCGCAATGAGCTTTGTGCAAGCTGCGCAGAAGAAACAAGGCAGTAAACCGGCAAATGTCCAGCTAATCTCCCACATGAAAAGGGTCAGCAAGGAAAGCTCTTGCTGCTCTTCACTCGCGCTTGCTAACAGCCCAGAAGCATTGCGACTCTTCTCTGGATGATTTGCCCACCAACACTTCACATCAGCTCAAGCCGGCTGCCCGGAGGAAAAGAGGCTAGGAAAGATCGTAGCAGGCACGGTTGTTGCTGCACGAGAAGTGCCTGCTCCGGAGGCTTCTTGCGAGCAGCGCTAAAAGCACGCGAACATCGCATTTCTGTGCTTTCCTGAACAGCTTGCGCTGGGACAGTTACAGCCGTGTTTTGCAAGCTGTCCGGGGTTCTGAGGCACTAAAAGTGCGGATGTGTGGCGACTGTCCAAGACGAGAACCGGCTGCTCTGAAAGCCCTTCCTGCTCTTCACGTACGCTTTCTAGCAGCTCTACGGACACACACACGTCAGCCTCTTCACTGTCCTACACAGCTAGCACGCTGGCACTTACCGTCAACTTGGAAGCAGCCGCGCAGAAGGCAGTCGCCCTCCAACCGGCGAACAGCGCATCATCGCGGCTACACGCGAGCTGGCCGCACTCGGAGCTTTCGCGGCTCTTCTTTCGCTCTTTCCCGCAGAGCTCCGGCGATGCACAACTCGAACCGCGAAAGCCGCAATGAGCTTTGTGCAAGCTGCGCAGAAGAAACAAGTCACTAAACCGGCAAATGTCCAGCTAATCTCCCACATGAAAAGGGTCAGCAAGGAAAGCTCTTGCTGCTCTTCACTCGCGCTTGCTAACAGCCCAGAAGCATTGCGACTCTTCTCTGGATGATTTGCCCACCAACACTTCACATCAGCTCAAGCCGGCTGCCCGGAGGAAAAGAGGCTAGGAAAGATCGTAGCAGGCACGGTTGTTGCCGCACGAGAAGTGCCTGCTCCGGAGGCTTCTTGCGAGCCGCGCTAAAAGCACGCGAACATCGCGTTTCTCTGCTTTCCTGAAAAGCTTGCGCTGGGACAGTTACAGCCGTGTTTTGCAAGCTGTCCGGGGTTCTGAGGCACTAAAAGTGCGGATGTGTGGCGACTGTCCAAGACGAGAACCGGCTGCTCTGAAAGCCCTTCCTGCTCTTCACGTACGCTTTCTAGCAGCTCTACGGACACACACACGTCAGCCTCTTCACTGTCCTACACAGCTAGCACGCTGGCAGTTACCGTCAACTTGGAACCAGCCGCGCAGAAGGCAGTCGCCCTCCAACCGGCGAACAGCGCATCATCGCGGCTACACGCGAGCTGGCCGCACTCGGAGCTTTCGCGGCTCTTCTCTCGCTCTTTCTCGCAGAGCTCCGGCGATGCACATCTCGAACCGCGAAAGCCGCAATGAGCTTTGTGCAAGCTGCGCAGAAGAAACAAGGCAGTAAACCGGCTAATGTCCAGCTAATCTCCAACGTGAAAAGGGTCAGCAAGGAAAGCTCTTGCTAACAGCCCAGAAGCATTGCGACTCTTCTCTGGATGATTTGCCCACCAACACTTCACATCAGCTCAAGCCGGCTGCCCGGAGGAAAAGAGGCTAGGAAAGATCGTAGCAGGCACGGTTGTTGCCGCAAGAGAAGTGCCTGCTCCGGAGGCTTCTTGCGAGCAGCGCTAAAAGCACGCGAACATCGCATTTCTGTGCTTTCCTGAACAGCTTGCGCTGGGACAGTTACAGCCGTGTTTTGCAAGCTGTCCGGGGTTCTGAGGCACTAAAAGTGCGGATGTGTGGCGACTGTCCAAGACGAGAACCGGCTGCTCTGAAAGCCCTTCCTGATCTTCACGTACGCTTTCTAGCAGCTCTACGGACACACACACGTCAGCCTCTTCACTGTCCTACACAGCTAGCACGCTGGCACGTACCGTCAACTTGGAAGCAGCCGCGCAGAAGGCAGTCGCCCTCCAACCGGCGAACAGCGCATCATCGCGGCTACACGCGAGCTGGCCGCACTCGGAGCTTTCGCGGCTCTTCTTTCGCTCTTTCCCGCAGAGCTCCGGCGATGCACAACTCGAACCGCGAAAGCCGCAATGAGCTTTGTGCAAGCTGCGCAGAAGAAACAAGGCAGTAAACCGGCAAATGTCCAGCTAATCTCCCACATGAAAAGGGTCAGCAAGGAAAGCTCTTGCTGCTCTTCACTCGCGCTTGCTAACAGCCCAGAAGCATTGCGACTCT
The DNA here is from genome assembly GCF_036417535.1 of Chlamydotis macqueenii. Classification (NCBI taxonomy): domain Eukaryota; kingdom Metazoa; phylum Chordata; class Aves; order Otidiformes; family Otididae; genus Chlamydotis; species Chlamydotis macqueenii. The sequence continues at coordinate 118,381,267 of NC_141558.1, forward strand.
TCTCTGGATGATTTGCCCACCAACACTTCACATCAGCTCAAGCCGGCTGCCCGGAGGAAAAGAGGCTAGGAAAGATCGTAGCAGGCACGGTTGTTGCCGCACGAGAAGTGCCTGCTCCGGAGGCTTCTTGCGAGCAGCGCTAAAAGCACGCGAACATCGCGTTTCTCTGCTTTCCTGAAAAGCTTGCGCTGGACAGTTACAGCCGTGTTTTGCAAGCTGTCCGGGGTGCTGAGGCACTAAAAGTGCGGATGTGTGGCGACTGTCCAAGACGAGAACCGGCTGCTCTGAAAGCCCTTCCTGCTCTTCACGTACGCTTTCTAGCAGCTCTACGGACACACACACGTCAGCCTCTTCACTGTCCTACACAGCTAGCACGCTGGCACTTACCGTCAACTTGGAAGCAGCCGCGCAGAAGGCAGTCGCCCTCCAACCGGCGAACAGCGCATCATCGCGGCTACACGCGAGCTGGCCGCACTCGGAGCTTTCGCGGCTCTTCTTTCTCTCTTTCTCGCAGAGCTCCGGCGATGCACAACTCGAACCGCGAAAGCCGCAATGAGCTTTGTGCAAGCTGCGCAGAAGAAACAAGGCAGTAAACCGGCAAATGTCCAGCTAATCTCCCACATGAAAAGGGTCAGCAAGGAAAGCTCTTGCTGCTCTTCACTCGCTCTTGCTAACAGCCCAGAAGCATTGCGACTCTTCTCTGGATGATTTGCCCACCAACACTTCACATCAGCTCAAGCCGGCTGCCCGGAGGAAAAGAGGCTAGGAAAGATCGTAGCAGGCACGGTTGTTGCCGCACGAGAAGTGCCTGCTCCGGAGGCTTCTTGCGAGCAGCGCTAAAAGCACGCGAACATCGCATTTCTGTGCTTTCCTGAACAGCTTGCGCTGGGACAGTTACAGCCGTGTTTTGCAAGCTGTCCGGGGTTCTGAGGCACTAAAAGTGCGGATGTGTGGCGACTGTCCAAGACGAGAACCGGCTGCTCTGAAAGCCCTTCCTGCTCTTCACGTACGCTTTCTAGCAGCTCTACGGACACACACACGTCAGCCTCTTCACTGTCCTACACAGCTAGCACGCTGGCACTTACTGTCAACTTGGAAGCAGCCGCGCAGAAGGCAGTCGCCCTCCAACCGGCGAACAGCGCATCATCGCGGCTACACGCGAGCTGGCCGCACTCGGCGCTTTCGCGGCTCTTCTTTCGCTTTTTCCCGCAGAGCTCCGGCGATGCACAACTCGAACCGCGAAAGCCGCAATGAGCTTTGTGCAAGCTGCGCAGAAGAAACAAGTCACTAAACCGGCAAATGTCCAGCTAATCTCCCACATGAAAAGGGTCAGCAAGGAAAGCTCTTGCTGCTCTTCACTCGCTCTTGCTAACAGCCCAGAAGCATTGCGACTCTTCTCTGGATGATTTGCCCACCAACACTTCACATCAGCTCAAGCCGGCTGCCCGGAGGAAAAGAGGCTAGGAAAGATCGTAGCAGGCACGGTTGTTGCCGCACGAGAAGTGCCTGCTCCGGAGGCTTCTTGCGAGCAGCGCTAAAAGCACGCGAACATCGCATTTCTGTGCTTTCCTGAACAGCTTGCGCTGGGACAGTTACAGCCGTGTTTTGCAAGCTGTCCGGGGTTCTGAGGCACTAAAAGTGCGGATGTGTGGCGACTGTCCAAGACGAGAACCGGCTGCTCTGAAAGCCCTTCCTGCTCTTCACGTACGCTTTCTAGCAGCTCTACGGACACACACACGTCAGCCTCTTCACTGTCCCACACAGCTAGCACGCTGGCACTTACCGTCAACTTGGAAGCAGCCGCGCAGAAGGCAGTCGCCCTCCAACCGGCGAACAGCGCATCATCGCGGCTACACGCGAGCTGGCCGCACTCGGAGCTTTCGCGGCTCTTCTTTCGCTCTTTCCCGCAGAGCTCCGGCGATGCACAACTCGAACCGCGAAAGCCGCAATGAGCTTTGTGCAAGCTGCGCAGAAGAAACAAGGCAGTAAACCGGCAAATGTCCAGCTAATCTCCCACATGAAAAGGGTCAGCAAGGAAAGCTCTTGCTGCTCTTCACTCGCTCTTGCTAACAGCCCAGAAGCATTGCGACTCTTCTCTGGATGATTTGCCCACCAACACTTCACATCAGCTCAAGCCGGCTGCCCGGAGGAAAAGAGGCTAGGAAAGATCGTAGCAGGCACGGTTGTTGCCGCACGAGAAGTGCCTGCTCCGGAGGCTTCTTGCGAGCAGCGCTAAAAGCACGCGAACATCGCATTTCTGTGCTTTCCTGAACAGCTTGCGCTGGGACAGTTACAGCCGTGTTTTGCAAGCTGTCCGGGGTTCTGAGGCACTAAAAGTGCGGATGTGTGGCGACTGTCCAAGACGAGAACCGGCTGCTCTGAAAGCCCTTCCTGCTCTTCACGTACGGTTTCTAGCAGCTCTACAGACACACACACGTCAGCCTCTTCACTGTCCTACACAGCTAGCACGCTGGCACTTACCGTCAACTTGGAAGCAGCCGCGCAGAAGGCAGTCGCCCTCCAACCGGCGAACAGCGCATCATCGCGGCTACACGCGAGCTGGCCGCACTCGGAGCTTTCGCGGCTCTTCTTTCGCTCTTTCCCGCAGAGCTCCGGCGATGCACAACTCGAACCGCGAAAGCCGCAATGAGCTTTGTGCAAGCTGCGCAGAAGAAACAAGGCAGTAAACCGGCAAATGTCCAGCTAATCTCCCACATGAAAAGGGTCAGCAAGGAAAGCTCTTGCTGCTCTTCACTCGCTCTTGCTAACAGCCCAGAAGCATTGCGACTCTTCTCTGGATGATTTGCCCACCAACACTTCACATCAGCTGAAGCCGGCTGCCCGGAGGAAAAGAGGCTAGGAAAGATCGTAGCAGGCACGGTTGTTGCCGCACGAGAAGTGCCTGCTCCGGAGGCTTCTTGCGAGCAGCGCTAAAAGCACGCGAACATCGCATTTCTGTGCTTTCCTGAACAGCTTGCGCTGGGACAGTTACAGCCGTGTTTTGCAAGCTGTCCGGGGTTCTGAGGCACTAAAAGTGCGGATGTGTGGCGACTGTCCAAGACGAGAACCGGCTGCTCTGAAAGCCCTTCCTGCTCTTCACGTACGCTTTCTAGCAGCTCTACGGACACACACACGTCAGCCTCTTCAGTGTCCCACACAGCTAGCACGCTGGCAGTTACCGTCAACTTGGAAGCAGCCGCGCAGAAGGCAGTCGCCCTCCAACCGGCGAACAGCGCATCATCGCGGCTACACGCGAGCTGGCCGCACTCGGAGCTTTCGCGGCTCTTCTTTCGCTCTTTCCCGCAGAGCTCCGGCGATGCACAACTCGAACCGCGAAAGCCGCAATGAGCTTTGTGCAAGCTGCGCAGAAGAAACAAGTCACTAAACCGGCAAATGTCCAGCTAATCTCCCACATGAAAAGGGTCAGCAAGGAAAGCTTTTGCTGCTCTTCACTCGCTCTTGCTAACAGCCCAGAAGCATTGCGACTCTTCTCTGGATGATTTGCCCACCAACACTTCACATCAGCTCAAGCCGGCTGCCCGGAGGAAAAGAGGCTAGGAAAGATCGTAGCAGGCACGGTTGTTGCCGCACGAGAAGTGCCTGCTCCGGAGGCTTCTTGCGAGCAGCGCTAAAAGCACGCGAACATCGCATTTCTGTGCTTTCCTGAACAGCTTGCGCTGGGATAGTTACAGCCGTGTTTTGCAAGCTGTCCGGGGTTCTGAGGCACTAAAAGTGCGGATGTGTGGCGACTGTCCAAGACGAGAACCGGCTGCTCTGAAAGCCCTTCCTGCTCTTCACGTACGCTTTCTAGCAGCTCTACGGACACACACACGTCAGCCTCTTCACTGTCCTACACAGCTAGCACGCTGGCACTTACCGTCAACTTGGAAGCAGCCGCGCAGAAGGCAGTCGCCCTCCAACCGGCGAACAGCGCATCATCGCGGCTACACGCGAGCTGGCCGCACTCGGAGCTTTCGCGGCTCTTCTTTCGCTCTTTCCCGCAGAGCTCCGGCGATGCACAACTCGAACCGCGAAAGCCGCAATGAGCTTTGTGCAAGCTGCGCAGAAGAAACAAGTCACTAAACCGGCAAATGTCCAGCTAATCTCCCACATGAAAAGGGTCAGCAAGGAAAGCTCTTGCTGCTGTTCACTCGCTCTTGCTAACAGCCCAGAAGCATTGCGACTCTTCTCTGGATGATTTGCCCACCAACACTTCACATCAGCTGAAGCCGGCTGCCCGGAGGAAAAGAGGCTAGGAAAGATCGTAGCAGGCACGGTTGTTGCCGCACGAGAAGTGCCTGCTCCGGAGGCTTCTTGCGAGCAGCGCTAAAAGCACGCGAACATCGCATTTCTGTGCTTTCCTGAACAGCTTGCGCTGGGACAGTTACAGCCGTGTTTTGCAAGCTGTCCGGGGTTCTGAGGCACTAAAAGTGCGGATGTGTGGCGACTGTCCAAGACGAGAACCGGCTGCTCTGAAAGCCCTTCCTGCTCTTCACGTACGCTTTCTAGCAGCTCTACGGACACACACACGTCAGCCTCTTCACTGTCCTACACAGCTAGCACGCTGGCACTTACCGTCAACTTGGAAGCAGCCGCGCAGAAGGCAGTCGCCCTCCAACCGGCGAACAGCGCATCATCGCGGCTACACGCGAGCTGGCCGCACTCGGAGCTTTCGCGGCTCTTCTTTCGCTCTTTCCCGCAGAGCTCCGGCGATGCACAACTCGAACCGCGAAAGCCGCAATGAGCTTTGTGCAAGCTGCGCAGAAGAAACAAGGCAGTAAACCGGCAAATGTCCAGCTAATCTCCCACATGAAAAGGGTCAGCAAGGAAAGCTCTTGCTGCTCTTCACTCGCTCTTGCTAACAGCCCAGAAGCATTGCGACTCTTCTCTGGATGATTTGCCCACCAACACTTCACATCAGCTCAAGCCGGCTGCCCGGAGGAAAAGAGGCTAGGAAAGATCGTAGCAGGCACGGTTGTTGCCGCACGAGAAGTGCCTGCTCCGGAGGCTTCTTGCGAGCAGCGCTAAAAGCACGCGAACATCGCATTTCTGTGCTTTCCTGAACAGCTTGCGCTGGGACAGTTACAGCCGTGTTTTGCAAGCTGTCCGGGGTTCTGAGGCACTAAAAGTGCGGATGTGTGGCGACTGTCCAAGACGAGAACCGGCTGCTCTGAAAGCCCTTCCTGCTCTTCACGTACGCTTTCTAGCAGCTCTACGGACACACACACGTCAGCCTCTTCACTGTCCTACACAGCTAGCACGCTGGCACTTACCGTCAACTTGGAAGCAGCCGCGCAGAAGGCAGTCGCCCTCCAACCGGCGAACAGCGCATCATCGCGGCTACACGCGAGCTGGCCGCACTCGGAGCTTTCGCGGCTCTTCTTTCGCTCTTTCCCGCAGAGCTCCGGCGATGCACAACTCGAACCGCGAAAGCCGCAATGAGCTTTGTGCAAGCTGCGCAGAAGAAACAAGGCACTAAACCGGCAAATATCCAGCTAATCTCCCACATGAAAAGGGTCAGCAAGGAAAGCTCTTGCTGCTCTTCACTCGCTCTTGCTAACAGCCCAGAAGCATTGCGACTCTTCTCTGGATGATTTGCCCACCAACACTTCACATCAGCTCAAGCCGGCTGCCCGGAGGAAAAGAGGCTAGGAAAGATCGTAGCAGGCACGGTTGTTGCCGCACGAGAAGTGCCTGCTCCGGAGGCTTCTTGCGAGCAGCGCTAAAAGCACGCGAACATCGCATTTCTGTGCTTTCCTGAAAAGCTTGCGCTGGGACAGTTACAGCCGTGTTTTGCAAGCTGTCCGGGGTTCTGAGGCACTAAAAGTGCGGATGTGTGGCGACTGTCCAAGACGAGAACCGGCTGCTCTGAAAGCCCTTCCTGCTCTTCACGTACGCTTTCTAGCAGCTCTACGGACACACACACGTCAGCCTCTTCACTGTCCTACACAGCTAGCACGCTGGCAGTTACCGTCAACTTGGAAGCAGCCGCGCAGAAGGCAGTCGCCCTCCAACCGGCGAACAGCGCATCATCGCGGCTACACGCGAGCTGGCCGCACTCGGAGCTTTCGCGGCTCTTCTTTCGCTCTTTCCCGCAGAGCTCCGGCGATGCACAACTCGAACCGCGAAAGCCGCAATGAGCTTTGTGCAAGCTGCGCAGAAGAAACAAGTCACTAAACCGGCAAATGTCCAGCTAATCTCCCACATGAAAAGGGTCAGCAAGGAAAGCTCTTGCTGCTCTTCACTCGCTCTTGCTAACAGCCCAGAAGCATTGCGACTCTTCTCTGGATGATTTGCCCACCAACACTTCACATCAGCTCAAGCCGGCTGCCCGGAGGAAAAGAGGCTAGGAAAGATCGTAGCAGGCACGGTTGTTGCCGCACGAGAAGTGCCTGCTCCGGAGGCTTCTTGCGAGCAGCGCTAAAAGCACGCGAACATCGCATTTCTGTGCTTTCCTGAACAGCTTGCGCTGGGACAGTTACAGCCGTGTTTTGCAAGCTGTCCGGGGTTCTGAGGCACTAAAAGTGCGGATGTGTGGCGACTGTCCAAGACGAGAACCGGCTGCTCTGAAAGCCCTTCCTGCTCTTCACGTACGCTTTCTAGCAGCTCTACGGACACAAACACGTCAGCCTCTTCACTGTCCCACACAGCTAGCACGCTGGCAGTTACCGTCAACTTGGAAGCAGCCGCGCAGAAGGCAGTCGCCCTCCAACCGGCGAACAGCGCATCATCGCGGCTACACGCGAGCTGGCCGCACTCGGAGCTTTCGCGGCTCTTCTTTCGCTCTTTCCCGCAGAGCTCCGGCGATGCACAACTCGAACCGCGAAAGCCGCAATGAGCTTTGTGCAAGCTGCGCAGAAGAAACAAGTCACTAAACCGGCAAATGTCCAGCTAATCTCCCACATGAAAAGGGTCAGCAAGGAAAGCTCTTGCTTCTCTTCACTCGCTCTTGCTAACAGCCCAGAAGCATTGCGACTCTTCTCTGGATGATTTGCCCACCAACACTTCACATCAGCTCAAGCCGGCTGCCCGGAGGAAAAGAGGCTAGGAAAGATCGTAGCAGGCACGGTTGTTGCCGCACGAGAAGTGCCTGCTCCGGAGGCTTCTTGCGAGCAGCGCTAAAAGCACGCGAACATCGCATTTCTGTGCTTTCCTGAACAGCTTGCGCTGGGACAGTTACAGCCGTGTTTTGCAAGCTGTCCGGGGTTCTGAGGCACTAAAAGTGCGGATGTGTGGCGACTGTCCAAGACGAGAACCGGCTGCTCTGAAAGCCCTTCCTGCTCTTCACGTACGCTTTCTAGCAGCTCTACGGACACACACACGTCAGCCTCTTCAGTGTCCCACACAGCTAGCACGCTGGCACTTACCGTCAACTTGGAAGCAGCCGCGCAGAAGGCAGTCGCCCTCCAACCGGCGAACAGCGCATCATCGCGGCTACACGCGAGCTGGCCGCACTCGGAGCTTTCGCGGCTCTTCTTTCGCTCTTTCCCGCAGAGCTCCGGCGATGCACAACTCGAACCGCGAAAGCCGCAATGAGCTTTGTGCAAGCTGCGCAGAAGAAACAAGTCACTAAACCGGCAAATGTCCAGCTAATCTCCCACATGAAAAGGGTCAGCAAGGAAAGCTCTTGCTGCTCTTCACTCGCTCTTGCTAACAGCCCAGAAGCATTGCGACTCTTCTCTGGATGATTTGCCCACCAACACTTCACATCAGCTGAAGCCGGCTGCCCGGAGGAAAAGAGGCTAGGAAAGATCGTAGCAGGCACGGTTGTTGCCGCACGAGAAGTGCCTGCTCCGGAGGCTTCTTGCGAGCAGCGCTAAAAGCACGCGAACATCGCATTTCTGTGCTTTCCTGAACAGCTTGCGCTGGGACAGTTACAGCCGTGTTTTGCAAGCTGTCCGGGGTTCTGAGGCACTAAAAGTGCGGATGTGTGGCGACTGTCCAAGACGAGAACCGGCTGCTCTGAAAGCCCTTCCTGCTCTTCACGTACGCTTTCTAGCAGCTCTACGGACACACACACGTCAGCCTCTTCAGTGTCCCACACAGCTAGCACGCTGGCAGTTACCGTCAACTTGGAAGCAGCCGCGCAGAAGGCAGTCGCCCTCCAACCGGCGAACAGCGCATCATCGCGGCTACACGCGAGCTGGCCGCACTCGGAGCTTTCGCGGCTCTTCTTTCGCTCTTTCCCGCAGAGCTCCGGCGATGCACAACTCGAACCGCGAAAGCCGCAATGAGCTTTGTGCAAGCTGCGCAGAAGAAACAAGTCACTAAACCGGCAAATGTCCAGCTAATCTCCCACATGAAAAGGGTCAGCAAGGAAAGCTCTTGCTGCTCTTCACTCGCTCTTGCTAACAGCCCAGAAGCATTGCGACTCTTCTCTGGATGATTTGCCCACCAACACTTCACATCAGCTCAAGCCGGCTGCCCGGAGGAAAAGAGGCTAGGAAAGATCGTAGCAGGCACGGTTGTTGCCGCACGAGAAGTGCCTGCTCCAGAGGCTTCTTGCGAGCAGCGCTAAAAGCACGCGAACATCGCATTTCTGTGCTTTCCTGAACAGCTTGCGCTGGGACAGTTACAGCCGTGTTTTGCAAGCTGTCCGGGGTTCTGAGGCACTAAAAGTGCGGATGTGTGGCGACTGTGCAAGACGAGAACCGGCTGCTCTGAAAGCCCTTCCTGCTCTTCACGTACGCTTTCTAGCAGCTCTACGGACACACACACGTCAGCCTCTTCACTGTCCTACACAGCTAGCACGCTGGCAGTTACCGTCAACTTGGAAGCAGCCGCGCAGAAGGCAGTCGCCCTCCAACCGGCGAACAGCGCATCATCGCGGCTACACGCGAGCTGGCCGCACTCAGAGCTTTCGCGGCTCTTCTTTCGCTCTTTCCCGCAGAGCTCCGGCGATGCACTACTCGAACCGCGAAAGCCGCAATGAGCTTTGTGCAAGCTGCGCAGAAGAAACAAGGCAGTAAACCGGCAAATGTCCAGCTAATCTCCCACATGAAAAGGGTCAGCAAGGAAAGCTCTTGCTGCTCTTCACTCGCTCTTGCTAACAGCCCAGAAGCATTGCGACTCTTCTCTGGATGATTTGCCCACCAACACTTCACATCAGCTCAAGCCGGCTGCCCGGAGGAAAAGAGGCTAGGAAAGATCGTAGCAGGCACGGTTGTTGCCGCACGAGAAGTGCCTGCTCCGGAGGCTTCTTGCGAGCAGCGCTAAAAGCACGCAAACATCGAATTTCTGTGCTTTCCTGAACAGCTTGCGCTGGGACAGTTACAGCCGTGTTTTGCAAGCTGTCCGGGGTTCTGAGGCACTAAAAGTGCGGATGTGTGGCGACTGTCCAAGACGAGAACCGGCTGCTCTGAAAGCCCTTCCTGCTCTTCACGTACGCTTTCTAGCAGCTCTACGGACACACACACGTCAGCCTCTTCACTGTCCTACACAGCTAGCACGCTGGCAGTTACCGTCAACTTGGAAGCAGCCGCGCAGAAGGCAGTCGCCCTCCAACCGGCGAACAGCGCATCATCGCGGCTACACGCGAGCTGGCCGCACTCGGAGCTTTCGCGGCTCTTCTTTCGCTCTTTCCCGCAGAGCTCCGGCGATGCACAACTCGAACCGCGAAAGCCGCAATGAGCTTTGTGCAAGCTGCGCAGAAGAAACAAGGCAGTAAACCGGCAAATGTCCAGCTAATCTCCAACGTGAAAAGGGTCAGCAAGGAAAGCTCTTGCTAACAGCCCAGAAGCATTGCGACTCTTCTCTGGATGATTTGCCCACCAACACTTCACATCAGCTGAAGCCGGCTGCCCGGAGGAAAAGAGGCTAGGAAAGATCGTAGCAGGCACGGTTGTTGCCGCACGAGAAGTGCCTGCTCCGGAGGCTTCTTGCGAGCAGCGCTAAAAGCACGCGAACATCGCATTTCTGTGCTTTCCTGAACAGCTTGCGCTGGGACAGTTACAGCCGTGTTTTGCAAGCTGTCCGGGGTTCTGAGGCACTAAAAGTGCGGATGTGTGGCGACTGTCCAAGACGAGAACCGGCTGCTCTGAAAGCCCTTCCTGCTCTTCACGTACGCTTTCTAGCAGCTCTACGGACACACACACGTCAGCCTCTTCACTGTCCTACACAGCTAGCACGCTGGCACTTACCGTCAACTTGGAAGCAGCCGCGCAGAAGGCAGTCGCCCTCCAACCGGCGAACAGCGCATCATCGCGGCTACACGCGAGCTGGCCGCACTCGGCGCTTTCGCGGCTCTTCTTTCGCTCTTTCCCGCAGAGCTCCGGCGATGCACAACTCGAACCGCGAAAGCCGCAATGAGCTTTGTGCAAGCTGCGCAGAAGAAACAAGTCACTAAACCGGCAAATGTCCAGCTAATCTCCCACATGAAAAGGGTCAGCAAGGAAAGCTCTTGCTGCTCTTCACTCGCTCTTGCTAACAGCCCAGAAGCATTGCGACTCTTCTCTGGATGATTTGCCCACCAACACTTCACATCAGCTGAAGCCGGCTGCCCGGAGGAAAAGAGGCTAGGAAAGATCGTAGCAGGCACGGTTGTTGCCGCACGAGAAGTGCCTGCTCCGGAGGCTTCTTGCGAGCAGCGCTAAAAGCACGCGAACATCGCATTTCTGTGCTTTCCTGAACAGCTTGCGCTGGGACAGTTACAGCCGTGTTTTGCAAGCTGTCCGGGGTTCTGAGGCACTAAAAGTGCGGATGTGTGGCGACTGTCCAAGACGAGAACCGGCTGCTCTGAAAGCCCTTCCTGCTCTTCACGTACGCTTTCTAGCAGCTCTACGGACACACACACGTCAGACTCTTCAGTGTCCCACACAGCTAGCACGCTGGCAGTTACCGTCAACTTGGAAGCAGCCGCGCAGAAGGCAGTCGCCCTCCAACCGGCGAACAGCGCATCATCGCGGCTACACGCGAGCTGGCCGCACTCGGAGCTTTCGCGGCTCTTCTTTCGCTCTTTCCCGCAGAGCTCCGGCGATGCACAACTCGAACCGCGAAAGCCGCAATGAGCTTTGTGCAAGCTGCGCAGAAGAAACAAGTCACTAAACCGGCAAATGTCCAGCTAATCTCCCACATGAAAAGGGTCAGCAAGGAAAGCTCTTGCTGCTCTTCACTCGCTCTTGCTAACAGCCCAGAAGCATTGCGACTCTTCTCTGGATGATTTGCCCACCAACACTTCACATCAGCTCAAGCCGGCTGCCCGGAGGAAAAGAGGCTAGGAAAGATCGTAGCAGGCACGGTTGTTGCTGCACGAGAAGTGCCTGCTCCGGAGGCTTCTTGCGAGCAGCGCTAAAAGCACGCGAACATCGCATTTCTGTGCTTTCCTGAACAGCTTGCGCTGGGACAGTTACAGCCGTGTTTTGCAAGCTGTCCGGGGTTCTGAGGCACTAAAAGTGCGGATGTGTGGCGACTGTCCAAGACGAGAACCGGCTGCTCTGAAAGCCCTTCCTGCTCTTCACGTACGCTTTCTAGCAGCTCTACGGACACACACACGTCAGCCTCTTCACTGTCCTACACAGATAGCACGCTGGCAGTTACCGTCAACTTGGAAGCAGCCGCGCAGAAGGCAGTCGCCCTCCAACCGGCGAACAGCGCATCATCGCGGCTACACGCGAGCTGGCCGCACTCAGAGCTTTCGCGGCTCTTCTTTCGCTCTTTCCCGCAGAGCTCCGGCGATGCACAACTCGAACCGCGAAAGCCGCAATGAGCTTTGTGCAAGCTGCGCAGAAGAAACAAGGCAGTAAACCGGCAAATGTCCAGCTAATCTCCCACATGAAAAGGGTCAGCAAGGAAAGCTCTTGCTGCTCTTCACTCGCTCTTGCTAACAGCCCAGAAGCATTGCGACTCTTCTCTGGATGATTTGCCCACCAACACTTCACATCAGCTCAAGCCGGCTGCCCGGAGGAAAAGAGGCTAGGAAAGATCGTAGCAGGCACGGTTGTTGCCGCACGAGAAGTGCCTGCTCCGGAGGCTTCTTGCGAGCAGCGCTAAAAGCACGCGAACATCGAATTTCTGTGCTTTCCTGAACAGCTTGCGCTGGGACAGTTACAGCCGTGTTTTGCAAGCTCTTCGGGGTTCTGAGGCACTAAAAGTGCGGATGTGTGGCGACTGTCCAAGACGAGAACCGGCTGCTCTGAAAGCCCTTCCTGCTCTTCACGTACGCTTTCTAGCAGCTCTACGGACACACACACGTCAGCCTCTTCACTGTCCTACACAGCTAGCACGCTGGCAGTTACCGTCAACTTGGAAGCAGCCGCGCAGAAGGCAGTCGCCCTCCAACCGGCGAACAGCGCATCATCGCGGCTACACGCGAGCTGGCCGCACTCGGAGCTTTCGCGGCTCTTCTTTCGCTCTTTCCCGCAGAGCTCCGGCGATGCACAACTCGAACCGCGAAAGCCGCAATGAGCTTTGTGCAAGCTGCGCAGAAGAAACAAGGCAGTAAACCGGCAAATGTCCAGCTAATCTCCAACGTGAAAAGGGTCAGCAAGGAAAGCTCTTGCTAACAGCCCAGAAGCATTGCGACTCTTCTCTGGATGATTTGCCCACCAACACTTCACATCAGCTCAAGCCGGCTGCCCGGAGGAAAAGAGGCTAGGAAAGATCGTAGCAGGCACGGTTGTTGCCGCACGAGAAGTGCCTGCTCCGGAGGCTTCTTGCGAGCAGCGCTAAAAGCACGCGAACATCGCATTTCTGTGCTTTCCTGAACAGCTTGCGCTGGGACAGTTACAGCCGTGTTTTGCAAGCTGTCCGGGGTTCTGAGGCACTAAAAGTGCGGATGTGTGGCGACTGTCCAAGACGAGAACCGGCTGCTCTGAAAGCCCTTCCTGCTCTTCACGTACGCTTTCTAGCAGCTCTACGGACACACACACGTCAGCCTCTTCACTGTCCTACACAGCTAGCACGCTGGCAGTTACCGTCAACTTGGAAGCAGCCGCGCAGAAGGCAGTCGCCCTCCAACCGGCGAACAGCGCATCATCGCGGCTACACGCGAGCTGGCCGCACTCAGAGCTTTCGCGGCTCTTCTTTCGCTCTTTCCCGCAGAGCTCCGGCGATGCACAACTCGAACCGCGAAAGCCGCAATGAGCTTTGTGCAAGCTGCGCAGAAGAAACAAGGCAGTAAACCGGCAAATGTCCAGCTAATCTCCCACATGAAAAGGGTCAGCAAGGAAAGCTCTTGCTGCTCTTCACTCGCTCTTGCTAACAGCCCAGAAGCATTGCGACTCTTCTCTGGATGATTTGCCCACCAACACTTCACATCAGCTCAAGCCGGCTGCCCGGAGGAAAAGAGGCTAGGAAAGATCGTAGCAGGCACGGTTGTTGCCGCACGAGAAGTGCCTGCTCCGGAGGCTTCTTGCGAGCAGCGCTAAAAGCACGCGAACATCGAATTTCTGTGCTTTCCTGAACAGCTTGCGCTGGGACAGTTACAGCCGTGTTTTGCAAGCTGTCCGGGGTTCTGAGGCACTAAAAGTGCGGATGTGTGGCGACTGTCCAAGACGAGAACCGGCTGCTCTGAAAGCCCTTCCTGCTCTTCACGTACGCTTTCTAGCAGCTCTACGGACACACACACGTCAGCCTCTTCACTGTCCTACACAGCTAGCACGCTGGCAGTTACCGTCAACTTGGAAGCAGCCACGCAGAAGGCAGTCGCCCTCCAACCGGCGAACAGCGCATCATCGCGGCTACACGCGAGCTGGCCGCACTCGGAGCTTTCGCGGCTCTTCTTTCGCTCTTTCCCGCAGAGCTCCGGCGATGCACAACTCGAACCGCGAAAGCCGCAATGAGCTTTGTGCAAGCTGCGCAGAAGAAACAAGGCAGTAAACCGGCAAATGTCCAGCTAATCTCCAACGTGAAAAGGGTCAGCAAGGAAAGCTCTTGCTAACAGCCCAGAAGCATTGCGACTCTTCTCTGGATGATTTGCCCACCAACACTTCACATCAGCTCAAGCCGGCTGCCCGGAGGAAAAGAGGCTAGGAAAGATCGTAGCAGGCACGGTTGTTGCCACACGAGAAGTGCCTGCTCCGGAGGCTTCTTGCGAGCAGCGCTAAAAGCACGCGAACATCGAATTTCTGTGCTTTCCTGAACAGCTTGCGCTGGGACAGTTACAGCCGTGTTTTGCAAGCTGTCCGGGGTTCTGAGGCACTAAAAGTGCGGATGTGTGGCGACTGTCCAAGACGAGAACCGGCTGCTCTGAAAGCCCTTCCTGCTCTTCACGTACGCTTTCTAGCAGCTCTACGGACACACACACGTCAGCCTCTTCACTGTCCTACACAGCTAGCACGCTGGCACTTACCGTCAACTTGGAAGCAGCCGCGCAGAAGGCAGTCGCCCTCCAACCGGCGAACAGCGCATCATCGCGGCTACACGCGAGCTGGCCGCACTCGGCGCTTTCGCGGCTCTTCTTTCGCTCTTTCCCGCAGAGCTCCGGCGATGCACAACTCGAACCGCGAAAGCCGCAATGAGCTTTGTGCAAGCTGCGCAGAAGAAACAAGTCACTAAACCGGCAAATGTCCAGCTAATCTCCCACATGAAAAGGGTCAGCAAGGAAAGCTCTTGCTGCTCTTCACTCGCTCTTGCTAACAGCCCAGAAGCATTGCGACTCTTCTCTGGATGATTTGCCCACCAACACTTCACATCAGCTGAAGCCGGCTGCCCGGAGGAAAAGAGGCTAGGAAAGATCGTAGCAGGCACGGTTGTTGCCGCACGAGAAGTGCCTGCTCCGGAGGCTTCTTGCGAGCAGCGCTAAAAGCACGCGAACATCGCATTTCTGTGCTTTCCTGAACAGCTTGCGCTGGGACAGTTACAGCCGTGTTTTGCAAGCTGTCCGGGGTTCTGAGGCACTAAAAGTGCGGATGTGTGGCGACTGTCCAAGACGAGAACCGGCTGCTCTGAAAGCCCTTCCTGCTCTTCACGTACGCTTTCTAGCAGCTCTACGGACACACACACGTCAGCCTCTTCACTGTCCTACACAGCTAGCACGCTGGCAGTTACCGTCAACTTGGAAGCAGCCGCGCAGAAGGCAGTCGCCCTCCAACCGGCGAACAGCGCATCATCGCGGCTACACGCGAGCTGGCCGCACTCGGAGCTTTCGCGGCTCTTCTTTCGCTCTTTCCCGCAGAGCTCCGGCGATGCACAACTCGAACCGCGAAAGCCGCAATGAGCTTTGTGCAAGCTGCGCAGAAGAAACAAGTCACTAAACCGGCAAATGTCCAGCTAATCTCCCACATGAAAAGGGTCAGCAAGGAAAGCTCTTGCTGCTCTTCACTCGCTCTTGCTAACAGCCCAGAAGCATTGCGACTCTTCTCTGGATGATTTGCCCACCAACACTTCACATCAGCTCAAGCCGGCTGCCCGGAGGAAAAGAGGCTAGGAAAGATCGTAGCAGGCACGGTTGTTGCCGCACGAGAAGTGCCTGCTCCGGAGGCTTCTTGCGAGCAGCGCTAAAAGCACGCGAACATCGCATTTCTGTGCTTTCCTGAACAGCTTGCGCTGGGACAGTTACAGCCGTGTTTTGCAAGCTGTCCGGGGTTCTGAGGCACTAAAAGTGCGGATGTGTGGCGACTGTCCAAGACGAGAACCGGCTGCTCTGAAAGCCCTTCCTGCTCTTCACGTACGCTTTCTAGCAGCTCTACGGACACACACGCGTCAGCCTCTTCACTGTCCTACACAGCTAGCACGCTGGCACTTACCGTCAACTTGGAAGCAGCCGCGCAGAAGGCAGTCGCCCTCCAACCGGCGAACAGCGCATCATCGCGGCTACACGCGAGTTGGCCGCACTCGGAGCTTTCGCGGCTCTTCTCTCGCTCTTTCTCGCAGAGCTCCGGCGATGCACAACTCGAACCGCGAAAGCCGCAATGAGCTTTGTGCAAGCTGCGCAGAAGAAACAAGGCACTAAACCGGCAAATGTCCAGCTAATCTCCCACGTGAAAAGGGTCAGCAAGGAAAGCTCTTGCTAACAGCCCAGAAGCATTGCGACTCTTCTCTGGATGATTTGCCCACCAACACTTCACATCAGCTCAAGCCGGCTGCCCGGAGGAAAAGAGGCTAGGAAAGATCGTAGCAGGCACGGTTGTTGCCGCACGAGAAGTGCCTGCTCCGGAGGCTTCTTGCGAGCAGCGCTAAAAGCACGCGAACATCGCATATCTGTGCTTTCCTGAACAGCTTGCGCTGGGACAGTTACAGCCGTGTTTTGCAAGCTGTCCGGGGTTCTGAGGCACTAAAAGTGCGGATGTGTGGCGACTGTCCAAGACGAGAACCGGCTGCTCTGAAAGCCCTTCCTGCTCTTCACGTACGCTTTCTAGCAGCTCTACGGACACACACACGTCAGCCTCTTCACTGTCCTACACAGCTAGCACGCTGGCACTTACCGTCAACTTGGAAGCAGCCGCGCAGAAGGCAGTCGCCCTCCAACCGGCGAACAGCGCATCATCGCGGCTACACGCGAGCTGGCCGCACTCGGAGCTTTCGCGGCTCTTCTTTCGCTCTTTCCCGCAGAGCTCCGGCGATGCACAACTCGAACCGCGAAAGCCGCAATGAGCTTTGTGCAAGCTGCGCAGAAGAAACAAGGCAGTAAACCGGCAAATGTCCAGCTAATCTCCCACATGAAAAGGGTCAGCAAGGAAAGCTCTTGCTGCTCTTCACTCGCTCTTGCTAACAGCCCAGAAGCATTGCGACTCTTCTCTGGATGATTTGCCCACCAACACTTCACATCAGCTCAAGCCGGCTGCCCGGAGGAAAAGAGGCTAGGAAAGATCGTAGCAGGCACGGTTGTTGCCGCACGAGAAGTGCCTGCTCCGGAGGCTTCTTGCGAGCAGCGCTAAAAGCACGCGAACATCGCATTTCTGTGCTTTCCTGAACAGCTTGCGCTGGGACAGTTACAGCCGTGTTTTGCAAGCTGTCCGGGGTTCTGAGGCACTAAAAGTGCGGATGTGTGGCGACTGTCCAAGACGAGAACCGGCTGCTCTGAAAGCCCTTCCTGCTCTTCACGTACGCTTTCTAGCAGCTCTACGGACACACACACGTCAGCCTCTTCAGTGTCCCACACAGCTAGCACGCTGGCAGTTACCGTCAACTTGGAAGCAGCCGCGCAGAAGGCAGTCGCCCTCCAACCGGCGAACAGCGCATCATCGCGGCTACACGCGAGCTGGCCGCACTCGGAGCTTTCGCGGCTCTTCTTTCGCTCTTTCCCGCAGAGCTCCGGCGATGCACAACTCGAACCGCGAAAGCCGCAATGAGCTTTGTGCAAGCTGCGCAGAAGAAACAAGGCACTAAACCGGCAAATGTCCAGCTAATCTCCCACATGAAAAGGGTCAGCAAGGAAAGCTCTTGCTGCTCTTCACTCGCTCTTGCTAACAGCCCAGAAGCATTGCGACTCTTCTCTGGATGATTTGCCCACCAACACTTCACATCAGCTAAAGCCGGCTGCCCGGAGGAAAAGAGGCTAGGAAAGATCGTAGCAGGCACGGTTGTTGCCGCACGAGAAGTGCCTGCTCCGGAGGCTTCTTGCGAGCAGCGCTAAAAGCACGCGAACATCGCATTTCTGTGCTTTCCTGAAAAGCTTGCGCTGGGACAGTTACAGCCGTGTTTTGCAAGCTGTCCGGGGTTCTGAGGCACTAAAAGTGCGGATGTGTGGCGACTGTCCAAGACGAGAACCGGCTGCTCTGAAAGCCCTTCCTGCTCTTCACGTACGCTTTCTAGCAGCTCTACGGACACACACACGTCAGCCTCTTCAGTGTCCCACACAGCTAGCACGCTGGCAGTTACCGTCAACTTGGAAGCAGCCGCGCAGAAGGCAGTCGCCCTCCAACCGGCGAACAGCGCATCATCGCGGCTACACGCGAGCTGGCCGCACTCGGAGCTTTCGCGGCTCTTCTTTCGCTCTTTCCCGCAGAGCTCCGGCGATGCACAACTCGAACCGCGAAAGCCGCAATGAGCTTTGTGCAAGCTGCGCAGAAGAAACAAGTCACTAAACTGGCAAATGTCCAGCTAATCTCCCACATGAAAAGGGTCAGCAAGGAAAGCTCTTGCTGCTCTTCACTCGCTCTTGCTAACAGCCCAGAAGCATTGCGACTCTTCTCTGGATGATTTGCCCACCAACACTTCACATCAGCTGAAGCCGGCTGCCCGGAGGAAAAGAGGCTAGGAAAGATCGTAGCAGGCACGGTTGTTGCCGCACGAGAAGTGCCTGCTCCGGAGGCTTCTTGCGAGCAGCGCTAAAAGCACGCGAACATCGCATTTCTGTGCTTTCCTGAACAGCTTGCGCTGGGACAGTTACAGCCGTGTTTTGCAAGCTGTCCGGGGTTCTGAGGCACTAAAAGTGCGGATGTGTGGCGACTGTCCAAGACGAGAACCGGCTGCTCTGAAAGCCCTTCCTGCTCTTCACGTACGCTTTCTAGCAGCTCTACGGACACACACACGTCAGCCTCTTCAGTGTCCCACACAGCTAGCACGCTGGCAGTTACCGTCAACTTGGAAGCAGCCGCGCAGAAGGCAGTCGCCCTCCAACCGGCGAACAGCGCATCATCGCGGCTACACGCGAGCTGGCCGCACTCGGAGCTTTCGCGGCTCTTCTTTCGCTCTTTCCCGCAGAGCTCCGGCGATGCACAACTCGAACCGCGAAAGCCGCAATGAGCTTTGTGCAAGCTGCGCAGAAGAAACAAGGCAGTAAACCGGCAAATGTCCAGCTAATCTCCCACATGAAAAGGGTCAGCAAGGAAAGCTCTTGCTGCTCTTCACTCGCTCTTGCTAACAGCCCAGAAGCATTGCGACTCTTCTCTGGATGATTTGCCCACCAACACTTCACATCAGCTCAAGCCGGCTGCCCGGAGGAAAAGAGGCTAGGAAAGATCGTAGCAGGCACGGTTGTTGCCGCACGAGAAGTGCCTGCTCCGGAGGCTTCTTGCGAGCAGCGCTAAAAGCACGCGAACATCGCATTTCTGTGCTTTCCTGAACAGCTTGCGCTGGGACAGTTACAGCCGTGTTTTGCAAGCTGTCCGGGGTTCTGAGGCACTAAAAGTGCGGATGTGTGGCGACTGTCCAAGACGAGAACCGGCTGCTCTGAAAGCCCTTCCTGCTCTTCACGTACGCTTTCTAGCAGCTCTACGGACACACACACGTCAGCCTCTTCAGTGTCCCACACAGCTAGCACGCTGGCAGTTACCGTCAACTTGGAAGCAGCCGCGCAGAAGGCAGTCGCCCTCCAACCGGCGAACAGCGCATCATCGCGGCTACACGCGAGCTGGCCGCACTCGGAGCTTTCGCGGCTCTTCTTTCGCTCTTTCCCGCAGAGCTCCGGCGATGCACAACTCGAACCGCGAAAGCCGCAATGAGCTTTGTGCAAGCTGCGCAGAAGAAACAAGTCACTAAACCGGCAAATGTCCAGCTAATCTCCCACATGAAAAGGGTCAGCAAGGAAAGCTCTTGCTGCTCTTCACTCGCTCTTGCTAACAGCCCAGAAGCATTGCGACTCTTCTCTGGATGATTTGCCCACCAACACTTCACATCAGCTGAAGCCGGCTGCCCGGAGGAAAAGAGGCTAGGAAAGATCGTAGCAGGCACGGCTGTTGCCGTACGAGAAGTGCCTGCTCCGGAGGCTTCTTGCGAGCAGCGCTAAAAGCACGCGAACATCGCATTTCTGTGCTTTCCTGAACAGCTTGCGCTGGGACAGTTACAGCCGTGTTTTGCAAGCTGTCCGGGGTTCTGAGGCACTAAAAGTGCGGATGTGTGGCGACTGTCCAAGACGAGAACCGGCTGCTCTGAAAGCCCTTCCTGCTCTTCACGTACGCTTTCTAGCAGCTCTACGGACACACACACGTCAGCCTCTTCACTGTCCCACACAGCTAGCACGCTGGCACTTACCGTCAACTTGGAAGCAGCCGCGCAGAAGGCAGTCGCCCTCCAACCGGCGAACAGCGCATCATCGCGGCTACACGCGAGCTGGCCGCACTCGGAGCTTTCGCGGCTCTTCTTTCGCTCTTTCCCGCAGAGCTCCGGCGATGCACAACTCGAACCGCGAAAGCCGCAATGAGCTTTGTGCAAGCTGCGCAGAAGAAACAAGGCAGTAAACCGGCAAATGTCCAGCTAATCTCCCACATGAAAAGGGTCAGCAAGGAAAGCTCTTGCTGCTCTTCACTCGCTCTTGCTAACAGCCCAGAAGCATTGCGACTCTTCTCTGGATGATTTGCCCACCAACACTTCACATCAGCTCAAGCCGGCTGCCCGGAGGAAAAGAGGCTAGGAAAGATCGTAGCAGGCACGGTTGTTGCCGCACGAGAAGTGCCTGCTCCGGAGGCTTCTTGCGAGCAGCGCTAAAAGCACGCGAACATCGCATTTCTGTGCTTTCCTGAACAGCTTGCGCTGGGACAGTTACAGCCGTGTTTTGCAAGCTGTCCGGGGTTCTGAGGCACTAAAAGTGCGGATGTGTGGCGACTGTCCAAGACGAGAACCGGCTGCTCTGAAAGCCCTTCCTGCTCTTCACGTATGCTTTCTAGCAGCTCTACGGACACACACACGTCAGCCTCTTCACTGTCCTACACAGCTAGCACGCTGGCAGTTACCGTCAACTTGGAAGCAGCCGCGCAGAAGGCAGTCGCCCTCCAACCGGCGAACAGCACATCATCGCGGCTACACGCGAGCTGGCCGCACTCGGAGCTTTCGCGGCTCTTCTTTCGCTCTTTCCCGCAGAGCTCCGGCGATGCACAACTCGAACCGCGAAAGCCGCAATGAGCTTTGTGCAAGCTGCGCAGAAGAAACAAGTCACTAAACCGGCAAATGTCCAGCTAATCTCCAACGTGAAAAGGGTCAGCAAGGAAAGCTCTTGCTAACAGCCCAGAAGCATTGCGACTCTTCTCTGGATGATTTGCCCACCAACACTTCACATCAGCTCAAGCCGGCTGCCCGGAGGAAAAGAGGCTAGGAAAGATCGTAGCAGGCACGGTTGTTGCCGCACGAGAAGTGCCTGCTCCGGAGGCTTCTTGCGAGCAGCGCTAAAAGCACGCGAACATCGCATTTCTGTGCTTTCCTGAACAGCTTGCGCTGGGACAGTTACAGCCGTGTTTTGCAAGCTGTCCGGGGTTCTGAGGCACTAAAAGTGCGGATGTGTGGCGACTGTCCAAGACGAGAACCGGCTGCTCTGAAAGCCCTTCCTGCTCTTCACGTACGCTTTCTAGCAGCTCTACGGACACACACACGTCAGCCTCTTCACTGTCCTACACAGCTAGCACGCTGGCACTTACCGTCAACTTGGAAGCAGCCGCGCAGAAGGCAGTCGCCCTCCAACCGGCGAACAGCGCATCATCGCGGCTACACGTGAGCTGGCCGCACTCGGAGCTTTCGCGGCTCTTCTTTCGCTCTTTCCCGCAGAGCTCCGGCGATGCACAACTCGAACCGCGAAAGCCGCAATGAGCTTTGTGCAAGCTGCGCAGAAGAAACAAGTCACTAAACCGGCAAATGTCCAGCTAATCTCCCACATGAAAAGGGTCAGCAAGGAAAGCTCTTGCTGCTCTTCACTCGCTCTTGCTAACAGCCCAGAAGCATTGCGACTCTTCTCTGGATGATTTGCCCACCAACACTTCACATCAGCTCAAGCCGGCTGCCCGGAGGAAAAGAGGCTAGGAAAGATCGTAGCAGGCACGGTTGTTGCTGCACGAGAAGTGCCTGCTCCGGAGGCTTCTTGCGAGCAGCGCTAAAAGCACGCGAACATCGCGTTTCTGTGCTTTCCTGAACAGCTTGCGCTGGGAAAGTTACAGCCGTGTTTTGCAAGCTGTCCGGGGTTCTGAGGCACTAAAAGTGCGGATGTGTGGCGACTGTCCAAGACGAGAACCGGCTGCTCTGAAAGCCCTTCCTGCTCTTCACGTACGCTTTCTAGCAGCTCTACGGACACACACACGTCAGCCTCTTCACTGTCCTACACAGCTAGCACGCTGGCAGTTACCGTCAACTTGGAAGCAGCCGCGCAGAAGGCAGTCGCCCTCCAACCGGCGAACAGCGCATCATCGCGGCTACACGCGAGTTGGCCGCACTCGGAGCTTTCGCAGCTCTTCTCTCGCTCTTTCCCGCAGAGCTCCGGCGATGCACAACTCGAACCGCGAAAGCCGCAATGAGCTTTGTGCAAGCTGCGCAGAAGAAACAAGTCACTAAACCGGCAAATGTCCAGCTAATCTCCCACATGAAAATGGTCAGCAAGGAAAGCTCTTGCTGCTCTTCACTCGCTCTTGCTAACAGCCCAGAAGCATTGCGACTCTTCTCTGGATGATTTGCCCACCAACACTTCACATCAGCTCAAGCCGGTTGCCCGGAGGAAAAGAGGCTAGGAAAGATCGTAGCAGGCACGGTTGTTGCTGCACGAGAAGTGCCTGCTCCGGAGGCTTCTTGCGAGCAGCGCTAAAAGCACGCGAACATCGAGTTTCTGTGCTTTCCTGAACAGCTTGCGCTGGGACAGTTACAGCCGTGTTTTGCAAGCTGTCCGGGGTTCTGAGGCACTAAAAGTGCGGATGTGTGGCGACTGTCCAAGACGAGAACCGGCTGCTCTGAAAGCCCTTCCTGCTCTTCACGTACGCTTTCTAGCAGCTCTACGGACACACACGCGTCAGCCTCTTCACTGTCCTACACAGCTAGCACGCTGGCAGTTACCGTCAACTTGGAAGCAGCCGCGCAGAAGGCAGTCGCCCTCCAACCGGCGAACAGCGCATCATCGCGGCTACACGCGAGCTGGCCGCACTCGGAGCTTTCGCGGCTCTTCTCTCGCTCTTTCTCGCAGAGCTCCGGCGATGCACAACTCGAACCGCGAAAGCCGCAATGAGCTTTGTGCAAGCTGCGCAGAAGAAACAAGGCAGTAAACCGGCAAATGTCCAGCTAATCTCCCACATGAAAAGGGTCAGCAAGGAAAGCTCTTGCTAACAGCCCAGAAGCATTGCGACTCTTCTCTGGATGATTTGCCCACCAACACTTCACATCAGCTCAAGCCGGCTGCCCGGAGGAAAAGAGGCTAGGAAAGATCGTAGCAGGCACGGTTGTTGCCGCACGAGAAGTGCCTGCTCCGGAGGCTTCTTGCGAGCAGCGCTAAAAGCACGCGAACATCGCATTTCTGTGCTTTCCTGAACAGCTTGCGCTGGGACAGTTACAGCCGTGTTTTGCAAGCTGTCCGGGGTTCTGAGGCACTAAAAGTGCGGATGTGTGGCGACTGTCCAAGACGAGAACCGGCTGCTCTGAAAGCCCTTCCTGCTCTTCACGTACGCTTTCTAGCAGCTCTACGGACACACACACGTCAGCCTCTTCACTGTCCTACACAGCTAGCACGCTGGCAGTTACCGTCAACTTGGAAGCAGCCGCGCAGAAGGCAGTCGCCCTCCAACCGGCGAACAGCGCATCATCGCGGCTACACGCGAGCTGGCCGCACTCGGAGCTTTCGCGGCTCTTCTTTCGCTCTTTCCCGCAGAGCTCCGGCGATGCACAACTCGAACCGCGAAAGCCGCAATGAGCTTTGTGCAAGCTGCGCAGAAGAAACAAGTCACTAAACCGGCAAATGTCCAGCTAATCTCCCACATGAAAAGGGTCAGCAAGGAAAGCTCTTGCTGCTCTTCACTCGCTCTTGCTAACAGCCCAGAAGCATTGCGACTCTTCTCTGGATGATTTGCCCACCAACACTTCACATCAGCTAAAGCCGGCTGCCCGGAGGAAAAGAGGCTAGGAAAGATCGTAGCAGGCACGGTTGTTGCCGCACGAGAAGTGCCTGCTCCGGAGGCTTCTTGCGAGCAGCGCTAAAAGCACGCGAACATCGCATTTCTGTGCTTTCCTGAACAGCTTGCGCTGGGACAGTTACAGCCGTGTTTTGCAAGCTGTCCGGGGTTCTGAGGCACTAAAAGTGCGGATGTGTGGCGACTGTCCAAGACGAGAACCGGCTGCTCTGAAAGCCCTTCCTGCTCTTCACGTACGCTTTCTAGCAGCTCTACGGACACACACGCGTCAGCCTCTTCACTGTCCTACACAGCTAGCACGCTGGCACTTACCGTCAACTTGGAAGCAGCCGCGCAGAAGGCAGTCGCCCTCCAACCGGCGAACAGCGCATCATCGCGGCTACACGCGAGTTGGCCGCACTCGGAGCTTTCGCGGCTCTTCTCTCGCTCTTTCTCGCAGAGCTCCGGCGATGCACAACTCGAACCGCGAAAGCCGCAATGAGCTTTGTGCAAGCTGCGCAGAAGAAACAAGGCACTAAACCGGCAAATGTCCAGCTAATCTCCCACGTGAAAAGGGTCAGCAAGGAAAGCTCTTGCTAACAGCCCAGAAGCATTGCGACTCTTCTCTGGATGATTTGCCCACCAACACTTCACATCAGCTCAAGCCGGCTGCCCGGAGGAAAAGAGGCTAGGAAAGATCGTAGCAGGCACGGTTGTTGCCGCACGAGAAGTGCCTGCTCCGGAGGCTTCTTGCGAGCAGCGCTAAAAGCACGCGAACATCGCATATCTGTGCTTTCCTGAACAGCTTGCGCTGGGACAGTTACAGCCGTGTTTTGCAAGCTGTCCGGGGTTCTGAGGCACTAAAAGTGCGGATGTGTGGCGACTGTCCAAGACGAGAACCGGCTGCTCTGAAAGCCCTTCCTGCTCTTCACGTACGCTTTCTAGCAGCTCTACGGACACACACACGTCAGCCTCTTCACTGTCCTACACAGCTAGCACGCTGGCACTTACCGTCAACTTGGAAGCAGCCGCGCAGAAGGCAGTCGCCCTCCAACCGGCGAACAGCGCATCATCGCGGCTACACGCGAGCTGGCCGCACTCGGAGCTTTCGCGGCTCTTCTTTCGCTCTTTCCCGCAGAGCTCCGGCGATGCACAACTCGAACCGCGAAAGCCGCAATGAGCTTTGTGCAAGCTGCGCAGAAGAAACAAGGCACTAAACCGGCAAATGTCCAGCTAATCTCCCACATGAAAAGGGTCAGCAAGGAAAGCTCTTGCTGCTCTTCACTCGCGCTTGCTAACAGCCCAGAAGCATTGCGACTCTTCTCTGGATGATTTGCCCACCAACACTTCACATCAGCTCAAGCCGGCTGCCCGGAGGAAAAGAGGCTAGGAAAGATCGTAGCAGGCACGGTTGTTGCCGCACGAGAAGTGCCTGCTCCGGAGGCTTCTTGCGAGCAGCGCTAAAAGCACGCGAACATCGCATTTCTGTGCTTTCCTGAAAAGCTTGCGCTGGGACAGTTACAGCCGTGTTTTGCAAGCTGTCCGGGGTTCTGAGGCACTAAAAGTGCGGATGTGTGGCGACTGTCCAAGACGAGAACCGGCTGCTCTGAAAGCCCTTCCTGCTCTTCACGTACGCTTTCTAGCAGCTCTACGGACACACACACGTCAGCCTCTTCAGTGTCCCACACAGCTAGCACGCTGGCAGTTACCGTCAACTTGGAAGCAGCCGCGCAGAAGGCAGTCGCCCTCCAACCGGCGAACAGCGCATCATCGCGGCTACACGCGAGCTGGCCGCACTCGGAGCTTTCGCGGCTCTTCTTTCGCTCTTTCCCGCAGAGCTCCGGCGATGCACAACTCGAACCGCGAAAGCCGCAATGAGCTTTGTGCAAGCTGCGCAGAAGAAACAAGGCACTAAACCGGCAAATGTCCAGCTAATCTCCCACATGAAAAGGGTCAGCAAGGAAAGCTCTTGCTGCTCTTCACTCGCTCTTGCTAACAGCCCAGAAGCATTGCGACTCCTCTCTGGATGATTTGCCCACCAACACTTCACATCAGCTCAAGCCGGCTGCCCGGAGGAAAAGAGGCTAGGAAAGATCGTAGCAGGCACGGTTGTTGCTGCACGAGAAGTGCCTGCTCCGGAGGCTTCTTGCGAGCAGCGCTAAAAGCACGCGAACATCGCGTTTCTGTGCTTTCCTGAACAGCTTGCGCTGGGACAGTTACAGCCGTGTTTTGCAAGCTGTCCGGGGTTCTGAGGCACTAAAAGTGCGGATGTGTGGCGACTGTCCAAGACGAGAACCGGCTGCTCTGAAAGCCCTTCCTGCTCTTCACGTACGCTTTCTAGCAGCTCTACGGACACACACGCGTCAGCCTCTTCACTGTCCTATACAGCTAGCACGCTGGCAGTTACCGTCAACTTGGAAGCAGCCGCGCAGAAGGCAGTCGCCCTCCAACCGGCGAACAGCGCATCATCGCGGCTACACGCGAGCTGGCCGCACTCGGAGCTTTCGCGGCTCTTCTCTCGCTCTTTCTCGCAGAGCTCCGGCGATGCACAACTCGAACCGCATAAGCTGCAATGAGCTTTGTGCAAGCTGCACAGAAGAAACAAGTCACTAAACCGGCAAATGTCCAGCTAATCTCCAACGTGAAAAGGGTCAGCAAGGAAAGCTCTTGCTGCTCTTCACTCGCTCTTGCTAACAGCCCAGAAGCATTGCGACTCTTCTCTGGATGATTTGCCCACCAACACTTCACATCAGCTCAAGCCGGCTGCCCGGAGGAAAAGAGGCTAGGAAAGATCGTAGCAGGCACGGTTGTTGCCGCACGAGAAGTGCCTGCTCCGGAGGCTTCTTGCAAGCAGCGCTAAAAGCACGCGAACATCGCATTTCTGTGCTTTCCTGAACAGCTTGCGCTGGGACAGTTACAGCCGTGTTTTGCAAGCTGTCCGGGGTTCTGAGGCACTAAAAGTGCGGATGTGTGGCGACTGTCCAAGACGAGAACCGGCTGCTCTGAAAGCCCTTCCTGCTCTTCACGTACGCTTTCTAGCAGCTCTACGGACACACACACGTCAGCCTCTTCACTGTCCTACACAGCTAGCACGCTGGCACTTACCGTCAACTTGGAAGCAGCCGCGCAGAAGGCAGTCGCCCTCCAACCGGCGAACAGCGCATCATCGCGGCTACACGCGAGCTGGCCGCACTCGGAGCTTTCGCGGCTCTTCTTTCGCTCTTTCACGCAGAGCTCTGGCGATGCACAACTCGAACCGCGAAAGCCGCAATGAGCTTTGTGCAAGCTGCGCAGAAGAAACAAGTCACTAAACCGGCAAATGTCCAGCTAATCTCCCACATGAAAAGGGTCAGCAAGGAAAGCTCTTGCTGCTGTTCACTCGCTCTTGCTAACAGCCCAGAAGCATTGCGACTCTTCTCTGGATGATTTGCCCACCAACACTTCACATCAGCTCAAGCCGGCTGCCCGGAGGAAAAGAGGCTAGGAAAGATCGTAGCAGGCACGGTTGTTGCCGCACGAGAAGTGCCTGCTCCGGAGGCTTCTTGCGAGCAGCGCTAAAAGCACGCGAACATCGCATTTCTGTGCTTTCCTGAACAGCTTGCGCTGGGACAGTTACAGCCGTGTTTTGCAAGCTGTCCGGGGTTCTGAGGCACTAAAAGTGCGGATGTGTGGCGACTGTCCAAGACGAGAACCGGCTGCTCTGAAAGCCCTTCCTGCTCTTCACGTACGCTTTCTAGCAGCTCTACGGACACACACACGTCAGCCTCTTCACTGTCCCACACAGCTAGCACGCTGGCAGTTACCGTCAACTTGGAAGCAGCCGCGCAGAAGGCAGTCGCCCTCCAACCGGCGAACAGCGCATCATCGCGGCTACACGCGAGCTGGCCGCACTCGGAGCTTTCGCGGCTCTTCTTTCGCTCTTTCCCGCAGAGCTCCGGCGATGCACAACTCGAACCGCGAAAGCCGCAATGAGCTTTGTGCAAGCTGCGCAGAAGAAACAAGTCACTAAACCGGCAAATGTCCAGCTAATCTCCCACATGAAAAGGGTCAGCAAGGAAAGCTCTTGCTGCTCTTCACTCGCTCTTGCTAACAGCCCAGAAGCATTGCGACTCTTCTCTGGATGATTTGCCCACCAACACTTCACATCAGCTCAAGCCGGCTGCCCGGAGGAAAAGAGGCTAGGAAAGATCGTAGCAGGCACGGTTGTTGCCGCACGAGAAGTGCCTGCTCCGGAGGCTTCTTGCGAGCAGCGCTAAAAGCACGCGAACATCGCATTTCTGTGCTTTCCTGAACAGCTTGCGCTGGGACAGTTACAGCCGTGTTTTGCAAGCTGTTCGGGGTTCTGAGGCACTAAAAGTGCGGATGTGTGGCGACTGTCCAAGACGAGAACCGGCTGCTCTGAAAGCCCTTCCTGCTCTTCACGTACGCTTTCTAGCAGCTCTACGGACACACACATGTCAGCCTCTTCACTGTCCTACACAGCTAGCACGCTGGCACTTACCGTCAACTTGGAAGCAGCCGCGCAGAAGGCAGTCGCCCTCCAACCGGCGAACAGCGCATCATCGCGGCTACACGCGAGCTGGCCGCACTCGGAGCTTTGGCGGCTCTTCTTTCGCTCTTTCACGCAGAGCTCTGGCGATGCACAACTCGAACCGCGAAAGCCGCAATGAGCTTTGTGCAAGCTGCGCAGAAGAAACAAGTCACTAAACCGGCAAATGTCCAGCTAATCTCCCACATGAAAAGGGTCAGCAAGGAAAGCTCTTGCTGCTGTTCACTCGCTCTTGCTAACAGCCCAGAAGCATTGCGACTCTTCTCTGGATGATTTGCCCACCAACACTTCACATCAGCTCAAGCCGGCTGCCCGGAGGAAAAGAGGCTAGGAAAGATCGTAGCAGGCACGGTTGTTGCCGCACGAGAAGTGCCTGCTCCGGAGGCTTCTTGCGAGCAGCGCTAAAAGCACGCGAACATCGCATTTCTGTGCTTTCCTGAACAGCTTGCGCTGGGACAGTTACAGCCGTGTTTTGCAAGCTGTCCGGGGTTCTGAGGCACTAAAAGTGCGGATGTGTGGCGACTGTCCAAGACGAGAACCGGCTGCTCTGAAAGCCCTTCCTGCTCTTCACGTACGCTTTCTAGCAGCTCTACGGACACACACACGTCAGCCTCTTCACTGTCCTACACAGCTAGCACGCTGGCAGTTACTGTCAACTTGGAAGCAGCCGCGCAGAAGGCAGTCGCCCTCCAACCGGCGAACAGCACATCATCGCGGCTACACGCGAGCTGGCCGCACTCGGAGCTTTCGCGGCTCTTCTCTCGCTCTTTCCCGCAGAGCTCCGGCGATGCACAACTCGAACCGCGAAAGCCGCAATGAGCTTTGTGCAAGCTGCGCAGAAGAAACAAGGCACTAAACCGGCAAATGTCCAGCTAATCTCCCACATGAAAAGGGTCAGCAAGGAAAGCTCTTGCTGCTCTTC
Organism: Chlamydotis macqueenii; assembly: GCF_036417535.1. Taxonomy (NCBI): domain Eukaryota; kingdom Metazoa; phylum Chordata; class Aves; order Otidiformes; family Otididae; genus Chlamydotis; species Chlamydotis macqueenii. The sequence goes on from NC_141558.1 coordinate 118,410,404, forward strand.
ACTCGCTCTTGCTAACAGCCCAGAAGCATTGCGACTCCTCTCTGGATGATTTGCCCACCAACACTTCACATCAGCTCAAGCCGGCTGCCCGGAGGAAAAGAGGCTAGGAAAGATCGTAGCAGGCACGGTTGTTGCTGCACGAGAAGTGCCTGCTCCGGAGGCTTCTTGCGAGCAGCGCTAAAAGCACGCGAACATCGCGTTTCTGTGCTTTCCTGAACAGCTTGCGCTGGGACAGTTACAGCCGTGTTTTGCAAGCTGTCCGGGGTTCTGAGGCACTAAAAGTGCGGATGTGTGGCGACTGTCCAAGACGAGAACCGGCTGCTCTGAAAGCCCTTCCTGCTCTTCACGTACGCTTTCTAGCAGCTCTACGGACACACACGCGTCAGCCTCTTCACTGTCCTATACAGCTAGCACGCTGGCAGTTACCGTCAACTTGGAAGCAGCCGCGCAGAAGGCAGTCGCCCTCCAACCGGCGAACAGCGCATCATCGCGGCTACACGCGAGCTGGCCGCACTCGGAGCTTTCGCGGCTCTTCTCTCGCTCTTTCTCGCAGAGCTCCGGCGATGCACAACTCGAACCGCATAAGCTGCAATGAGCTTTGTGCAAGCTGCACAGAAGAAACAAGTCACTAAACCGGCAAATGTCCAGCTAATCTCCAACGTGAAAAGGGTCAGCAAGGAAAGCTCTTGCTGCTCTTCACTCGCTCTTGCTAACAGCCCAGAAGCATTGCGACTCTTCTCTGGATGATTTGCCCACCAACACTTCACATCAGCTCAAGCCGGCTGCCCGGAGGAAAAGAGGCTAGGAAAGATCGTAGCAGGCACGGTTGTTGCCGCACGAGAAGTGCCTGCTCCGGAGGCTTCTTGCAAGCAGCGCTAAAAGCACGCGAACATCGCATTTCTGTGCTTTCCTGAACAGCTTGCGCTGGGACAGTTACAGCCGTGTTTTGCAAGCTGTCCGGGGTTCTGAGGCACTAAAAGTGCGGATGTGTGGCGACTGTCCAAGACGAGAACCGGCTGCTCTGAAAGCCCTTCCTGCTCTTCACGTACGCTTTCTAGCAGCTCTACGGACACACACACGTCAGCCTCTTCACTGTCCTACACAGCTAGCACGCTGGCACTTACCGTCAACTTGGAAGCAGCCGCGCAGAAGGCAGTCGCCCTCCAACCGGCGAACAGCGCATCATCGCGGCTACACGCGAGCTGGCCGCACTCGGAGCTTTCGCGGCTCTTCTTTCGCTCTTTCACGCAGAGCTCTGGCGATGCACAACTCGAACCGCGAAAGCCGCAATGAGCTTTGTGCAAGCTGCGCAGAAGAAACAAGTCACTAAACCGGCAAATGTCCAGCTAATCTCCCACATGAAAAGGGTCAGCAAGGAAAGCTCTTGCTGCTGTTCACTCGCTCTTGCTAACAGCCCAGAAGCATTGCGACTCTTCTCTGGATGATTTGCCCACCAACACTTCACATCAGCTCAAGCCGGCTGCCCGGAGGAAAAGAGGCTAGGAAAGATCGTAGCAGGCACGGTTGTTGCCGCACGAGAAGTGCCTGCTCCGGAGGCTTCTTGCGAGCAGCGCTAAAAGCACGCGAACATCGCATTTCTGTGCTTTCCTGAACAGCTTGCGCTGGGACAGTTACAGCCGTGTTTTGCAAGCTGTCCGGGGTTCTGAGGCACTAAAAGTGCGGATGTGTGGCGACTGTCCAAGACGAGAACCGGCTGCTCTGAAAGCCCTTCCTGCTCTTCACGTACGCTTTCTAGCAGCTCTACGGACACACACACGTCAGCCTCTTCACTGTCCCACACAGCTAGCACGCTGGCAGTTACCGTCAACTTGGAAGCAGCCGCGCAGAAGGCAGTCGCCCTCCAACCGGCGAACAGCGCATCATCGCGGCTACACGCGAGCTGGCCGCACTCGGAGCTTTCGCGGCTCTTCTTTCGCTCTTTCCCGCAGAGCTCCGGCGATGCACAACTCGAACCGCGAAAGCCGCAATGAGCTTTGTGCAAGCTGCGCAGAAGAAACAAGTCACTAAACCGGCAAATGTCCAGCTAATCTCCCACATGAAAAGGGTCAGCAAGGAAAGCTCTTGCTGCTCTTCACTCGCTCTTGCTAACAGCCCAGAAGCATTGCGACTCTTCTCTGGATGATTTGCCCACCAACACTTCACATCAGCTCAAGCCGGCTGCCCGGAGGAAAAGAGGCTAGGAAAGATCGTAGCAGGCACGGTTGTTGCCGCACGAGAAGTGCCTGCTCCGGAGGCTTCTTGCGAGCAGCGCTAAAAGCACGCGAACATCGCATTTCTGTGCTTTCCTGAACAGCTTGCGCTGGGACAGTTACAGCCGTGTTTTGCAAGCTGTTCGGGGTTCTGAGGCACTAAAAGTGCGGATGTGTGGCGACTGTCCAAGACGAGAACCGGCTGCTCTGAAAGCCCTTCCTGCTCTTCACGTACGCTTTCTAGCAGCTCTACGGACACACACATGTCAGCCTCTTCACTGTCCTACACAGCTAGCACGCTGGCACTTACCGTCAACTTGGAAGCAGCCGCGCAGAAGGCAGTCGCCCTCCAACCGGCGAACAGCGCATCATCGCGGCTACACGCGAGCTGGCCGCACTCGGAGCTTTGGCGGCTCTTCTTTCGCTCTTTCACGCAGAGCTCTGGCGATGCACAACTCGAACCGCGAAAGCCGCAATGAGCTTTGTGCAAGCTGCGCAGAAGAAACAAGTCACTAAACCGGCAAATGTCCAGCTAATCTCCCACATGAAAAGGGTCAGCAAGGAAAGCTCTTGCTGCTGTTCACTCGCTCTTGCTAACAGCCCAGAAGCATTGCGACTCTTCTCTGGATGATTTGCCCACCAACACTTCACATCAGCTCAAGCCGGCTGCCCGGAGGAAAAGAGGCTAGGAAAGATCGTAGCAGGCACGGTTGTTGCCGCACGAGAAGTGCCTGCTCCGGAGGCTTCTTGCGAGCAGCGCTAAAAGCACGCGAACATCGCATTTCTGTGCTTTCCTGAACAGCTTGCGCTGGGACAGTTACAGCCGTGTTTTGCAAGCTGTCCGGGGTTCTGAGGCACTAAAAGTGCGGATGTGTGGCGACTGTCCAAGACGAGAACCGGCTGCTCTGAAAGCCCTTCCTGCTCTTCACGTACGCTTTCTAGCAGCTCTACGGACACACACACGTCAGCCTCTTCACTGTCCTACACAGCTAGCACGCTGGCAGTTACTGTCAACTTGGAAGCAGCCGCGCAGAAGGCAGTCGCCCTCCAACCAGCGAACAGCACATCATCGCGGCTACACGCGAGCTGGCCGCACTCGGAGCTTTCGCGGCTCTTCTCTCGCTCTTTCCCGCAGAGCTCCGGCGATGCACAACTCGAACCGCGAAAGCCGCAATGAGCTTTGTGCAAGCTGCGCAGAAGAAACAAGGCAGTAAACCGGCAAATGTCCAGCTACTCTTCCACGTGTAAAGGGTCAGCAAGGAAAGCTCTTGCTGCTCTTCACTCGCTCTTGCTAACAGCCCAGAAGCATTGCGACTCTTCTCTGGATGATTTGCCCACCAACACTTCACATCAGCTCAAGCCGGCTGCCCGGAGGAAAAGAGGCTAGGAAAGATCGTAGCAGGCACGGTTGTTGCCGCACGAGAAGTGCCTGCTCCGGAGGCTTCTTGCGAGCAGCGCTAAAATCACGCGAACATCGCATTTCTGTGCTTTCCTGAACAGCTTGCGCTGGGACAGTTACAGCCGTGTTTTGCAAGCTGTCCGGGGTTCTGAGGCACTAAAAGTGCGGATGTGTGGCGACTGTCCAAGACGAGAACCGGCTGCTCTGAAAGCCCTTCCTGCTCTTCACGTACGCTTTCTAGCAGCTCTACGGACACACACACGTCAGCCTCTTCACTGTCCTACACAGCTAGCACGCTGGCAGTTACCGTCAACTTGGAAGCAGCCGCGCAGAAGGCAGTCGCCCTCCAACCGGCGAACAGCGCATCATCGCGGCTACACGCGAGCTGGCCGCACTCGGAGCTTTCGCGGGTCTTCTTTCGCTCTTTCCCGCAGAGCTCTGGCGATGCACAACTCGAACCGCGAAAGCCGCAATGAGCTTTGTGCAAGCTGCGTAGAAGAAACAAGTCACTAAACCGGCAAATGTCCAGCTAATCTCCCACATGAAAAGGGTCAGCAAGGAAAGCTCTTGCTGCTGTTCACTCGCTCTTGCTAACAGCCCAGAAGCATTGCGACTCTTCTCTGGATGATTTGCCCACCAACACTTCACATCAGCTCAAGCCGGCTGCCCGGAGGAAAAGAGGCTAGGAAAGATCGTAGCAGGCACGGTTGTTGCCGCACGAGAAGTGCCTGCTCCGGAGGCTTCTTGCGAGCAGCGCTAAAAGCACGCGAACATCGCATTTCTGTGCTTTCCCGAACAGCTTGCGCTGGGACAGTTACAGCCGTGTTTTGCAAGCTGTCCGGGGTTCTGAGGCACTAAAAGTGCGGATGTGTGGCGACTGTCCAAGACGAGAGCCGGCTGCTCTGAAAGCCCTTCCTGCTCTTCACGTACGCTTTCTAGCAGCTCTACGGACACAAACACGTCAGCCTCTTCACTGTCCCACACAGCTAGCACGCTGGCAGTTACCGTCAACTTGGAAGCAGCCGCGCAGAAGGCAGTCGCCCTCCAACCGGCGAACAGCGCATCATCGCGGCTACACGCGAGCTGGCCGCACTCGGAGCTTTCGCGGCTCTTCTCTCGCTCTTTCAGGCAGAGCTCCGGCGATGCACAACTCGAACCGCGAAAGCCGCAATGAGCTTTGTGCAAGCTGCGCAGAAGAAACAAGTCAATAAACCGGCAAATGTCCAGCTAATCTCCCACATGAAAAGGGTCAGCAAGGAAAGCTCTTGCTGCTCTTCACTCGCTCTTGCTAACAGCCCAGAAGCATTGCGACTCTTCTCTGGATGATTTGCCCACCAACACTTCACATCAGCTAAAGCCGGCTGCCCGGAGGAAAAGAGGCTAGGAAAGATCGTAGCAGGCACGGTTGTTGCCGCACGAGAAGTGCCTGCTCCGGAGGCTTCTTGCGAGCAGCGCTGAAAGCACGCGAACATCGCATTTCTGTGCTTTCCTGAACAGCTTGCGCTGGGACAGTTACAGCCGTGTTTTGCAAGCTGTCCGGGGTTCTGAGGCACTAAAAGTGCGGATGTGTGGCGACTGTCCAAGACGAGAACCGGCTGCTCTGAAAGCCCTTCCTGCTCTTCACGTACGCTTTCTAGCAGCTCTACGGACACACACACGTCAGCCTCTTCACTGTCCCACACAGCTAGCACGCTGGCACTTACCGTCAACTTGGAAGCAGCCGCGCAGAAGGCAGTCGCCCTCCAACCGGCGAACAGCGCATCATCGCGGCTACACGCGAGCTGGCCGCACTCGGAGCTTTCGTGGCTCTTCTTTCGCTCTTTCCCGCAGAGCTCCGGCGATGCACAACTCGAACCGCGAAAGCCGCAATGAGCTTTGTGCAAGCTGCGCAGAAGAAACAAGTCACTAAACCGGCAAATGTCCAGCTAATCTCCCACATGAAAAGGGTCAGCAAGGAAAGCTCTTGCTGCTCTTCACTCGCTCTTGCTAACAGCCCAGAAGCATTGCGACTCTTCTCTGGACGATTTGCCCACCAACCCTTCACATCAGCTCAAGCCGGCTGCCCAGAGGAAAAGAGGCTAGGAAAGATCGTAGCAGGCACGGTTGTTGCCGCACGAGAAGTGCCTGCTCCGGAGGCTTCTTGCGAGCAGCGCTAAAAGCACGCGAACATCGCATATCTGTGCTTTCCTGAACAGCTTGCGCTGGGACAGTTACAGCCGTGTTTTGCAAGCTGTCCGGGGTTCTGAGGCACTAAAAGTGCGGATGTGTGGCGACTGTCCAAGACGAGAACCGGCTGCTCTGAAAGCCCTTCCTGCTCTTCACGTACGCTTTCTAGCAGCTCTACGGACACACACGCGTCAGCCTCTTCACTGTCCTACACAGCTAGCACGCTGGCAGTTACCGTCGACTTGGAAGCAGCCGCGCAGAAGGCAGTCGCCCTCCAAATGGCGAACAGCGCATCATCGTGGCTACACGCGAGCTGGCCGCACTCGGAGCTTTCGCGGCTCTTCTCTCGCTCTTTCCCGCAGAGCTCCGGCGATGCACAACTCGAACCGCGAAAGCCGCAATGAGCTTTGTGCAAGCTGCGCAGAAGAAACAAGGCAGTAAACCGGCAAATGTCCAGCTACTCTCCAACGTGAAAAGGGTCAGCAAGGAAAGCTCTTGCTAACAGCCCAGAAGCATTGCGACTCTTCTCTGGATGATTTGCCCACCAACACTTCACATCAGCTCAAGCCGGCTGCCGGGAGGAAAAGAGGCTAGGAAAGATCGTAGCAGGCACGGTTGCTGCCGCACGAGAAGTGCCGGCTCCGGACGCTTCTTGCGAGCAGCGCTAAAAGCACGCGAACATCGCATTTCTGTGCTTTCCTGAACAGCTTGTGCTGGGACAGTTACAGCCATGTTTTGCAAGCTGTCCGGGGTTCTGAGGCACTAAAAGTGCGGATGTGTGGCGACTGTCCAAGACGAGAACCGGCTGCTCTGAAAGCCCTTCCTGCTCTTCACGTACGCTTTCTAGCAGCTCTACGGACACACACACGTCAGCCTCTTCACTGTCCTACACAGCTAGCACGCTGGCAGTTACCGTCAACTTGGAAGCAGCCGCGCAGAAGGCAGTCGCCCTCCAACCAGCGAACAGCGCATCATCGCGGCTACACGCGAGTTGGCCGCACTCGGAGCTTTCGCAGCTCTTCTCTCGCTCTTTCCCGCAGAGCTCCGGCGATGCACAACTCGAACCGCGAAAGCCGCAATGAGCTTTGTGCAAGCTGCGCAGAAGAAACAAGTCACTAAACCGGCAAATGTCCAGCTAATCTCCCACATGAAAAGGGTCAGCAAGGAAAGCTCTTGCTGCTCTTCACTCGCTCTTGCTAACAGCCCAGAAGCATTGCGACTCTTCTCTGGATGATTTGCCCACCAACACTTCACATCAGCTCAAGCCGGCTGCCCGGAGGAAAAGAGGCTAGGAAAGATCGTAGCAGGCACGGTTGTTGCTGCACGAGAAGTGCCTGCTCCGGAGGCTTCTTGCGAGCAGCGCTAAAAGCACGCGAACATCGCATTTCTGTGCTTTCCTGAACAGCTTGCGCTGGGACAGTTACAGCCATGTTTTGCAAGCTGTCCGGGGTTCTGAGGCACTAAAAGTGCGGATGTGTGGCGACTGTCCAAGACGAGAACCGGCTGCTCTGAAAGCCCTTCCTGCTCTTCACGTACGCTTTCTAGCAGCTCTACGGACACACACACGTCAGCCTCTTCACTGTCCCACACAGCTAGCACGCTGGCACTTACCGTCAACTTGGAAGCAGCCGCGCAGAAGGCAGTCGCCCTCCAACCGGCGAACAGCGCATCATCGCGGCTACACGCGAGCTGGCCGCACTCGGAGCTTTCGCGGCTCTTCTTTCGCTCTTTCACGCAGAGCTCTGGCGATGCACAACTCGAACCGCGAAAGCCGCAATGAGCTTTGTGCAAGCTGCGCAGAAGAAACAAGGCACTAAACCGGCAAATGTCCAGCTAATCTCCCACATGAAAAGGGTCAGCAAGGAAAGCTCTTGCTGCTGTTCACTCGCTCTTGCTAACAGCCCAGAAGCATTGCGACTCTTCTCTGGATGATTTGCCCACCAACACTTCACATCAGCTCAAGCCGGCTGCCCGGAGGAAAAGAGGCTAGGAAAGATCGTAGCAGGCACGGTTGTTGCCGCACGAGAAGTGCCTGCTCCGGAGGCTTCTTGCGAGCAGCGCTAAAAGCACGCGAACATCGCATTTCTGTGCTTTCCTGAACAGCTTGCGCTGGGACAGTTACAGCCGTGTTTTGCAAGCTGTCCGGGGTTCTGAGGCACTAAAAGTGCGGATGTGTGGCGACTGTCCAAGACGAGAACCGGCTGCTCTGAAAGCCCTTCCTGCTCTTCACGTACGCTTTCTAGCAGCTCTACGGACACACACACGTCAGCCTCTTCACTGTCCTACACAGCTAGCACGCTGGCAGTTACTGTCAACTTGGAAGCAGCCGCGCAGAAGGCAGTCGCCCTCCAAGCGGCGAACAGCACATCATCGCGGCTACACGCGAGCTGGCCGCACTCGGAGCTTTCGCGGCTCTTCTCTCGCTCTTTCCCGCAGAGCTCCGGCGATGCACAACTCGAACCGCGAAAGCCGCAATGAGCTTTGTGCAAGCTGCGCAGAAGAAACAAGGCAGTAAACCGGCAAATGTCCAGCTACTCTTCCACGTGTAAAGGGTCAGCAAGGAAAGCTCTTGCTGCTCTTCACTCGCTCTTGCTAACAGCCCAGAAGCATTGCGACTCTTCTCTGGATGATTTGCCCACCAACACTTCACATCAGCTCAAGCCGGCTGCCCGGAGGAAAAGAGGCTAGGAAAGATCGTAGCAGGCACGGTTGTTGCCGCACGAGAAGTGCCTGCTCCGGAGGCTTCTTGCGAGCAGCGCTAAAATCACGCGAACATCGCATTTCTGTGCTTTCCTGAACAGCTTGCGCTGGGACAGTTACAGCCGTGTTTTGCAAGCTGTCCGGGGTTCTGAGGCACTAAAAGTGCGGATGTGTGGCGACTGTGCAAGACGAGAACCGGCTGCTCTGAAAGCCCTTCCTGCTCTTCACGTACGCTTTCTAGCAGCTCTACGGACACACACACGTCAGCCTCTTCACTGTCCTACACAGCTAGCACGCTGGCAGTTACCGTCAACTTGGAAGCAGCCGCGCAGAAGGCAGTCGCCCTCCAACCGGCGAACAGCGCATCATCGCGGCTACACGCGAGCTGGCCGCACTCGGAGCTTTCGCGGGTCTTCTTTCGCTCTTTCCCGCAGAGCTCTGGCGATGCACAACTCGAACCGCGAAAGCCGCAATGAGCTTTGTGCAAGCTGCGCAGAAGAAACAAGTCACTAAACCGGCAAATGTCCAGCTAATCTCCCACATGAAAAGGGTCAGCAAGGAAAGCTCTTGCTGCTGTTCACTCGCTCTTGCTAACAGCCCAGAAGCAATGCGACTCTTCTCTGGATGATTTGCCCACCAACACTTCACATCAGCTCAAGCCGGCTGCCCGGAGGAAAAGAGGCTAGGAAAGATCGTAGCAGGCACGGTTGTTGCCGCACGAGAAGTGCCTGCTCCGGAGGCTTCTTGCGAGCAGCGCTAAAAGCACGCGAACATCGCGTTTCTGTGCTTTCCTGAACAGCTTGCGCTGGGACAGTTACAGCCATGTTTTGCAAGCTGTCCGGGGTTCTGAGGCACTAAAAGTGCGGATGTGTGGCGACTGTCCAAGACGAGAACCGGCTGCTCTGAAAGCCCTTCCTGCTCTTCACGTACGCTTTCTAGCAGCTCTACGGACACACACACGTCAGCCTCTTCACTGTCCTACACAGCTAGCACGCTTGCAGTTACTGTCAACTTGGAAGCAGCCGCGCAGAAGGCAGTCGCCCTCCAACCGGCGAACAGCACATCATCGCGGCTACACGCGAGCTGGCCGCACTCGGAGCTTTCGCGGCTCTTCTCTCGCTCTTTCCCGCAGAGCTCCGGCGATGCACAACTCGAACCGCGAAAGCCGCAATGAGCTTTGTGCAAGCTGCGCAGAAGAAACAAGGCAGTAAACCGGCAAATGTCCAGCTACTCTTCCACGTGTAAAGGGTCAGCAAGGAAAGCTCTTGCTGCTCTTCACTCGCTCTTGCTAACAGCCCAGAAGCATTGCGACTCTTCTCTGGATGATTTGCCCACCAACACTTCACATCAGCTCAAGCCGGCTGCCCGGAGGAAAAGAGGCTAGGAAAGATCGTAGCAGGCACGGTTGTTGCCGCACGAGAAGTGCCTGCTCCGGAGGCTTCTTGCGAGCAGCGCTAAAATCACGCGAACATCGCGTTTCTGTGCTTTCCTGAACAGCTTGCGCTGGGACAGTTACAGCCATGTTTTGCAAGCTGTCCGGGGTTCTGAGGCACTAAAAGTGCGGATGTGTGGCGACTGTCCAAGACGAGAACCGGCTGCTCTGAAAGCCCTTCCTGCTCTTCACGTACGCTTTCTAGCAGCTCTACGGACACACACACGTCAGCCTCTTCACTGTCCTACACAGCTAGCACGCTGGCAGTTACCGTCAACTTGGAAGCAGCCGCGCAGAAGGCAGTCGCCCTCCAACCGGCGAACAGCGCATCATCGCGGCTACACGCGAGCTGGCCGCACTCGGAGCTTTCGCGGGTCTTCTTTCGCTCTTTCCCGCAGAGCTCTGGCGATGCACAACTCGAACCGCGAAAGCCGCAATGAGCTTTGTGCAAGCTGCGCAGAAGAAACAAGTCACTAAACCGGCAAATGTCCAGCTAATCTCCCACATGAAAAGGGTCAGCAAGGAAAGCTCTTGCTGCTGTTCACTCGCTCTTGCTAACAGCCCAGAAGCAATGCGACTCTTCTCTGGATGATTTGCCCACCAACACTTCACATCAGCTCAAGCCGGCTGCCCGGAGGAAAAGAGGCTAGGAAAGATCGTAGCAGGCACGGTTGTTGCCGCACGAGAAGTGCCTGCTCCGGAGGCTTCTTGCGAGCAGCGCTAAAAGCACGCGAACATCGCGTTTCTGTGCTTTCCTGAACAGCTTGCGCTGGGACAGTTACAGCCATGTTTTGCAAGCTGTCCGGGGTTCTGAGGCACTAAAAGTGCGGATGTGTGGCGACTGTCCAAGACGAGAACCGGCTGCTCTGAAAGCCCTTCCTGCTCTTCACGTACGCTTTCTAGCAGCTCTACGGACACACACATGTCAGCCTCTTCACTGTCCTACACAGCTAGCACGCTGGCACTTACCGTCAACTTGGAAGCAGCCGCGCAGAAGGCAGTCGCCCTCCAACCGGCGAACAGCGCATCATCGCGGCTACACGCGAGCTGGCCGCACTCGGAGCTTTCGCGGCTCTTCTTTCGCTCTTTCACGCAGAGCTCTGGCGATGCACAACTCGAACCGCGAAAGCCGCAATGAGCTTTGTGCAAGCTGCGCAGAAGAAACAAGGCACTAAACCGGCAAATGTCCAGCTAATCTCCCACATGAAAAGGGTCAGCAAGGAAAGCTCTTGCTGCTCTTCACTCGCTCTTGCTAACAGCCCAGAAGCATTGCGACTCTTCTCTGGATGATTTGCCCACCAACACTTCACATCAGCTCAAGCCGGCTGCCCGGAGGAAAAGAGGCTAGGAAAGATCGTAGCAGGCACGGTTGTTGCCGCACGAGAAGTGCCTGCTCCGGAGGCTTCTTGCGAGCAGCGCTAAAAGCACGCGAACATCGCGTTTCTGTGCTTTCCTGAACAGCTTGCGCTGGGACAGTTACAGCCGTGTTTTGCAAGCTGTCCGGGGTTCTGAGGCACTAAAAGTGCGGATGTGTGGCGACTGTCCAAGACGAGAACCGGCTGCTCTGAAAGCCCTTCCTGCTCTTCACGTACGCTTTCTAGCAGCTCTACGGACACACACACGTCAGCCTCTTCACTGTCCTACACAGCTAGCACGCTGGCAGTTACTGTCAACTTGGAAGCAGCCGCGCAGAAGGCAGTCGCCCTCCAACCGGCGAACAGCACATCATCGCGGCTACACGCGAGCTGGCCGCACTCGGAGCTTTCGCGGCTCTTCTCTCGCTCTTTCCCGCAGAGCTCCGGCGATGCACAACTCGAACCGCGAAAGCCGCAATGAGCTTTGTGCAAGCTGCGCAGAAGAAACAAGGCAGTAAACCGGCAAATGTCCAGCTACTCTTCCACGTGTAAAGGGTCAGCAAGGAAAGCTCTTGCTGCTCTTCACTCGCTCTTGCTAACAGCCCAGAAGCATTGCGACTCTTCTCTGGATGATTTGCCCACCAACACTTCACATCAGCTCAAGCCGGCTGCCCGGAGGAAAAGAGGCTAGGAAAGATCGTAGCAGGCACGGTTGTTGCCGCACGAGAAGTGCCTGCTCCGGAGGCTTCTTGCGAGCAGCGCTAAAATCACGCGAACATCGCATTTCTGTGCTTTCCTGAACAGCTTGCGCTGGGACAGTTACAGCCGTGTTTTGCAAGCTGTCCGGGGTTCTGAGGCACTAAAAGTGCGGATGTGTGGCGACTGTCCAAGACGAGAACCGGCTGCTCTGAAAGCCCTTCCTGCTCTTCACGTACGCTTTCTAGCAGCTCTACGGACACACACACGTCAGCCTCTTCACTGTCCTACACAGCTAGCACGCTGGCAGTTACCGTCAACTTGGAAGCAGCCGCGCAGAAGGCAGTCGCCCTCCAACCGGCGAACAGCGCATCATCGCGGCTACACGCGAGCTGGCCGCACTCGGAGCTTTCGCGGGTCTTCTTTCGCTCTTTCCCGCAGAGCTCTGGCGATGCACAACTCGAACCGCGAAAGCCGCAATGAGCTTTGTGCAAGCTGCGCAGAAGAAACAAGTCACTAAACCGGCAAATGTCCAGCTAATCTCCCACATGAAAAGGGTCAGCAAGGAAAGCTCTTGCTGCTGTTCACTCGCTCTTGCTAACAGCCCAGAAGCAATGCGACTCTTCGCTGGATGATTTGCCCACCAACACTTCACATCAGCTCAAGCCGGCTGCCCGGAGGAAAAGAGGCTAGGAAAGATCGTAGCAGGCACGGTTGTTGCCGCACGAGAAGTGCCTGCTCCGGAGGCTTCTTGCGAGCAGCGCTAAAAGCACGCGAACATCGCGTTTCTGTGCTTTCCTGAACAGCTTGCGCTGGGACAGTTACAGCCATGTTTTGCAAGCTGTCCGGGGTTCTGAGGCACTAAAAGTGCGGATGTGTGGCGACTGTCCAAGACGAGAACCGGCTGCTCTGAAAGCCCTTCCTGCTCTTCACGTACGCTTTCTAGCAGCTCTACGGACACACACACGTCAGCCTCTTCACTGTCCCACACAGCTAGCACGCTGGCACTTACCGTCAACTTGGAAGCAGCCGCGCAGAAGGCAGTCGCCCTCCAACCAAGGAACAGCGCATCATCGCGGCTACACGCGAGCTGGCCGCACTCGGAGCTTTCGCGGCTCTTCTTTCGCTCTTTCCCGCAGAGCTCCGGCGATGCACAACTCGAACCGCGAAAGCCGCAATGAGCTTTGTGCAAGCTGCGCAGAAGAAACAAGGCAGTAAACCGGCAAATGTCCAGCTAATCTCCCACATGAAAAGGGTCAGCAAGGAAAGCTCTTGCTGCTCTTCACTCGCTCTTGCTAACAGCCCAGAAGCATTGCGACTCTTCTCTGGATGATTTGCCCACCAACACTTCACATCAGCTAAAGCCGGCTGCCCGGAGGAAAAGAGGCTAGGAAAGATCGTAGCAGGCACGGTTGTTGCCGCACGAGAAGTGCCTGCTCCGGAGGCTTCTTGCGAGCAGCGCTAAAAGCACGCGAACATCGCATTTCTGTGCTTTCCTGAACAGCTTGCGCTGGGACAGTTACAGCCGTGTTTTGCAAGCTGTCCGGGGTTCTGAGGCACTAAAAGTGCGGATGTGTGGCGACTGTCCAAGACGAGAACCGGCTGCTCTGAAAGCCCTTCCTGCTCTTCACGTACGCTTTCTAGCAGCTCTACGGACACAAACACGTCAGCCTCTTCACTGTCCCACACAGCTAGCACGCTGGCAGTTACCGTCAACTTGGAAGCAGCCGCGCAGAAGGCAGTCGCCCTCCAACCGGCGAACAGCGCATCATCGCGGCTACACGCGAGCTGGCCGCACTCGGAGCTTTCGCGGGTCTTCTTTCGCTCTTTCCCGCAGAGCTCCGGCGATGCACAACTCGAACCGCGAAAGCCGCAATGAGCTTTGTGCAAGCTGCGCAGAAGAAACAAGTCACTAAACCGGCAAATGTCCAGCTAATCTCCCACATGATAAGGGTCAGCAAGGAAAGCTCTTGCTGCTCTTCACTCGCTCTTGCTAACAGCCCAGAAGCATTGCGACTCTTCTCTGGATGATTTGCCCACCAACACTTCACATCAGCTCAAGCCGGCTGCCCGGAGGAAAAGAGGCTAGGAAAGATCGTAGCAGGCACGGTTGTTGCCGCACGAGAAGTGCCTGCTCCGGAGGCTTCTTGCGAGCAGCGCTAAAAGCACGCGAACATCGCATTTCTGTGCTTTCCTGAACAGCTTGCGCTGGGACAGTTACAGCCGTGTTTTGCAAGCTGTCCGGGGTTCTGAGGCACTAAAAGTGCGGATGTGTGGCGACTGTCCAAGACGAGAACCGGCTGCTCTGAAAGCCCTTCCTGCTCTTCACGTACGCTTTCTAGCAGCTCTACGGACACACACACGTCAGCCTCTTCACTGTCCCACACAGCTAGCACGCTGGCAGTTACCGTCAACTTGGAAGCAGCCGCGCAGAAGGCAGTCGCCCTCCAACCGGCGAACAGCGCATCATCGCGGCTACACGCGAGCTGGCCGCACTCGGAGCTTTCGCGGCTCTTCTTTCGCTCTTTCCCGCAGAGCTCCGGCGATGCACAACTCGAACCGCGAAAGCCGCAATGAGCTTTGTGCAAGCTGCGCAGAAGAAACAAGTCACTAAACCGGCAAATGTCCAGCTAATCTCCCACATGAAAAGGGTCAGCAAGGAAAGCTCTTGCTGCTGTTCACTCGCTCTTGCTAACAGCCCAGAAGCATTGCGACTCTTCTCTGGATGATTTGCCCACCAAAACTTCACATCAGCTCAAGCCGGCTGCCCGGAGGAAAAGAGGCTAGGAAAGATCGTAGCAGGCACGGTTGTTGCCGCACGAGAAGTGCCTGCTCCGGAGGCTTCTTGCGAGCAGCGCTAAAAGCACGCGAACATCGCATTTCTGTGCTTTCCTGAACAGCTTGCGCTGGGACAGTTACAGCCGTGTTTTCCAAGCTGTTCGGGGTGCTGAGGCACTAAAAGTGCGGATGTGTGGCGACTGTCCAAGACGAGAACCGGCTGCTCTGAAAGCCCTTCCTGCTCTTCACGTACGCTTTCTAGCAGCTCTACGGACACACACATGTCAGCCTCTTCACTGTCCTACACAGCTAGCACGCTGGCACTTACCGTCAACTTGGAAGCAGCCGCGCAGAAGGCAGTCGCCCTCCAACCGGCGAACAGCGCATCATCGCGGCTACACGCGAGCTGGCCGCACTCGGAGCTTTCGCGGCTCTTCTTTCGCTCTTTCACGCAGAGCTCTGGCGATGCACAACTCGAACCGCGAAAGCCGCAATGAGCTTTGTGCAAGCTGCGCAGAAGAAACAAGGCACTAAACCGGCAAATGTCCAGCTAATCTCCCACATGAAAAGGGTCAGCAAGGAAAGCTCTTGCTGCTGTTCACTCGCTCTTGCTAACAGCCCAGAAGCATTGCGACTCTTCTCTGGATGATTTGCCCACCAACACTTCACATCAGCTCAAGCCGGCTGCCCGGAGGAAAAGAGGCTAGGAAAGATCGTAGCAGGCACAGTTGTTGCCGCACGAGAAGTGCCTGCTCCGGAGGCTTCTTGCGAGCAGCGCTAAAAGCACGCGAACATCGCATTTCTGTGCTTTCCTGAACAGCTTGCGCTGGGACAGTTACAGCCGTGTTTTGCAAGCTGTCCGGGGTTCTGAGGCACTAAAAGTGCGGATGTGTGGCGACTGTCCAAGACGAGAACCGGCTGCTCTGAAAGCCCTTCCTGCTCTTCACGTACGCTTTCTAGCAGCTCTACGGACACACACACGTCAGCCTCTTCACTATCCTACACAGCTAGCACGCTGGCAGTTACTGTCAACTTGGAAGCAGCCGCGCAGAAGGCAGTCGCCCTCCAACCGGCGAACAGCACATCATCGCGGCTACACGCGAGCTGGCCGCACTCGGAGCTTTCGCGGCTCTTCTCTCGCTCTTTCCCGCAGAGCTCCGGCGATGCACAACTCGAACCGCGAAAGCCGCAATGAGCTTTGTGCAAGCTGCGCAGAAGAAACAAGGCAGTAAACCGGCAAATGTCCAGCTACTCTTCCACGTGTAAAGGGTCAGCAAGGAAAGCTCTTGCTGCTCTTCACTCGCTCTTGCTAACAGCCCAGAAGCATTGCGACTCTTCTCTGGATGATTTGCCCACCAACACTTCACATCAGCTCAAGCCGGCTGCCCGGAGGAAAAGAGGCTAGGAAAGATCGTAGCAGGCACGGTTGTTGCCGCACGAGAAGTGCCTGCTCCGGAGGCTTCTTGCGAGCAGCGCTAAAATCACGCGAACATCGCATTTCTGTGCTTTCCTGAACAGCTTGCGCTGGGACAGTTACAGCCGTGTTTTGCAAGCTGTCCGGGGTTCTGAGGCACTAAAAGTGCGGATGTGTGGCGACTGTCCAAGACGAGAACCGGCTGCTCTGAAAGCCCTTCCTGCTCTTCACGTACGCTTTCTAGCAGCTCTACGGACACACACACGTCAGCCTCTTCACTGTCCTACACAGCTAGCACGCTGGCAGTTACCGTCAACTTGGAAGCAGCCGCGCAGAAGGCAGTCGCCCTCCAACCGGCGAACAGCGCATCATCGTGGCTACACGCGAGCTGGCCGCACTCGGAGCTTTCGCGGGTCTTCTTTCGCTCTTTCCCGCAGAGCTCTGGCGATGCACAACTCGAACCGCGAAAGCCGCAATGAGCTTTGTGCAAGCTGCGCAGAAGAAACAAGTCACTAAACCGGCAAATGTCCAGCTAATCTCCCACATGAAAAGGGTCAGCAAGGAAAGCTCTTGCTGCTGTTCACTCGCTCTTGCTAACAGCCCAGAAGCAATGCGACTCTTCTCTGGATGATTTGCCCACCAACACTTCACATCAGCTCAAGCCGGCTGCCCGGAGGAAAAGAGGCTAGGAAAGATCGTAGCAGGCACGGTTGTTGCCGCACGAGAAGTGCCTGCTCCGGAGGCTTCTTGCGAGCAGCGCTAAAAGCACGCGAACATCGCGTTTCTGTGCTTTCCTGAACAGCTTGCGCTGGGACAGTTACAGCCATGTTTTGCAAGCTGTCCGGGGTTCTGAGGCACTAAAAGTGCGGATGTGTGGCGACTGTCCAAGACGAGAACCGGCTGCTCTGAAAGCCCTTCCTGCTCTTCACGTACGCTTTCTAGCAGCTCTACGGACACACACACGTCAGCCTCTTCACTGTCCTACACAGCTAGCACGCTTGCAGTTACTGTCAACTTGGAAGCAGCCGCGCAGAAGGCAGTCGCCCTCCAACCGGCGAACAGCACATCATCGCGGCTACACGCGAGCTGGCCGCACTCGGAGCTTTCGCGGCTCTTCTCTCGCTCTTTCCCGCAGAGCTCCGGCGATGCACAACTCGAACCGCGAAAGCCGCAATGAGCTTTGTGCAAGCTGCGCAGAAGAAACAAGGCAGTAAACCGGCAAATGTCCAGCTACTCTTCCACGTGTAAAGGGTCAGCAAGGAAAGCTCTTGCTGCTCTTCACTCGCTCTTGCTAACAGCCCAGAAGCATTGCGACTCTTCTCTGGATGATTTGCCCACCAACACTTCACATCAGCTCAAGCCGGCTGCCCGGAGGAAAAGAGGCTAGGAAAGATCGTAGCAGGCACGGTTGTTGCCGCACGAGAAGTGCCTGCTCCGGAGGCTTCTTGCGAGCAGCGCTAAAATCACGCGAACATCGCATTTCTGTGCTTTCCTGAACAGCTTGCGCTGGGACAGTTACAGCCGTGTTTTGCAAGCTGTCCGGGGTTCTGAGGCACTAAAAGTGCGGATGTGTGGCGACTGTCCAAGACGAGAACCGGCTGCTCTGAAAGCCCTTCCTGCTCTTCACGTACGCTTTCTAGCAGCTCTACGGACACACACACGTCAGCCTCTTCACTGTCCTACACAGCTAGCACGCTGGCAGTTACCGTCAACTTGGAAGCAGCCGCGCAGAAGGCAGTCGCCCTCCAACCGGCGAACAGCGCATCATCGCGGCTACACGCGAGCTGGCCGCACTCGGAGCTTTCGCGGGTCTTCTTTCGCTCTTTCCCGCAGAGCTCTGGCGATGCACAACTCGAACCGCGAAAGCCGCAATGAGCTTTGTGCAAGCTGCGCAGAAGAAACAAGTCACTAAACCGGCAAATGTCCAGCTAATCTCCCACATGAAAAGGGTCAGCAAGGAAAGCTCTTGCTGCTGTTCACTCGCTCTTGCTAACAGCCCAGAAGCATTGCGACTCTTCTCTGGATGATTTGCCCACCAACACTTCACATCAGCTCAAGCCGGCTGCCCGGAGGAAAAGAGGCTAGGAAAGATCGTAGCAGGCACGGTTGTTGCCGCACGAGAAGTGCCTGCTCCGGAGGCTTCTTGCGAGCAGCGCTAAAAGCACGCGAACATCGCATTTCTGTGCTTTCCTGAACAGCTTGCGCTGGGACAGTTACAGCCGTGTTTTGCAAGCTGTCCGGGGTTCTGAGGCACTAAAAGTGCGGATGTGTGGCGACTGTCCAAGACGAGAACCGGCTGCTCTGAAAGCCCTTCCTGCTCTTCACGTACGCTTTCTAGCAGCTCTACGGACACACACACGTCAGCCTCTTCACTGTCCTACACAGCTAGCACGCTGGCAGTTACTGTCAACTTGGAAGCAGCCGCGCAGAAGGCAGTCGCCCTCCAACCGGCGAACAGCACATCATCGCGGCTACACGCGAGCTGGCCGCACTCGGAGCTTTCGCGGCTCTTCTCTCGCTCTTTCCCGCAGAGCTCCGGCGATGCACAACTCGAACCGCGAAAGCCGCAATGAGCTTTGTGCAAGCTGCGCAGAAGAAACAAGGCAGTAAACCGGCAAATGTCCAGCTACTCTCCAACGTGAAAAGGGTCAGCAAGGAAAGCTCTTGCTAACAGCCCAGAAGCATTGCGACTCTTCTCTGGATGATTTGCCCACCAACACTTCACATCAGCTGAAGCCGGCTGCCCGGAGGAAAAGAGGCTAGGAAAGATCGTAGCAGGCACGGTTGCTGCCGCACGAGAAGTGCCGGCTCCGGAGGCTTCTTGCGAGCAGCGCTAAAAGCACGCGAACATCGCATTTCTGTGCTTTCCTGAACAGCTTGTGCTGGGACAGTTACAGCCATGTTTTGCAAGCTGTCCGGGGTTCTGAGGCACTAAAAGTGCGGATGTGTGGCGACTGTCCAAGACGAGAACCGGCTGCTCTGAAAGCCCTTCCTGCTCTTCACGTACGCTTTCTAGCAGCTCTACGGACACACACACATCAGCCTCTTCACTGTCCTACACAGCTAGCACGCTGGCAGTTACCGTCAACTTGGAAGCAGCCGCGCAGAAGGCAGTCGCCCTCCAACCAGCGAACAGCGCATCATCACGGCTACACGCGAGTTGGCCGCACTCGGAGCTTTCGCAGCTCTTCTCTCGCTCTTTCCCGCAGAGCTCCGGCGATGCACAACTCGAACCGCGAAAGCCGCAATGAGCTTTGTGCAAGCTGCGCAGAAGAAACAAGTCACTAAACCGGCAAATGTCCAGCTAATCTCCCACATGAAAAGGGTCAGCAAGGAAAGCTCTTGCTGCTCTTCACTCGCTCTTGCTAACAGCCCAGAAGCATTGCGACTCTTCTCTGGATGATTTGCCCACCAACACTTCACATCAGCTCAAGCCGGCTGCCCGGAGGAAAAGAGGCTAGGAAAGATCGTAGCAGGCACGGTTGTTGCTGCACGAGAAGTGCCTGCTCCGGAGGCTTCTTGCGAGCAGCGCTAAAAGCACGCGAACATCGCATTTCTGTGCTTTCCTGAACAGCTTGCGCTGGGACAGTTACAGCCGTGTTTTGCAAGCTGTCCGGGGTTCTGAGGCACTAAAAGTGCGGATGTGTGGCGACTGTCCAAGACGAGAACCGGCTGCTCTGAAAGCCCTTCCTGCTCTTCACGTACGCTTTCTAGCAGCTCTACGGACACACACACGTCAGCCTCTTCACTGTCCCACACAGCTACCACGCTGGCAGTTACCGTCAACTTGGAAGCAGCCGCGCAGAAGGCAGTCGCCCTCCAACCGGCGAACAGCGCATCATCGCGGCTACACGCGAGCTGGCCGCACTCGGAGCTTTCGCGGCTCTTCTCTCGCTCTTTCCCGCAGAGCTCCGGCGATGCACAACTCGAACCGCGAAAGCCGCAATGAGCTTTGTGCAAGCTGCGCAGAAGAAACAAGTCACTAAACCGGCAAATGTCCAGCTAATCTCCCACATGAAAAGGGTCAGCAAGGAAAGCTCTTGCTGCTCTTCACTCGCTCTTGCTAACAGCCCAGAAGCATTGCGACTCTTCTCTGGATGATTTGCCCACCAACACTTCACATCAGCTCAAGCCGGCTGCCCGGAGGAAAGGAGGCTAGGAAAGATCGTAGCAGGCACGGTTGTTGCCGCACGAGAAGTGCCTGCTCCGGAGGCTTCTTGGGAGCAGCGCTAAAAGCACGCGAACATCGTATTTCTGTGCTTTCCTGAACAGCTTGCGCTGGGACAGTTACAGCCGTGTTTTGCAAGCTGTCCGGGGTTCTGAGGCACTAAAAGTGCGGATGTGTGGCGACTGTCCAAGACGAGAACCGGCTGCTCTGAAAGCCCTTCCTGCTCTTCACGTACGCTTTCTAGCAGCTCTACGGACACACACACGTCAGCCTCTTCAGTGTCCCACACAGCTAGCACGCTGGCAGTTACCGTCAACTTGGAAGCAGCCGCGCAGAAGGCAGTCGCCCTCCAACCGGCGAACAGCGCATCATCGCGGCTACACGCGAGCTGGCCGCACTCGGAGCTTTCGCGGCTCTTCTTTCGCTCTTTCCCGCAGAGCTCCGGCGATGCACAACTCGAACCGCGAAAGCCGCAATGAGCTTTGTGCAAGCTGCGCAGAAGAAACAAGTCACTAAACCGGCAAATGTCCAGCTAATCTCCCACATGATAAGGGTCAGCAAGGAAAGCTCTTGCTGCTCTTCACTCGCTCTTGCTAACAGCCCAGAAGCATTGCGACTCTTCTCTGGATGATTTGCCCACCAACACTTCACATCAGCTAAAGCCGGCTGCCCGGAGGAAAAGAGGCTAGGAAAGATCGTAGCAGGCACGGTTGTTGCCGCACGAGAAGTGCCTGCTCCGGAGGCTTCTTGCGAGCAGCGCTAAAAGCACGCGAACATCGCATTTCTGTGCTTTCCTGAACAGCTTGCGCTGGGACAGTTACAGCCGTGTTTTGCAAGCTGTCCGGGGTTCTGAGGCACTAAAAGTGCGGATGTGTGGCGACTGTCCAAGACGAGAACCGGCTGCTCTGAAAGCCCTTCCTGCTCTTCACCTACGCTTTCTAGCAGCTCTACGGACACACACACGTCAGCCTCTTCACTGTCCCACACAGCTAGCACGCTGGCACTTACCGTCAACTTGGAAGCAGCCGCGCAGAAGGCAGTCGCCCTCCAACCGGCGAACAGCGCATCATCGCGGCTACACGCGAGCTGGCCGCACTCGGAGCTTTCGCGGCTCTTCTTTCGCTCTTTCCCGCAGAGCTCCGGCGATGCACAACTCGAACCGCGAAAGCCGCAATGAGCTTTGTGCAAGCTGCGCAGAAGAAACAAGTCACTAAACCGGCAAATGTCCAGCTAATCTCCCACATGAAAAGGGTCAGCAAGGAAAGCTCTTGCTGCTGTTCACTCGCTCTTGCTAACAGCCCAGAAGCATTGCGACTCTTCTCTGGATGATTTGCCCACCAACACTTCACATCAGCTCAAGCCGGCTGCCCGGAGGAAAAGAGGCTAGGAAAGATCGTAGCAGGCACGGTTGTTGCCGCACGAGAAGTGCCTTCTCCGGAGGCTTCTTGCGAGCAGCGCTAAAAGCACGCGAACATCGCATTTCTGTGCTTTCCTGAACAGCTTGCGCTGGGACAGTTACAGCCGTGTTTTGCAAGCTGTCCGGGGTGCTGAGGCACTAAAAGTGCGGATGTGTGGCGACTGTCCAAGATGAGAACCGGCTGCTCTGAAAGCCCTTCCTGCTCTTCACGTACGCTTTCTAGCAGCTCTACGGACACACACATGTCAGCCTCTTCACTGTCCTACACAGCTAGCACGCTGGCACTTACCGTCAACTTGGAAGCAGCCGCGCAGAAGGCAGTCGCCCTCCAACCGGCGAACAGCGCATCATCGCGGCTACACGCGAGCTGGCCGCACTCGGAGCTTTCGCGGCTCTTCTTTCGCTCTTTCACGCAGAGCTCTGGCGATGCACAACTCGAACCGCGAAAGCCGCAATGAGCTTTGTGCAAGCTGCGCAGAAGAAACAAGGCACTAAACCGGCAAATGTCCAGCTAATCTCCCACATGAAAAGGGTCAGCAAGGAAAGCTCTTGCTGCTGTTCACTCGCTCTTGCTAACAGCCCAGAAGCATTGCGACTCTTCTCTGGATGATTTGCCCACCAACACTTCACATCAGCTCAAGCCGGCTGCCCGGAGGAAAAGAGGCTAGGAAAGATCGTAGCAGGCACGGTTGTTGCCGCACGAGAAGTGCCTGCTCCGGAGGCTTCTTGCGAGCAGCGCTAAAAGCACGCGAACATCGCATTTCTGTGCTTTCCTGAACAGCTTGCGCTGGGACAGTTACAGCCGTGTTTTGCAAGCTGTCCGGGGTTCTGAGGCACTAAAAGTGCGGATGTGTGGCGACTGTCCAAGACGAGAACCGGCTGCTCTGAAAGCCCTTCCTGCTCTTCACGTACGCTTTCTAGCAGCTCTACGGACACACACACGTCAGCCTCTTCACTGTCCTACACAGCTAGCACGCTGGCAGTTACTGTCAACTTGGAAGCAGCCGCGCAGAAGGCAGTCGCCCTCCAACCGGCGAACAGCACATCATCGCGGCTACACGCGAGCTGGCCGCACTCGGAGCTTTCGCGGCTCTTCTCTCGCTCTTTCCCGCAGAGCTCCGGCGATGCACAACTCGAACCGCGAAAGCCGCAATGAGCTTTGTGCAAGCTGCGCAGAAGAAACAAGGCAGTAAACCGGCAAATGTCCAGCTACTCTTCCACGTGTAAAGGGTCAGCAAGGAAAGCTCTTGCTGCTGTTCACTCGCTCTTGCTAACAGCCCAGAAGCATTGCGACTCTTCTCTGGATGATTTGCCCACCAACACTTCACATCAGCTCAAGCCGGCTGCCCGGAGGAAAAGAGGCTAGGAAAGATCGTAGCAGGCACGGTTGTTGCCGCACGAGAAGTGCCTGCTCCGGAGGCTTCTTGCGAGCAGCGCTAAAATCACGCGAACATCGCATTTCTGTGCTTTCCTGAACAGCTTGCGCTGGGACAGTTACAGCCGTGTTTTGCAAGCTGTCCGGGGTTCTGAGGCACTAAAAGTGCGGATGTGTGGCGACTGTCCAAGACGAGAACCGGCTGCTCTGAAAGCCCTTCCTGCTCTTCACGTACGCTTTCTAGCAGCTCTACGGACACACACACGTCAGCCTCTTCACTGTCCTACACAGCTAGCACGCTGGCAGTTACCGTCAACTTGGAAGCAGCCGCGCAGAAGGCAGTCGCCCTCCAACCGGCGAACAGCGCATCATCGCGGCTACACGCGAGCTGGCCGCACTCGGAGCTTTCGCGGGTCTTCTTTCGCTCTTTCCCGCAGAGCTCTGGCGATGCACAACTCGAACCGCGAAAGCCGCAATGAGCTTTGTGCAAGCTGCGTAGAAGAAACAAGTCACTAAACCGGCAAATGTCCAGCTAATCTCCCACATGAAAAGGGTCAGCAAGGAAAGCTCTTGCTGCTGTTCACTCGCTCTTGCTAACAGCCCAGAAGCAATGCGACTCTTCTCTGGATGATTTGCCCACCAACACTTCACATCAGCTCAAGCCGGCTGCCCGGAGGAAAAGAGGCTAGGAAAGATCGTAGCAGGCACGGTTGTTGCCGCACGAGAAGTGCCTGCTCCGGAGGCTTCTTGCGAGCAGCGCTAAAAGCACGCGAACATCGCGTTTCTGTGCTTTCCTGAACAGCTTGCGCTGGGACAGTTACAGCCATGTTTTGCAAGCTGTCCGGGGTTCTGAGGCACTAAAAGTGCGGATGTGTGGCGACTGTCCAAGACGAGAACCGGCTGCTCTGAAAGCCCTTCCTGCTCTTCACGTACGCTTTCTAGCAGCTCTACGGACACACACACGTCAGCCTCTTCACTGTCCCACACAGCTAGCACGCTGGCACTTACCGTCAACTTGGAAGCAGCCGCGCAGAAGGCAGTCGCCCTCCAACCGGCGAACAGCGCATCATCGCGGCTACACGCGAGCTGGCCGCACTCGGAGCTTTCGCGGCTCTTCTTTCGCTCTTTCCCGCAGAGCTCCGGCGATGCACAACTCGAACCGCGAAAGACGCAATGAGCTTTGTGCAAGCTGCGCAGAAGAAACAAGGCACTAAACCGGCAAATGTCCAGCTAATCTCCCACATGAAAAGGGTCAGCAAGGAAAGCTCTTGCTGCTCTTCACTCGCTCTTGCTAACAGCCCAGAAGCATTGCGACTCTTCTCTGGATGATTTGCCCACCAACACTTCACATCAGCTCAAGCCGGCTGCCCGGAGGAAAAGAGGCTAGGAAAGATCGTAGCAGGCACGGTTGTTGCCGCACGAGAAGTGCCTGCTCCGGAGGCTTCTTGCGAGCAGCGCTAAAAGCACGCGAACATCGCATTTCTGTGCTTTCCTGAACAGCTTGCGCTGGGACAGTTACAGCCGTGTTTTGCAAGCTGTCCGGGGTTCTGAGGCACTAAAAGTGCGGATGTGTGGCGACTGTCCAAGACGAGAACCGGCTGCTCTGAAAGCCCTTCCTGCTCTTCACGTACGCTTTCTAGCAGCTCTACGGACACACACACGTCAGCCTCTTCACTGTCCCACACAGCTAGCACGCTGGCACTTACCGTCAACTTGGAAGCAGCCGCGCAGAAGGCAGTCGCCCTCCAACCGGCGAACAGCGCATCATCGCGGCTACACGCGAGCTGGCCGCACTCGGAGCTTTCGTGGCTCTTCTTTCGCTCTTTCCCGCAGAGCTCCGGCGATGCACAACTCGAACCGCGAAAGCCGCAATGAGCTTTGTGCAAGCTGCGCAGAAGAAACAAGTCACTAAACCGGCAAATGTCCAGCTAATCTCCCACATGAAAAGGGTCAGCAAGGAAAGCTCTTGCTGCTCTTCACTCGCTCTTGCTAACAGCCCAGAAGCATTGCGAATCTTCTCTGGACGATTTGCCCACCAACCCTTCACATCAGCTCAAGCCGGCTGCCCAGAGGAAAGGAGGCTAGGAAAGATCGTAGCAGGCACGGTTGTTGCCGCACGAGAAGTGCCTGCTCCGGAGGCTTCTTGCGAGCAGCGCTAAAAGCACGCGAACATCGCATTTCTGTGCTTTCCTGAACAGCTTGCGCTGGGACAGTTACAGCCGTGTTTTGCAAGCTGTCCGGGGTTCTGAGGCACTAAAAGTGCGGATGTGTGGCGACTGTCCAAGACGAGAACCGGCTGCTCTGAAAGCCCTTCCTGCTCTTCACGTACGCTTTCTAGCAGCTCTACGGACACACACGCGTCAGCCTCTTCACTGTCCTACACAGCTAGCACGCTGGCAGTTACCGTCAACTTGGAAGCAGCCGCGCAGAAGGCAGTCGCCCTCCAAATGGCGAACAGCGCATCATCGCAGCTACACGCGAGCTGGCCGCACTCGGAGCTTTCGCGGCTCTTCTTTCGCTCTTTCTCGCAGAGCTCCGGCGATGCACAACTCGAACCGCGAAAGCCGCAATGAGCTTTGTGCAAGCTGCGCAGAAGAAACAAGGCACTAAACCGGCAAATGTCCAGCTAATCTCCCACATGAAAAGGGTCAGCAAGGAAAGCTCTTGCTAACAGCCCAGAAGCATTGCGACTCTTCTCTGGATGATTTGCCCACCAACACTTCACATCAGCTCAAGCCGGCTGCCCGGAGGAAAAGAGGCTAGGAAAGATCGTAGCAGGCACGGTTGTTGCCGCACGAGAAGTGCCTGCTCCGGAGGCTTCTTGCGAGCAGCGCTAAAAGCACGCGAACATCGCATTTCTGTGCTTTCCTGAACAGCTTGCGCTGGGACAGTTACAGCCGTGTTTTGCAAGCTGTCCGGGGTTCTGAGGCACTAAAAGTGCGGATGTGTGGCGACTGTCCAAGACGAGAACCGGCTGCTCTGAAAGCCCTTCCTGCTCTTCACGTACGCTTTCTAGCAGCTCTACGGACACACACACGTCAGCCTCTTCACTGTCCTACACAGCTAGCACGCTGGCAGTTACCGTCAACTTGGAAGCAGCCGCGCAGAAGGCAGTCGCCCTCCAACCGGCGAACAGCGCATCATTGCGGCTACACGCGAGCTGGCCGCACTCGGAGCTTTCGCAGCTCTTCTCTCGCTCTTTCCCGCAGAGCTCCGGCGATGCACAACTCGAACCGCGAAAGCCGCAATGAGCTTTGTGCAAGCTGCGCAGAAGAAACAAGTCACTAAACCGGCAAATGTCCAGCTAATCTCCCACATGAAAAGGGTCAGCAAGGAAAGCTCTTGCTGCTCTTCACTCGCTCTTGCTAACAGCCCAGAAGCATTGCGACTCTTCTCTGGATGATTTGCCCACCAACACTTCACATCAGCTCAAGCCGCTGCCCGGAGGAAAAGAGGCTAGGAAAGATCGTAGCAGGCACGGTTGTTGCTGCACGAGAAGTGCCTGCTCCGGAGGCTTCTTGCGAGCAGCGCTAAAAGCACGCGAACATCGCATTTCTGTGCTTTCCTGAACAGCTTGCGCTGGGACAGTTACAGCCGTGTTTTGCAAGCTGTCCGGGGTTCTGAGGCACTAAAAGTGCGGATGTGTGGCGACTGTCCAAGACGAGAACCGGCTGCTCTGAAAGCCCTTCCTGCTCTTCACGTACGCTTTCTAGCAGCTCTACGGACGCACACACGTCAGCCTCTTCACTGTCCCACACAGCTAGCACGCTGGCACTTACCGTCAACTTGGAAGCAGCAGCGCAGAAGGCAGTCGCCCTCCAACCGGCGAACAGCGCATCATCGCGGCTACACGCGAGATGGCCGCACTCGGAGCTTTCGCGGCTCTTCTTTCGCTCTTTCCCGCAGAGCTCCGGCGATGCACAACTCGAACCGCGAAAGCCGCAATGAGCTTTGTGCAAGCTGCGCAGAAGAAACAAGTCACTAAACCGGCAAATGTCCAGCTAATCTCCCACGTGTAAAGGGTCAGCAAGGAAAGCTCTTGCTGCTGTTCACTCGCTCTTGCTAACAGCCCAGAAGCAATGCGACTCTTCTCTGGATGATTTGCCCACCAACACTTCACATCAGCTCAAGCCGGCTGCCCGGAGGAAAAGAGGCTAGGAAAGATCGTAGCAGGCACGGTTGTTGCCGCACGAGAAGTGCCTGCTCCGGAGGCTTCTTGCGAGCAGCGCTAAAATCACGCGAACATCGCATTTCTGTGCTTTCCTGAACAGCTTGCGCTGGGACAGTTACAGCCGTGTTTTGCAAGCTGTCCGGGGTTCTGAGGCACTAAAAGTGCGGATGTGTGGCGACTGTCCAAGACGAGAACCGGCTGCTCTGAAAGCCCTTCCTGCTCTTCACCTACGCTTTCTAGCAGCTCTACGGACACACACACGTCAGCCTCTTCACTGTCCCACACAGCTAGCACGCTGGCACTTACCGTCAACTTGGAAGCAGCCGCGCAGAAGGCAGTCGCCCTCCAACCGGCGAACAGCGCATCATCGCGGCTACACGCGAGCTGGCCGCACTCGGAGCTTTCGCGGCTCTTCTTTCGCTCTTTCCCGCAGAGCTCCGGCGATGCACAACTCGAACCGCGAAAGCCGCAATGAGCTTTGTGCAAGCTGCGCAGAAGAAACAAGGCACTAAACCGGCAAATGTCCAGCTAATCTCCCACATGAAAAGGGTCAGCAAGGAAAGCTCTTGCTGCTCTTCACTCGCTCTTGCTAACAGCCCAGAAGCATTGCGACTCTTCTCTGGATGATTTGCCCACCAACACTTCACATCAGCTCAAGCCGGCTGCCCGGAGGAAAAGAGGCTAGGAAAGATCGTAGCAGGCACGGTTGTTGCCGCACGAGAAGTGCCTGCTCCGGAGGCTTCTTGCGAGCAGCGCTAAAAGCACGCGAACATCGCATTTCTGTGCTTTCCCGAACAGCTTGCGCTGGGACAGTTACAGCCGTGTTTTCCAAGCTGTCCGGGGTTCTGAGGCACTAAAAGTGCGGATGTGTGGCGACTGTCCAAGACGAGAACCGGCTGCTCTGAAAGCCCTTCCTGCTCTTCACGTACGCTTTCTAGCAGCTCTACGGACACAAACACGTCAGCCTCTTCACTGTCCCACACAGCTAGCACGCTGGCAGTTACCGTCAACTTGGAAGCAGCCGCGCAGAAGGCAGTCGCCCTCCAACCGGCGAACAGCGCATCATCGCGGCTACACGCGAGCTGGCCGCACTCGGAGCTTTCGCGGCTCTTCTCTCGCTCTTTCAGGCAGAGCTCCGGCGATGCACAACTCGAACCGCGAAAGCCGCAATGAGCTTTGTGCAAGCTGCGCAGAAGAAACAAGTCACTAAACCGGCAAATGTCCAGCTAATCTCCCACATGAAAAGGGTCAGCAAGGAAAGCTCTTGCTGCTTTTCACTCGCTCTTGCTAACAGCCCAGAAGCATTGCGACTCTTCTCTGGACGATTTGCCCACCAACCCTTCACATCAGCTCAAGCCGGCTGCCCAGAGGAAAAGAGGCTAGGAAAGATCGTAGCAGGCACGGTTGTTGCCGCACGAGAAGTGCCTGCTCCGGAGGCTTCTTGCGAGCAGCGCTAAAAGCACGCGAACATCGCATTTCTGTGCTTTCCTGAACAGCTTGCGCTGGGACAGTTACAGCCGTGTTTTGCAAGCTGTCCGGGGTTCTGAGGCACTAAAAGTGCGGATGTGTGGCGACTGTCCAAGACGAGAACCGGCTGCTCTGAAAGCCCTTCCTGCTCTTCACGTACGCTTTCTAGCAGCTCTACGGACACACACGCGTCAGCCTCTTCACTGTCCTACACAGCTAGCATGCTGGCACTTACCGTCAACTTGGAAGCAGCCGCGCAGAAGGCAGTCGCCCTCCAACCGGCGAACAGCGCATCATCGCGGCTACACGCGAGCTGGCCGCACTCGGAGCTTTCGCGGCTCTTCTTTCGCTCTTTCTCGCAGAGCTCCGGCGATGCACAACTCGAACCGCGAAAGCCGCAATGAGCTTTGTGCAAGCTGCGCAGAAGAAACAAGTCACTAAACCGGCAAATGTCCAGCTAATCTCCAACGTGAAAAGGGTCAGCAAGGAAAGCTCTTGCTAACAGCCCAGAAGCATTGCGACTCTTCTCTGGATGATTTGCCCACCAACACTTCACATCAGCTCAAGCCGGCTGCCCGGAGGAAAAGAGGCTAGGAAAGATCGTAGCAGGCACGGTTGTTGCTGCACGAGAAGTGC
This sequence comes from Chlamydotis macqueenii, assembly GCF_036417535.1. Classification (NCBI taxonomy): domain Eukaryota; kingdom Metazoa; phylum Chordata; class Aves; order Otidiformes; family Otididae; genus Chlamydotis; species Chlamydotis macqueenii. Next base: position 118,439,788 of record NC_141558.1, read on the forward strand.
CTGCTCCGGAGGCTTCTTGCGAGCAGCGCTAAAAGCACGCGAACATCGCATTTCTGTGCTTTCCTGAACAGCTTGCGCTGGGACAGTTACAGCCGTGTTTTGCAAGCTGTCCGGGGTTCTGAGGCACTAAAAGTGCGGATGTGTGGCGACTGTCCAAGACGAGAACCGGCTGCTCTGAAAGCCCTTCCTGCTCTTCACCTACGCTTTCTAGCAGCTCTACGGACACACACACGTCAGCCTCTTCACTGTCCCACACAGCTAGCACGCTGGCACTTACCGTCAACTTGGAAGCAGCCGCGCAGAAGGCAGTCGCCCTCCAACCGGCGAACAGCACATCATCGCGGCTACACGCGAGCTGGCCGCACTCGGAGCTTTCGCGGCTCTTCTTTCGCTCTTTCCCGCAGAGCTCCGGCGATGCACAACTCGAACCGCGAAAGCCGCAATGAGCTTTGTGCAAGCTGCGCAGAAGAAACAAGGCACTAAACCGGCAAATGTCCAGCTACTATTCCACGTGTAAAGGGTCAGCAAGGAAAGCTCTTGCTGCTGTTCACTCGCTCTTGCTAACAGCCCAGAAGCATTGCGACTCTTCTCTGGATGATTTGCCCACCAACACTTCACATCAGCTCAAGCCGGCTGCCCGGAGGAAAAGAGGCTAGGAAAGATCGTAGCAGGCACGGTTGTTGCCGCACGAGAAGTGCCTGCTCCGGAGGCTTCTTGCGAGCAGCGCTAAAAGCACGCGAACATCGCATTTCTGTGCTTTCCTGAACAGCTTGCGCTGGGACAGTTACAGCCGTGTTTTGCAAGCTGTCCGGGGTTCTGAGGCACTAAAAGTGCGGATGTGTGGCGACTGTCCAAGACGAGAACCGGCTGCTCTGAAAGCCCTTCCTGCTCTTCACGTACGCTTTCTAGCAGCTCTACGGACACACACACGTCAGCCTCTTCACTGTCCTACACAGCTAGCACGCTGGCACTTACCGTCAACTTGGAAGCAGCCGCGCAGAAGGCAGTCGCCCTCCAACCGGCGAACAGCGCATCATCGCGGCTACACGCGAGCTGGCCGCACTCGGAGCTTTCGCGGCTCTTCTTTCGCTCTTTCCCGCAGAGCTCCGGCGATGCACAACTCGAACCGCGAAAGCCGCAATGAGCTTTGTGCAAGCTGCGCAGAAGAAACAAGTCACTAAACCGGCAAATGTCCAGCTAATCTCCCACATGAAAAGGGTCAGCAAGGAAAGCTCTTGCTGCTCTTCACTCGCTCTTGCTAACAGCCCAGAAGCATTGCGACTCTTCTCTGGACGATTTGCCCACCAACCCTTCACATCAGCTCAAGCCGGCTGCCCGGAGGAAAAGAGGCTAGGAAAGATCGTAGCAGGCACGGTTGTTGCCGCACGAGAAGTGCCTGCTCCGGAGGCTTCTTGCGAGCAGCGCTAAAAGCACGCGAACATCGCATTTCTGTGCTTTCCTGAACAGCTTGCGCTGGGACAGTTACAGCCGTGTTTTGCAAGCTGTCCGGGGTTCTGAGGCACTAAAAGTGCGGATGTGTGGCGACTGTCCAAGACGAGAACCGGCTGCTCTGAAAGCCCTTCCTGCTCTTCACGTACGCTTTCTAGCAGCTCTACGGACACACACACGTCAGCCTCTTCACTGTCCCACACAGCTAGCACGCTGGCACTTACCGTCAACTTGGAAGCAGCCGCGCAGAAGGCCGTCGCCCTCCAACCGGCGAACAGCGCATCATCGCGGCTACACGCGAGCTGGCCGCACTCGGAGCTTTCGCGGCTCTTCTTTCGCTCTTTCCCGCAGAGCTCCGGCGATGCACAACTCGAACCGCGAAAGCCGCAATGAGCTTTGTGCAAGCTGCGCAGAAGAAACAAGTCACTAAACCAGCAAATGTCCAGCTAATCTCCCACATGAAAAGGGACAGCAAGGAAAGCTCTTGCTGCTCTTCACTCGCTCTTACTAACAGCCCAGAAGCATTGCGACTCTTCTCTGGATGATTTGCCCACCAACACTTCACATCAGCTCAAGCCGGCTGCCCGGAGGAAAAGAGGCTAGGAAAGATCGTAGCAGGCACGGTTGTTGCCGCACGAGAAGTGCCTGCTCCGGAGGCTTCTTGCGAGCAGCGCTAAAAGCACGCGAACATCGCATTTCTGTGCTTTCCTGAACAGCTTGCGCTGGGACAGTTACAGCCGTGTTTTGCAAGCTGTCCGGGGTTCTGAGGCACTAAAAGTGCGGATGTGTGGCGACTGTCCAAGACGAGAGCCGGCTGCTCTGAAAGCCCTTCCTGCTCTTCACGTGCGCTTTCTAGCAGCTCTACGGACACACACGCGTCAGCCTCTTCACTGTCCTACACAGCTAGCACGCTGGCAGTTACCGTCGACTTGGAAGCAGCCGCGCAGAAGGCAGTCGCCCTCCAAATGGCGAACAGCGCATCATCGCGGCTACACGCGAGCTGGCCGCACTCGGAGCTTTCGCGGCTCTTCTTTCGCTCTTTCTCGCAGAGCTCCGGCGATGCACAACTCGAACCGCGAAAGCCGCAATGAGCTTTGTGCAAGCTGCGCAGAAGAAACAAGGCACTAAACCGGCAAATGTCCAGCTAATCTCCAACGTGAAAAGGGTCAGCAAGGAAAGCTCTTGTTAACAGCCCAGAAGCATTGCGACTCTTCTCTGGATGATTTGCCCACCAACACTTCACATCAGCTCAAGCCGGCTGCCCGGAGGAAAAGAGGCTAGGAAAGATCGTAGCAGGCACGGTTGTTGCCGCACGAGTAGTGCCTGCTCCGGAGGCTTCTTGCGAGCAGCGCTAAAAGCACGCGAACATCGCATTTCTGTGCTTTCCTGAACAGCTTGCGCTGGGACAGTTACAGCCGTGTTTTCCAAGCTGTCCGGGGTTCTGAGGCACTAAAAGTGCGGATGTGTGGCGACTGTCCAAGACGAGAACCGGCTGCTCTGAAAGCCCTTCCTGCTCTTCACGTACGCTTTCTAGCAGCTCTACGGACACACACACGTCAGCCTCTTCACTGTCCCACACAGCTAGCACGCTGGCACTTACCGTCAACTTGGAAGCAGCCGCGCAGAAGGCCGTCGCCCTCCAACCGGCGAACAGCGCATCATCGCGGCTACACGCGAGCTGGCCGCACTCGGAGCTTTCGCGGCTCTTCTCTCGCTCTTTCCCGCAGAGCTCCGGCGATGCACAACTCGAACCGCGAAAGCCGCAATGAGCTTTGTGCAAGCTGCGCAGAAGAAACAAGTCACTAAACCAGCAAATGTCCAGCTAATCTCCCACATGAAAAGGGTCAGCAAGGAAAGCTCTTGCTGCTGTTCACTCGCTCTTGCTAACAGCCCAGAAGCATTGCGACTCTTCTCTGGATGATTTGCCCACCAACACTTCACATCAGCTCAAGCCGGCTGCCCGGAGGAAAAGAGGCTAGGAAAGATCGTAGCAGGCACGGTTGTTGCCGCACGAGAAGTGCCTGCTCCGGAGGCTTCTTGCGAGCAGCGCTAAAAGCACGCGAACATCGCATTTCTGTGCTTTCCTGAACAGCTTGCGCTGGGACAGTTACAGCCGTGTTTTGCAAGCTGTCCGGGGTTCTGAGGCACTAAAAGTGCGGATGTGTGGCGACTGTCCAAGACGAGAACCGGCTGCTCTGAAAGCCCTTCCTGCTCTTCACGTACGCTTTCTAGCAGCTCTACGGACACACACACGTCAGCCTCTTCACTGTCCTACACAGCTAGCACGCTGGCACTTACCGTCAACTTGGAAGCAGCCGCGCAGAAGGCAGTCGCCCTCCAACCGGCGAACAGCGCATCATCGCGGCTACACGCGAGCTGGCCGCACTCGGAGCTTTCGCGGCTCTTCTTTCGCTCTTTCCCGCAGAGCTCCGGCGATGCACAACTCGAACCGCGAAAGCCGCAATGAGCTTTGTGCAAGCTGCGCAGAAGAAACAAGTCACTAAACCGGCAAATGTCCAGCTAATCTCCCACATGAAAAGGGTCAGCAAGGAAAGCTCTTGCTGCTCTTCACTCGCTCTTGCTAACAGCCCAGAAGCATTGCGACTCTTCTCTGGACGATTTGCCCACCAACCCTTCACATCAGCTCAAGCCGGCTGCCCGGAGGAAAAGAGGCTAGGAAAGATCGTAGCAGGCACGGTTGTTGCCGCACGAGAAGTGCCTGCTCCGGAGGCTTCTTGCGAGCAGCGCTAAAAGCACGCGAACATCGCATTTCTGTGCTTTCCTGAACAGCTTGCGCTGGGACAGTTACAGCCGTGTTTTGCAAGCTGTCCGGGGTTCTGAGGCACTAAAAGTGCGGATGTGTGGCGACTGTCCAAGACGAGAACCGGCTGCTCTGAAAGCCCTTCCTGCTCTTCACGTACGCTTTCTAGCAGCTCTACGGACACACACACGTCAGCCTCTTCACTGTCCCACACAGCTAGCACGCTGGCACTTACCGTCAACTTGGAAGCAGCCGCGCAGAAGGCCGTCGCCCTCCAACCGGCGAACAGCGCATCATCGCGGCTACACGCGAGCTGGCCGCACTCGGAGCTTTCGCGGCTCTTCTTTCGCTCTTTCCCGCAGAGCTCCGGCGATGCACAACTCGAACCGCAAAAGCCGCAATGAGCTTTGTGCAAGCTGCGCAGAAGAAACAAGTCACTAAACCAGCAAATGTCCAGCTAATCTCCCACATGAAAAGGGACAGCAAGGAAAGCTCTTGCTGCTCTTCACTCGCTCTTGCTAACAGCCCAGAAGCATTGCGACTCTTCTCTGGATGATTTGCCCACCAACACTTCACATCAGCTCAAGCCGGCTGCCCGGAGGAAAAGAGGCTAGGAAAGATCGTAGCAGGCACGGTTGTTGCCGCACGAGAAGTGCCTGCTCCGGAGGCTTCTTGCGAGCAGCGCTAAAAGCACGCGAACATCGCATTTCTGTGCTTTCCTGAACAGCTTGCGCTGGGACAGTTACAGCCGTGTTTTGCAAGCTGTCCGGGGTTCTGAGGCACTAAAAGTGCGGATGTGTGGCGACTGTCCAAGACGAGAACCGGCTGCTCTGAAAGCCCTTCCTGCTCTTCACGTACGCTTTCTAGCAGCTCTACGGACACACACACGTCAGCCTCTTCACTGTCCTACACAGCTAGCACGCTGGCACTTACCGTCAACTTGGAAGCAGCCGCGCAGAAGGCAGTCGCCCTCCAACCGGCGAACAGCGCATCATCGCGGCTACACGCGAGCTGGCCGCACTCGGAGCTTTCGCGGCTCTTCTTTCGCTCTTTCCCGCAGAGCTCCGGCGATGCACAACTCGAACCGCGAAAGCCGCAATGAGCTTTGTGCAAGCTGCGCAGAAGAAACAAGTCACTAAACCGGCAAATGTCCAGCTAATCTCCCACATGAAAAGGGTCAGCAAGGAAAGCTCTTGCTGCTCTTCACTCGCTCTTGCTAACAGCCCAGAAGCATTGCGACTCTTCTCTGGACGATTTGCCCACCAACCCTTCACATCAGCTCAAGCCGGCTGCCCGGAGGAAAAGAGGCTAGGAAAGATCGTAGCAGGCACGGTTGTTGCCGCACGAGAAGTGCCTGCTCCGGAGGCTTCTTGCGAGCAGCGCTAAAAGCACGCGAACATCGCATTTCTGTGCTTTCCTGAACAGCTTGCGCTGGGACAGTTACAGCCGTGTTTTGCAAGCTGTCCGGGGTTCTGAGGCACTAAAAGTGCGGATGTGTGGCGACTGTCCAAGACGAGAACCGGCTGCTCTGAAAGCCCTTCCTGCTCTTCACGTACGCTTTCTAGCAGCTCTACGGACACACACACGTCAGCCTCTTCACTGTCCCACACAGCTAGCACGCTGGCACTTACCGTCAACTTGGAAGCAGCCGCGCAGAAGGCCGTCGCCCTCCAACCGGCGAACAGCGCATCATCGCGGCTACACGCGAGCTGGCCGCACTCGGAGCTTTCGCGGCTCTTCTTTCGCTCTTTCCCGCAGAGCTCCGGCGATGCACAACTCGAACCGCGAAAGCCGCAATGAGCTTTGTGCAAGCTGCGCAGAAGAAACAAGTCACTAAACCGGCAAATGTCCAGCTAATCTCCCACATGAAAAGGGTCAGCAAGGAAAGCTCTTGCTGCTCTTCACTCGCTCTTGCTAACAGCCCAGAAGCATTGCGACTCTTCTCTGGACGATTTGCCCACCAACCCTTCACATCAGCTCAAGCCGGCTGCCCGGAGGAAAAGAGGCTAGGAAAGATCGTAGCAGGCACGGTTGTTGCCGCACGAGAAGTGCCTGCTCCGGAGGCTTCTTGCGAGCAGCGCTAAAAGCACGCGAACATCGCATTTCTGTGCTTTCCTGAACAGCTTGCGCTGGGACAGTTACAGCCGTGTTTTGCAAGCTGTCCGGGGTTCTGAGGCACTAAAAGTGCGGATGTGTGGCGACTGTCCAAGACGAGAACCGGCTGCTCTGAAAGCCCTTCCTGCTCTTCACGTACGCTTTCTAGCAGCTCTACGGACACACACGCGTCAGCCTCTTCACTGTCCTACACAGCTAGCACGCTGGCAGTTACCGTCGACTTGGAAGCAGCCGCGCAGAAGGCAGTCGCCCTCCAAATGGCGAACAGCGCATCATCGCGGCTACACGCGAGCTGGCCGCACTCGGAGCTTTCGCGGCTCTTCTTTCGCTCTTTCTCGCAGAGCTCCGGCGATGCACAACTCGAACCGCGAAAGCCGCAATGAGCTTTGTGCAAGCTGCGCAGAAGAAACAAGGCACTAAACCGGCAAATGTCCAGCTAATCTCCAACGTGAAAAGGGTCAGCAAGGAAAGCTCTTGCTAACAGCCCAGAAGCATTGCGACTCTTCTCTGGATGATTTGCCCACCAACACTTCACATCAGCTCAAGCCGGCTGCCCGGAGGAAAAGAGGCTAGGAAAGATCGTAGCAGGCACGGTTGTTGCCGCACGAGTAGTGCCTGCTCCGGAGGCTTCTTGCGAGCAGCGCTAAAAGCACGCGAACATCGCATTTCTGTGCTTTCCTGAACAGCTTGCGCTGGGACAGTTACAGCCGTGTTTTGCAAGCTGTCCGGGGTTCTGAGGCACTAAAAGTGCGGATGTGTGGCGACTGTCCAAGACGAGAACCGGCTGCTCTGAAAGCCCTTCCTGCTCTTCACGTACGCTTTCTAGCAGCTCTACGGACACACACACGTCAGCCTCTTCACTGTCCCACACAGCTAGCACGCTGGCACTTACCGTCAACTTGGAAGCAGCCGCGCAGAAGGCCGTCGCCCTCCAACCGGCGAACAGCGCATCATCGCGGCTACACGCGAGCTGGCCGCACTCGGAGCTTTCGCGGCTCTTCTCTCGCTCTTTCCCGCAGAGCTCCGGCGATGCACAACTCGAACCGCGAAAGCCGCAATGAGCTTTGTGCAAGCTGCGCAGAAGAAACAAGGCAGTAAACCGGCAAATGTCCAGCTACTCTCCCACGTGAAAAGGGTCAGCAAGGAAAGCTCTTGCTAACAGCCCAGAAGCATTGCGACTCTTCTCTGGATGATTTGCCCACCAACACTTCACATCAGCTCAAGCCGGCTGCCCGGAGGAAAAGAGGCTAGGAAAGATCGTAGCAGGCACGGTTGTTGCTGCACGAGAAGTGCCTGCTCCGGAGGCTTCTTGCGAGCAGCGCTAAAAGCACGCGAACATCGCGTTTCTGTGCTTTCCTGAACAGCTTGCGCTGGGACAGTTACAGCCGTGTTTTCCAAGCTGTCCGGGGTTCTGAGGCACTAAAAGTGCGGATGTGTGGCGACTGTCCAAGACGAGAACCGGCTGCTCTGAAAGCCCTTCCTGCTCTTCACGTACGCTTTCTAGCAGCTCTACGGACACACACGCGTCAGCCTCTTCACTGTCCTACACAGCTAGCACGCTGGCAGTTACCATCAACTTGGAAGCAGCCGCGCAGAAGGCAGTCGCCCTCCAACTGGCGAACAGCGCATCATCGCGGCTACACGCGAGATGGCCGCACTCGGAGCTTTCGCAGCTCTTCTCTCGCTCTTTCCCGCAGAGCTCCGGCGATGCACAACTCGAACCGCGAAAGCCGCAATGAGCTTTGTGCAAGATGCGCAGAAGAAACAAGGCACTAAACCGGCAAATGTCCAGCTAATCTCCCACATGAAAAGGGTCAGCAAGGAAAGCTCTTGCTGCTCTTCACTCGCTCTTGCTAACAGCCCATAGCATTGCGACTCTTCTCTGGACGATTTGCCCACCAACCCTTCACATCAGCTCAAGCCGGCTGCCCGGAGGAAAAGAGGCTAGGAAAGATCGTAGCAGGCACGGTTGTTGCCGCACGAGAAGTGCCTGCTCCGGAGGCTTCTTGCGAGCAGCGCTAAAAGCACGCGAACATCGCATTTCTGTGCTTTCCTGAACAGCTTGCGCTGGGACAGTTACAGCCGTGTTTTGCAAGCTGTCCGGGGTTCTGAGGCACTAAAAGTGCGGATGTGTGGCGACTGTCCAAGACGAGAACCGGCTGCTCTGAAAGCCCTTCCTGCTCTTCACCTACGCTTTCTAGCAGCTCTACGGACACACACGCGTCAGCCTCTTCACTGTCCTACACAGCTAGCACGCTGGCAGTTACCGTCGACTTGGAAGCAGCCGCGCAGAAGGCAGTCGCCCTCCAAATGGCGAACAGCGCATCATCGCGGCTACACGCGAGCTGGCCGCACTCGGAGCTTTCGCGGCTCTTCTTTCGCTCTTTCTCGCAGAGCTCCGGCGATGCACAACTCGAACCGCGAAAGCCGCAATGAGCTTTGTGCAAGCTGCGCAGAAGAAACAAGGCACTAAACCGGCAAATGTCCAGCTACTCTCCCACGTGAAAAGGGTCAGCAAGGAAAGCTCTTGCTAACAGCCCAGAAGCATTGCGACTCTTCTCTGGATGATTTGCCCACCAACACTTCACATCAGCTCAAGCCGGCTGCCCGGAGGAAAAGAGGCTAGGAAAGATCGTAGCAGGCACGGTTGTTGCTGCACGAGAAGTGCCTGCTCCGGAGGCTTCTTGCGAGCAGCGCTAAAAGCACGCGAACATCGAGTTTCTGTGCTTTCCTGAACAGCTTGCGCTGGGACAGTTACAGCCGTGTTTTGCAAGCTGTCCGGGGTTCTGAGGCACTAAAAGTGCGGATGTGTGGCGACTGTCCAAGACGAGAACCGGCTGCTCTGAAAGCCCTTCCTGCTCTTCACGTACGCTTTCTAGCAGCTCTACGGACACACACGCGTCAGCCTCTTCACTGTCCTACACAGCTAGCACGCTGGCAGTTACCGTCGACTTGGAAGCAGCCGCGCAGAAGGCAGTCGCCCTCGAACCGGCGAACAGCGCATCATCGCGGCTACACGCGAGCTGGCCGCACTCGGAGCTTTCGCGGCTCTTCTTTCGCTCCTTCCCGCAGAGCTCCGGCGATGCACAACTCGAACCGCGAAAGCCGCAATGAGCTTTGTGCAAGCTGCGCAGAAGAAACAAGGCACTAAACCGGCAAATGTCCAGCTAATCTCCCACATGAAAAGGGTCAGCAAGGAAAGCTCTTGCTGCTCTTCACTCGCTCTTGCTAACAGCCCAGAAGCATTGCGACTCTTCTCTGGACGATTTGCCCACCAACCCTTCACATCAGCTCAAGCCGGCTGCCCGGAGGAAAAGAGGCTAGGAAAGATCGTAGCAGGCACGGTTGTTGCCGCACGAGAAGTGCCTGCTCCGGAGGCTTCTTGCGAGCAGCGCTAAAAGCACGCGAACATCGCATTTCTGTGCTTTCCTGAACAGCTTGCGCTGGGACAGTTACAGCCGTGTTTTGCAAGCTGTCCGGGGTTCTGAGGCACTAAAAGTGCGGATGTGTGGCGACTGTCCAAGACGAGAACCGGCTGCTCTGAAAGCCCTTCCTGCTCTTCACGTACGCTTTCTAGCAGCTCTACGGACACACACGCGTCAGCCTCTTCACTGTCCTACACAGCTAGCACGCTAGCAGTTACCGTCGACTTGGAAGCAGCCGCGCAGAAGGCAGTCGCCCTCCAAATGGCGAACAGCGCATCATCGCGGCTACACGCGAGCTGGCCGCACTCGGAGCTTTCGCGGCTCTTCTTTCGCTCTTTCTCGCAGAGCTCCGGCGATGCACAACTCGAACCGCGAAAGCCGCAATGAGCTTTGTGCAAGCTGCGCAGAAGAAACAAGTCACTAAACCGGCAAATGTCCAGCTAATCTCCAACGTGAAAAGGGTCAGCAAGGAAAGCTCTTGCTAACAGCCCAGAAGCATTGCGACTCTTCTCTGGATGATTTGCCCACCAACACTTCACATCAGCTCAAGCCGGCTGCCCGGAGAAAAAGAGGCTAGGAAAGATCGTAGCAGGCACGGTTGTTGCCGCACGAGAAGTGCCTGCTCCGGAGGCTTCTTGCGAGCAGCGCTAAAAGCACGCGAACATCGCATTTCTGTGCTTTCCTGAACAGCTTGCGCTGGGACAGTTACAGCCGTGTTTTGCAAGCTGTCCGGGGTTCTGAGGCACTAAAAGTGCGGATGTGTGGCGACTGTCCAAGACGAGAACCGGCTGCTCTGAAAGCCCTTCCTGCTCTTCACCTACGCTTTCTAGCAGCTCTACGGACACACACGCGTCAGCCTCTTCACTGTCCTACACAGCTAGCACGCTGGCAGTTACCGTCGACTTGGAAGCAGCCGCGCAGAAGGCAGTCGCCCTCCAAATGGCGAACAGCGCATCATCGCGGCTACACGCGAGCTGGCCGCACTCGGAGCTTTCGCGGCTCTTCTTTCGCTCTTTCTCGCAGAGCTCCGGCGATGCACAACTCGAACCGCGAAAGCCGCAATGAGCTTTGTGCAAGCTGCGCAGAAGAAACAAGGCACTAAACCGGCAAATGTCCAGCTACTCTCCCACGTGAAAAGGGTCAGCAAGGAAAGCTCTTGCTAACAGCCCAGAAGCATTGCGACTCTTCTCTGGATGATTTGCCCACCAACACTTCACATCAGCTCAAGCCGGCTGCCCGGAGGAAAAGAGGCTAGGAAAGATCGTAGCAGGCACGGTTGTTGCTGCACGAGAAGTGCCTGCTCCGGAGGCTTCTTGCGAGCAGCGCTAAAAGCACGCGAACATCGAGTTTCTGTGCTTTCCTGAACAGCTTGCGCTGGGACAGTTACAGCCGTGTTTTGCAAGCTGTCCGGGGTTCTGAGGCACTAAAAGTGCGGATGTGTGGCGACTGTCCAAGACGAGAACCGGCTGCTCTGAAAGCCCTTCCTGCTCTTCACGTACGCTTTCTAGCAGCTCTACGGACACACACGCGTCAGCCTCTTCACTGTCCTACACAGCTAGCACGCTGGCAGTTACCGTCGACTTGGAAGCAGCCGCGCAGAAGGCAGTCGCCCTCGAACCGGCGAACAGCGCATCATCGCGGCTACACGCGAGCTGGCCGCACTCGGAGCTTTCGCGGCTCTTCTTTCGCTCCTTCCCGCAGAGCTCCGGCGATGCACAACTCGAACCGCGAAAGCCGCAATGAGCTTTGTGCAAGCTGCGCAGAAGAAACAAGGCACTAAACCGGCAAATGTCCAGCTAATCTCCCACATGAAAAGGGTCAGCAAGGAAAGCTCTTGCTGCTCTTCACTCGCTCTTGCTAACAGCCCAGAAGCATTGCGACTCTTCTCTGGACGATTTGCCCACCAACCCTTCACATCAGCTCAAGCCGGCTGCCCGGAGGAAAAGAGGCTAGGAAAGATCGTAGCAGGCACGGTTGTTGCCGCACGAGAAGTGCCTGCTCCGGAGGCTTCTTGCGAGCAGCGCTAAAAGCACGCGAACATCGCATTTCTGTGCTTTCCTGAACAGCTTGCGCTGGGACAGTTACAGCCGTGTTTTGCAAGCTGTCCGGGGTTCTGAGGCACTAAAAGTGCGGATGTGTGGCGACTGTCCAAGACGAGAACCGGCTGCTCTGAAAGCCCTTCCTGCTCTTCACGTACGCTTTCTAGCAGCTCTACGGACACACACGCGTCAGCCTCTTCACTGTCCTACACAGCTAGCACGCTGGCAGTTACCGTCGACTTGGAAGCAGCCGCGCAGAAGGCAGTCGCCCTCCAAATGGCGAACAGCGCATCATCGCGGCTACACGCGAGCTGGCCGCACTCGGAGCTTTCGCGGCTCTTCTTTCGCTCTTTCTCGCAGAGCTCCGGCGATGCACAACTCGAACCGCGAAAGCCGCAATGAGCTTTGTGCAAGCTGCGCAGAAGAAACAAGGCACTAAACCGGCAAATGTCCAGCTAATCTCCAACGTGAAAAGGGTCAGCAAGGAAAGCTCTTGCTAACAGCCCAGAAGCATTGCGACTCTTCTCTGGATGATTTGCCCACCAACACTTCACATCAGCTCAAGCCGGCTGCCCGGAGGAAAAGAGGCTAGGAAAGATCGTAGCAGGCACGGTTGTTGCCGCACGAGAATTGCCTGCTCCGGAGGCTTCTTGCGAGCAGCGCTAAAAGCACGCGAACATCGCATTTCTGTGCTTTCCTGAACAGCTTGCGCTGGGACAGTTACAGCCGTGTTTTGCAAGCTGTCCGGGGTTCTGAGGCACTAAAAGTGCGGATGTGTGGCGACTGTCCAAGACGAGAACCGGCTGCTCTGAAAGCCCTTCCTGCTCTTCACCTACGCTTTCTAGCAGCTCTACGGACACACACACGTCAGCCTCTTCACTGTCCCACACAGCTAGCACGCTGGCACTTACCGTCAACTTGGAAGCAGCCGCGCAGAAGGCAGTCGCCCTCCAACCGGCGAACAGCGCATCATCGCGGCTACACGCGAGCTGGCCGCACTCGGAGCTTTCGCGGCTCTTCTTTCGCTCTTTCCCGCAGAGCTCCGGCGATGCACAACTCGAACCGCGAAAGCCGCAATGAGCTTTGTGCAAGCTGCGCAGAAGAAACAAGGCACTAAACCGGCAAATGTCCAGCTAATCTCCCACATGAAAAGGGTCAGCAAGGAAAGCTCTTGCTGCTCTTCACTCGCTCTTGCTAACAGCCCAGAAGCATTGCGACTCTTCTCTGGATGATTTGCCCACCAACACTTCACATCAGCTCAAGCCGGCTGCCCGGAGGAAAAGAGGCTAGGAAAGATCGTAGCAGGCACGGTTGTTGCTGCACGAGAAGTGCCTGCTCCGGAGGCTTCTTGCGAGCAGCGCTAAAAGCACGCGAACATCGAGTTTCTGTGCTTTCCTGAACAGCTTGCGCTGGGACAGTTACAGCCGTGTTTTGCAAGCTGTCCGGGGTTCTGAGGCACTAAAAGTGCGGATGTGTGGCGACTGTCCAAGACGAGAACCGGCTGCTCTGAAAGCCCTTCCTGCTCTTCACGTACGCTTTCTAGCAGCTCTACGGACACACACGCGTCAGCCTCTTCACTGTCCTACACAGCTAGCACGCTGGCAGTTACCGTCGACTTGGAAGCAGCCGCGCAGAAGGCAGTCGCCCTCCAACCGGCGAACAGCGCATCATCGCGGCTACACGCGAGCTGGCCGCACTCGGAGCTTTCGCGGCTCTTCTTTCGTTCTTTCCCGCAGAGCTCCGGCGATGCACAACTCGAACCGCGAAAGCCGCAATGAGCTTTGTGCAAGCTGCGCAGAAGAAACAAGGCACTAAACCGGCAAATGTCCAGCTAATCTCCCACATGAAAAGGGTCAGCAAGGAAAGCTCTTGCTGCTCTTCACTCGCTCTTGCTAACAGCCCAGAAGCATTGCGACTCTTCTCTGGACGATTTGCCCACCAACCCTTCACATCAGCTCAAGCCGGCTGCCCGGAGGAAAAGAGGCTAGGAAAGATCGTAGCAGGCACGGTTGTTGCCGCACGAGAAGTGCCTGCTCCGGAGGCTTCTTGCGAGCAGCGCTAAAAGCACGCGAACATCGCATTTCTGTGCTTTCCTGAACAGCTTGCGCTGGGACAGTTACAGCCGTGTTTTGCAAGCTGTCCGGGGTGCTGAGGCACTAAAAGTGCGGATGTGTGGCGACTGTCCAAGACGAGAACCGGCTGCTCTGAAAGCCCTTCCTGCTCTTCACGTACGCTTTCTAGCAGCTCTACGGACACACACACGTCAGCCTCTTCACTGTCCCACACAGCTAGCACGCTGGCAGTTACCGTCAACTTGGAAGCAGCCGCGCAGAAGGCAGTCGCCCTCCAACCGGCGAACAGCGCATCATCGCGGCTACACGCGAGCTGGCCGCACTCGGAGCTTTCGCGGCTCTTCTCTCGCTCTTTCTCGCAGAGCTCCGGCGATGCACAACTCGAACCGCGAAAGCCGCAATGAGCTTTGTGCAAGCTGCGCAGAAGAAACAAGGCAGTAAACCGGCAAATGTCCAGCTACTCTCCCACGTGAAAAGGGTCAGCAAGGAAAGTTCTTGCTAACAGCCCAGAAGCATTGCGACTCTTCTCTGGATGATTTGCCCACCAACACTTCACATCAGCTCAAGCCGGCTGCCGGGAGGAAAAGAGGCTAGGAAAGATCGTAGCAGGCACGGTTGTTGCTGCACGAGAAGTGCCTGCTCCGGAGGCTTCTTGCGAGCAGCGCTAAAAGCACGCGAACATCGAGTTTCTGTGCTTTCCTGAACAGCTTGCGCTGGGACAGTTACAGCCGTGTTTTGCAAGCTGTCCGGGGTTCTGAGGCACTAAAAGTGCGGATGTGTGGCGACTGTCCAAGACGAGAACCGGCTGCTCTGAAAGCCCTTCCTGCTCTTCACGTACGCTTTCTAGCAGCTCTACGGACACACACGCGTCAGCCTCTTCACTGTCCTACACAGCTAGCACGCTGGCAGTTACCGTCAACTTGGAAGCAGCCGCGCAGAAGGCAGTCGCCCTCCAACTGGCGAACAGCGCATCATCGCGGCTACACGCGAGCTGGCCGCACTCGGAGCTTTCGCAGCTCTTCTCTCGCTCTTTCCCGCAGAGCTCCGGCGATGCACAACTCGAACCGCGAAAGCCGCAATGAGCTTTGTGCAAGCTGCGCAGAAGAAACAAGGCAGTAAACCGGCAAATGTCCAGCTACTATTCCACGTGTAAAGGGTCAGCAAGGAAAGCTCTTGCTGCTGTTCACTCGCTCTTGCTAACAGCCCAGAAGCATTGCGACTCTTCTCTGGATGATTTGCCCACCAACACTTCACATCAGCTCAAGCCGGCTGCCCGGAGGAAAAGAGGCTAGGAAAGATCGTAGCAGGCACGGTTGTTGCCGCACGAGAATTGCCTGCTCCGGAGGCTTCTTGCGAGCAGCGCTAAAAGCACGCGAACATCGCATTTCTGTGCTTTCCTGAACAGCTTGCGCTGGGACAGTTACAGCCGTGTTTTGCAAGCTGTCCGGGGTTCTGAGGCACTAAAAGTGCGGATGTGTGGCGACTGTCCAAGACGAGAACCGGCTGCTCTGAAAGCCCTTCCTGCCCTTCACCTACGCTTTCTAGCAGCTCTACGGACACACACACGTCAGCCTCTTCACTGTCCCACACAGCTAGCACGCTGGCACTTACCGTCAACTTGGAAGCAGCCGCGCAGAAGGCAGTCGCCCTCCAACCGGCGAACAGCGCATCATCGCGGCTACACGCGAGCTGGCCGCACTCGGAGCTTTCGCGGCTCTTCTCTCGCTCTTTCTCGCAGAGCTCCGGCGATGCACAACTCGAACCGCGAAAGCCGCAATGAGCTTTGTGCAAGCTGCGCAGAAGAAACAAGGCACTAAACCGGCAAATGTCCAGCTAATCTCCCACGTGAAAAGGGTCAGCAAGGAAAGCTCTTGCTAACAGCCCAGAAGCATTGCGACTCTTCTCTGGATGATTTGCCCACCAACACTTCACATCAGCTCAAGCCGGCTGCCCGGAGGAAAAGAGGCTAGGAAAGATCGTAGCAGGCACGGTTGTTGCCGCACGAGAAGTGCCTGCTCCGGAGGCTTCTTGCGAGCAGCGCTAAAAGCACGCGAACATCGCGTTTCTGTGCTTTCCTGAACAGCTTGCGCTGGGACAGTTACAGCCGTGTTTTGCAAGCTGTCCGGGGTTCTGAGGCACTAAAAGTGCGGATGTGTGGCGACTGTCCAAGACGAGAACCGGCTGCTCTGAAAGCCCTTCCTGCTCTTCACGTACGCTTTCTAGCAGCTCTACGGACACACACGCGTCAGCCTCTTCACTGTCCTACACAGCTAGCACGCTGGCACTTACCGTCGACTTGGAAGCAGCCGCGCAGAAGGCAGTCGCCCTCCAAATGGCGAACAGCGCATCATCGCGGCTACACGCGAGCTGGCCGCACTCGGAGCTTTCGCGGCTCTTCTTTCGCTCTTTCTCGCAGAGCTCCGGCGATGCACAACTCGAACCGCGAAAGCCGCAATGAGCTTTGTGCAAGCTGCGCAGAAGAAACAAGGCACTAAACCGGCAAATGTCCAGCTAATCTCCAACGTGAAAAGGGTCAGCAAGGAAAGCTCTTGCTAACAGCCCAGAAGCATTGCGACTCTTCTCTGGATGATTTGCCCACCAACACTTCACATCAGCTCAAGCCGGCTGCCCGGAGAAAAAGAGGCTAGGAAAGATCGTAGCAGGCACGGTTGTTGCCGCACGAGAAGTGCCTGCTCCGGAGGCTTCTTGCGAGCAGCGCTAAAAGCACGCGAACATCGCAATTCTGTGCTTTCCTGAACAGCTTGCGCTGGGACAGTTACAGCCGTGTTTTGCAAGCTGTCCGGGGTTCTGAGGCACTAAAAGTGCGGATGTGTGGCGACTGTCCAAGACGAGAACCGGCTGCTCTGAAAGCCCTTCCTGCTCTTCACGTACGCTTTCTAGCAGCTCTACGGACACACACACGTCAGCCTCTTCACTGTCCCACACAGCTAGCACGCTGGCAGTTACCGTCAACTTGGAAGCAGCCGCGCAGAAGGCAGTCGCCCTCCAACCGGCGAACAGCGCATCATCGCGGCTACACGCGAGCTGGCCGCACTCGGAGCTTTCGCGGCTCTTCTCTCGCTCTTTCTCGCAGAGCTCCGGCGATGCACAACTCGAACCGCGAAAGCCGCAATGAGCTTTGTGCAAGCTGCGCAGAAGAAACAAGGCACTAAACCGGCAAATGTCCAGCTACTCTCCCACGTGAAAAGGGTCAGCAAGGAAAGCTCTTGCTAACAGCCCAGAAGCATTGCGACTCTTCTCTGGATGATTTGCCCACCAACACTTCACATCAGCTCAAGCCGGCTGCCGGGAGGAAAAGAGGCTAGGAAAGATCGTAGCAGGCACGGTTGTTGCTGCACGAGAAGTGCCTGCTCCGGAGGCTTCTTGCGAGCAGCGCTAAAAGCACGCGAACATCGAGTTTCTGTGCTTTCCTGAACAGCTTGCGCTGGGACAGTTACAGCCGTGTTTTGCAAGCTGTCCGGGGTTCTGAGGCACTAAAAGTGCGGATGTGTGGCGACTGTCCAAGACGAGAACCGGCTGCTCTGAAAGCCCTTCCTGCTCTTCACGTACGCTTTCTAGCAGCTCTACGGACACACACGCGTCAGCCTCTTCACTGTCCTACACAGCTAGCACGCTGGCAGTTACCGTCAACTTGGAAGCAGCCGCGCAGAAGGCAGTCGCCCTCCAACTGGCGAACAGCGCATCATCGCGGCTACACGCGAGCTGGCCGCACTCGGAGCTTTCGCAGCTCTTCTCTCGCTCTTTCCCGCAGAGCTCCGGCGATGCACAACTCGAACCGCGAAAGCCGCAATGAGCTTTGTGCAAGCTGCGCAGAAGAAACAAGGCACTAAACCGGCAAATGTCCAGCTAATCTCCCACATGAAAAGGGTCAGCAAGGAAAGCTCTTGCTGCTCTTCACTCGCTCTTGCTAACAGCCCAGAAGCATTGCGACTCTTCTCTGGATGATTTGCCCACCAACACTTCACATCAGCTCAAGCCGGCTGCCCGGAGGAAAAGAGGCTAGGAAAGATCGTAGCAGGCACGGTTGTTGCCGCACGAGAATTGCCTGCTCCGGAGGCTTCTTGCGAGCAGCGCTAAAAGCACGCGAACATCGCATTTCTGTGCTTTCCTGAACAGCTTGCGCTGGGACAGTTACAGCCGTGTTTTGCAAGCTGTCCGGGGTTCTGAGGCACTAAAAGTGCGGATGTGTGGCGACTGTCCAAGACGAGAACCGGCTGCTCTGAAAGCCCTTCCTGCTCTTCACCTACGCTTTCTAGCAGCTCTACGGACACACACACGTCAGCCTCTTCACTGTCCCACACAGCTAGCACGCTGGCACTTACCGTCAACTTGGAAGCAGCCGCGCAGAAGGCAGTCGCCCTCCAACCGGCGAACAGCGCATCATCGCGGCTACACGCGAGCTGGCCGCACTCGGAGCTTTCGCGGCTCTTCTTTCGCTCTTTCCCGCAGAGCTCCGGCGATGCACAACTCGAACCGCGAAAGCCGCAATGAGCTTTGTGCAAGCTGCGCAGAAGAAACAAGGCACTAAACCGGCAAATGTCCAGCTAATCTCCCACATGAAAAGGGTCAGCAAGGAAAGCTCTTGCTGCTCTTCACTCGCTCTTGCTAACAGCCCAGAAGCATTGCGACTCTTCTCTGGATGATTTGACCACCAACACTTCACATCAGCTCAAGCCGGCTGCCCGGAGGAAAAGAGGCTAGGAAAGATCGTAGCAGGCACGGTTGTTGCTGCACGAGAAGTGCCTGCTCCGGAGGCTTCTTGCGAGCAGCGCTAAAAGCACGCGAACATCGCATTTCTGTGCTTTCCTGAACAGCTTGCGCTGGGACAGTTACAGCCGTGTTTTGCAAGCTGTCCGGGGTTCTGAGGCACTAAAAGTGCGGATGTGTGGCGACTGTCCAAGACGAGAACCGGCTGCTCTGAAAGCCCTTCCTGCTCTTCACGTACGCTTTCTAGCAGCTCTACGGACACACACGCGTCAGCCTCTTCACTGTCCCACACAGCTAGCACGCTGGCAGTTACCGACAACTTGGAAGCAGCCGCGCAGAAGGCAGTCGCCCTCCAACCGGCGAACAGCGCATCATCGCGGCTACACGCGAGCTGGCCGCACTCGGAGCTTTCGCGGCTCTTCTCTCGCTCTTTCTCGCAGAGCTCCGGCGATGCACAACTCGAACCGCGAAAGCCGCAATGAGCTTTGTGCAAGCTGCGCAGAAGAAACAAGGCACTAAACCGGCAAATGTCCAGCTAATCTCCCACGTGAAAAGGGTCAGCAAGGAAAGCTCTTGCTAACAGCCCAGAAGCATTGCGACTCTTCTCTGGATGATTTGCCCACCAACACTTCACATCAGCTCAAGCCGGCTGCCCGGAGGAAAAGAGGCTAGGAAAGATCGTAGCAGGCACGGTTGTTGCTGCACGAGAAGTGCCTGCTCCGGAGGCTTCTTGCGAGCAGCGCTAAAAGCACGCGAACATCGCGTTTCTGTGCTTTCCTGAACAGCTTGCGCTGGGACAGTTACAGCCGTGTTTTGCAAGCTGTCCGGGGTTCTGAGGCACTAAAAGTGCGGATGTGTGGCGACTGTCCAAGACGAGAACTGGCTGCTCTGAAAGCCCTTCCTGCTCTTCACGTACGCTTTCTAGCAGCTCTACGGACACACACGCGTCAGCCTCTTCACTGTCCTACACAGCTAGCACGCTGGCAGTTACCGTCAACTTGGAAGCAGCCGCGCAGAAGGCAGTCGCCCTCCAACTGGCGAACAGCGCATCATCGCGGCTACACGCGAGCTGGCCGCACTCAGAGCTTTCGCAGCTCTTCTCTCGCTCTTTCCCGCAGAGCTCCGGCGATGCACAACTCGAACCGCGAAAGCCGCAATGAGCTTTGTGCAAGCTGCGCAGAAGAAACAAGGCACTAAACCGGCAAATGTCCAGCTAATCTCCCACATGAAAAGGGTCAGCAAGGAAAGCTCTTGCTGCTCTTCACTCGCTCTTGCTAACAGCCCAGAAGCATTGCGACTCTTCTCTGGACGATTTGCCCACCAACCCTTCACATCAGCTCAAGCCGGCTGCCCGGAGGAAAAGAGGCTAGGAAAGATCGTAGCAGGCACGGTTGTTGCCGCACGAGAAGTGCCTGCTCCGGAGGCTTCTTGCGAGCAGCGCTAAAAGCACGCGAACATCGCATTTCTGTGCTTTCCTGAACAGCTTGCGCTGGGACAGTTACAGCCGTGTTTTGCAAGCTGTCCGGGGTTCTGAGGCACTAAAAGTGCGGATGTGTGGCGACTGTCCAAGACGAGAACCGGCTGCTCTGAAAGCCCTTCCTGCTCTTCACGTACGCTTTCTAGCAGCTCTACGGACACACACGCGTCAGCCTCTTCACTGTCCTACACAGCTAGCACGCTGGCAGTTACCGTCGACTTGGAAGCAGCCACACAGAAGGCAGTCGCCCTCCAAATGGCGAACAGCGCATCATCGCGGCTACACGCGAGCTGGCCGCACTCGGAGCTTTCGCAGCTCTTCTTTCGCTCTTTCCCGCAGAGCTCCGGCGATGCACAACTCGAACCGCGAAAGCCGCAATGAGCTTTGTGCAAGCTGCGCAGAAGAAACAAGGCACTAAACCGGCAAATGTCCAGCTAATCTCCAACGTGAAAAGGGTCAGCAAGGAAAGCTCTTGCTAACAGCCCAGAAGCATTGCGACTCTTCTCTGGATGATTTGCCCACCAACACTTCACATCAGCTCAAGCCGGCTGCCCGGAGAAAAAGAGGCTAGGAAAGATCGTAGCAGGCACGGTTGTTGCCGCACGAGAAGTGCCTGCTCCGGAGGCTTCTTGCGAGCAGCGCTAAAAGCACGCGAACATCGCAATTCTGTGCTTTCCTGAACAGCTTGCGCTGGGACAGTTACAGCCGTGTTTTGCAAGCTGTCCGGGGTTCTGAGGCACTAAAAGTGCGGATGTGTGGCGACTGTCCAAGACGAGAACCGGCTGCTCTGAAAGCCCTTCCTGCTCTTCACGTACGCTTTCTAGCAGCTCTACGGACACACACACGTCAGCCTCTTCACTGTCCCACACAGCTAGCACGCTGGCAGTTACCGTCAATTTGGAAGCAGCCGCGCAGAAGGCAGTCGCCCTCCAACCGGCGAACAGCGCATCATCGCGGCTACACGCGAGCTGGCCGCACTCGGAGCTTTCGCGGCTCTTCTCTCGCTCTTTCTCGCAGAGCTCCGGCGATGCACAACTCGAACCGCGAAAGCCGCAATGAGCTTTGTGCAAGCTGCGCAGAAGAAACAAGGCAGTAAACCGGCAAATGTCCAGCTACTCTCCCACGTGAAAAGGGTCAGCAAGGAAAGCTCTTGCTAACAGCCCAGAAGCATTGCGACTCTTCTCTGGATGATTTGCCCACCAACACTTCACATCAGCTCAAGCCGGCTGCCCGGAGGAAAAGAGGCTAGGAAAGATCGTAGCAGGCACGGTTGTTGCTGCACGAGAAGTGCCTGCTCCGGAGGCTTCTTGCGAGCAGCGCTAAAAGCACGCGAACATCGAGTTTCTGTGCTTTCCTGAACAGCTTGCGCTGGGACAGTTACAGCCGTGTTTTGCAAGCTGTCCGGGGTTCTGAGGCACTAAAAGTGCGGATGTGTGGCGACTGTCCAAGACGAGAACCGGCTGCTCTGAAAGCCCTTCCTGCTCTTCACGTACGCTTTCTAGCAGCTCTACGGACACACACGCGTCAGCCTCTTCACTGTCCTACACAGCTAGCACGCTGGCAGTTACCGTCAACTTGGAAGCAGCCGCGCAGAAGGCAGTCGCCCTCCAACTGGCGAACAGCGCATCATCGCGGCTACACGCGAGCTGGCCGCACTCGGAGCTTTCGCAGCTCTTCTCTCGCTCTTTCCCGCAGAGCTCCGGCGATGCACAACTCGAACCGCGAAAGCCGCAATGAGCTTTGTGCAAGCTGCGCAGAAGAAACAAGGCACTAAACCGGCAAATGTCCAGCTACTATTCCACGTGTAAAGGGTCAGCAAGGAAAGCTCTTGCTGCTGTTCACTCGCTCTTGCTAACAGCCCAGAAGCATTGCGACTCTTCTCTGGATGATTTGCCCACCAACACTTCACATCAGCTCAAGCCGGCTGCCCGGAGGAAAAGAGGCTAGGAAAGATCGTAGCAGGCACGGTTGTTGCCGCACGAGAATTGCCTGCTCCGGAGGCTTCTTGCGAGCAGCGCTAAAAGCAAGCGAACATCGCATTTCTGTGCTTTCCTGAACAGCTTGCGCTGGGACAGTTACAGCCGTGTTTTGCAAGCTGTCCGGGGTTCTGAGGCACTAAAAGTGCGGATGTGTGGCGACTGTCCAAGACGAGAACCGGCTGCTCTGAAAGCCCTTCCTGCTCTTCACCTACGCTTTCTAGCAGCTCTACGGACACACACACGTCAGCCTCTTCACTGTCCCACACAGCTAGCACGCTGGCACTTACCGTCAACTTGGAAGCAGCCGCGCAGAAGGCAGTCGCCCTCCAACCGGCGAACAGCGCATCATCGCGGCTACACGCGAGCTGGCCGCACTCGGAGCTTTCGCGGCTCTTCTTTCGCTCTTTCCCGCAGAGCTCTGGCGATGCACAACTCGAACCGCGAAAGACGCAATGAGCTTTGTGCAAGCTGCGCAGAAGAAACAAGGCACTAAACCGGCAAATGTCCAGCTAATCTCCCACATGAAAAGGGTCAGCAAGGAAAGCTCTTGCTGCTCTTCACTCGCTCTTGCTAACAGCCCAGAAGCATTGCGACTCTTCTCTGGATGATTTGCCCACCAACACTTCACATCAGCTCAAGCCGGCTGCCCGGAGGAAAAGAGGCTAGGAAAGATCGTAGCAGGCACGGTTGTTGCTGCACGAGAAGTGCCTGCTCCGGAGGCTTCTTGCGAGCAGCGCTAAAAGCACGCGAACATCGCGTTTCTGTGCTTTCCTGAACAGCTTGCGCTGGGACAGTTACAGCCGTGTTTTGCAAGCTGTCCGGGGTTCTGAGGCACTAAAAGTGCGGATGTGTGGCGACTGTGCAAGACGAGAACCGGCTGCTCTGAAAGCCCTTCCTGCTCTTCACGTACGCTTTCTAGCAGCTCTACGGACACACACGCGTCAGCCTCTTCACTGTCCTACACAGCTAGCACGCTGGCAGTTACCGTCAACTTGGAAGCAGCCGCGCAGAAGGCAGTCGCCCTCCAACCGGCGAACAGCGCATCATCGCGGCTACACGCGAGCTGGCCGCACTCGGAGCTTTCGCGGCTCTTCTCTCGCTCTTTCTCGCAGAGCTCCGGCGATGCACAACTCGAACCGCGAAAGCCGCAATGAGCTTTGTGCAAGCTGCGCAGAAGAAACAAGGCACTAAACCGGCAAATGTCCAGCTAATCTCCCACGTGAAAAGGGTCAGCAAGGAAAGCTCTTGCTAACAGCCCAGAAGCATTGCGACTCTTCTCTGGATGATTTGCCCACCAACACTTCACATCAGCTCAAGCCGGCTGCCCGGAGGAAAAGAGGCTAGGAAAGATCGTAGCAGGCACGGTTGTTGCCGCACGAGAAGTGCCTGCTCCGGAGGCTTCTTGCGAGCAGCGCTAAAAGCACGCGAACATCGCGTTTCTGTGCTTTCCTGAACAGCTTGCGCTGGGACAGTTACAGCCGTGTTTTGCAAGCTGTCCGGGGTTCTGAGGCACTAAAAGTGCGGATGTGTGGCGACTGTCCAAGACGAGAACCGGCTGCTCTGAAAGCCCTTCCTGCTCTTCACGTACGCTTTCTAGCAGGTCTACGGACACACACGCGTCAGCCTCTTCACTGTCCCACACAGCTAGCACGCTGGCAGTTACCGACAACTTGGAAGCAGCCGCGCAGAAGGCAGTCGCCCTCCAACCGGCGAACAGCGCATCATCGCGGCTACACGCGAGCTGGCCGCACTCGGAGCTTTCGCGGCTCTTCTCTCGCTCTTTCTCGCAGAGCTCCGGCGATGCACAACTCGAACCGCGAAAGCCGCAATGAGCTTTGTGCAAGCTGCGCAGAAGAAACAAGGCACTAAACCGGCAAATGTCCAGCTAATCTCCCACGTGAAAAGGGTCAGCAAGGAAAGCTCTTGCTAACAGCCCAGAAGCATTGCGACTCTTCTCTGGATGATTTGCCCACCAACACTTCACATCAGCTCAAGCCGGCTGCCCGGAGGAAAAGAGGCTAGGAAAGATCGTAGCAGGCACGGTTGTTGCTGCACGAGAAGTGCCTGCTCCGGAGGCTTCTTGCGAGCAGCGCTAAAAGCACGCGAACATCGCGTTTCTGTGCTTTCCTGAACAGCTTGCGCTGGGACAGTTACAGCCGTGTTTTGCAAGCTGTCCGGGGTTCTGAGGCACTAAAAGTGCGGATGTGTGGCGACTGCCCAAGACGAGAACCGGCTGCTCTGAAAGCCCTTCCTGCTCTTCACGTACGCTTTCTAGCAGCTCTACGGACACACACGCGTCAGCCTCTTCACTGTCCTACACAGCTAGCACGCTGGCAGTTAGCGTCAACTTGGAAGCAGCCACGCAGAAGGCAGTCGCCCTCCAACCGGCGAACAGCGCATCATCGCGGCTACACGCGAGCTGGCCGCACTCGGAGCTTTCGCGGCTCTTCTCTCGCTCTTTCTCGCAGAGCTCCGGCGATGCACAACTCGAACCGCGAAAGCCGCAATGAGCTTTGTGCAAGCTGCGCAGAAGAAACAAGGCACTAAACCGGCAAATGTCCAGCTAATCTCCCACGTGAAAAGGGTCAGCAAGGAAAGCTCTTGCTAACAGCCCAGAAGCATTGCGACTCTTCTCTGGATGATTTGCCCACCAACACTTCACATCAGCTCAAGCCGGCTGCCCGGAGGAAAAGAGGCTAGGAAAGATCGTAGCAGGCACGGTTGTTGCCGCACGAGAAGTGCCTGCTCCGGAGGCTTCTTGCGAGCAGCGCTAAAAGCACGCGAACATCGCGTTTCTGTGCTTTCCTGAACAGCTTGCGCTGGGACAGTTACAGCCGTGTTTTGCAAGCTGTCCGGGGTTCTGAGGCACTAAAAGTGCGGATGTGTGGCGACTGTCCAAGACGAGAACCGGCTGCTCTGAAAGCCCTTCCTGCTCTTCACGTACGCTTTCTAGCAGCTCTACGGACACACACGCGTCAGCCTCTTCACTGTCCTACACAGCTAGCACGCTGGCAGTTACCGTCAACTTGGAAGCAGCCGCGCAGAAGGCAGTCGCCCTCCAACCGGCGAACAGCGCATCATCGCGGCTACACGCGAGCTGGCCGCACTCGGAGCTTTCGCGGCTCTTCTCTCGCTCTTTCTCGCAGAGCTCCGGCGATGCACAACTCGAACCGCGAAAGCCGCAATGAGCTTTGTGCAAGCTGCGCAGAAGAAACAAGGCACTAAACCGGCAAATGTCCAGCTAATCTCCCACGTGAAAAGGGTCAGCAAGGAAAGCTCTTGCTAACAGCCCAGAAGCATTGCGACTCTTCTCTGGATGATTTGCCCACCAACACTTCACATCAGCTCAAGCCGGCTGCCCGGAGGAAAAGAGGCTAGGAAAGATCGTAGCAGGCACGGTTGTTGCTGCACGAGAAGTGCCTGCTCCGGAGGCTTCTTGCGAGCAGCGCTAAAAGCACGCGAACATCGCGTTTCTGTGCTTTCCTGAACAGCTTGCGCTGGGACAGTTACAGCCGTGTTTTGCAAGCTGTCCGGGGTTCTGAGGCACTAAAAGTGCGGATGTGTGGCGACTGTCCAAGACGAGAACCGGCTGCTCTGAAAGCCCTTCCTGCTCTTCACGTACGCTTTCTAGCAGCTCTACGGACACACACGCGTCAGCCTCTTCACTGTCCTACACAGCTAGCACGCTGGCAGTTACCGTCAACTTGGAAGCAGCCGCGCAGAAGGCAGTCGCCCTCCAACCGGCGAACAGCGCATCATCGCGGCTACACGCGAGCTGGCCGCACTCGGAGCTTTCGCGGCTCTTCTCTCGCTCTTTCTCGCAGAGCTCCGGCGATGCACAACTCGAACCGCGAAAGCCGCAATGAGCTTTGTGCAAGCTGCGCAGAAGAAACAAGGCATAAACCGGCAAATGTCCAGCTAATCTCCCACGTGAAAAGGGTCAGCAAGGAAAGCTCTTGCTAACAGCCCAGAAGCATTGCGACTCTTCTCTGGATGATTTGCCCACCAACACTTCACATCAGCTCAAGCCGGCTGCCGGGAGGAAAAGAGGCTAGGAAAGATCGTAGCAGGCACGGTTGTTGCTGCACGAGAAGTGCCTGCTCCGGAGGCTTCTTGCGAGCAGCGCTAAAAGCACGCGAACATCGCGTTTCTGTGCTTTCCTGAACAGCTTGCGCTGGGACAGTTACAGCCGTGTTTTGCAAGCTGTCCGGGGTTCTGAGGCACTAAAAGTGCGGATGTGTGGCGACTGTCCAAGACGAGAGCCGGCTGCTCTGAAAGCCCTTCCTGCTCTTCACGTACGCTTTCTAGCAGCTCTACGGACACACACGCGTCAGCCTCTTCACTGTCCTACACAGCTAGCACGCTGGCAGTTACCGTCAACTTGGAAGCAGCCGCGCAGAAGGCAGTCGCCCTCCAACCGGCGAACAGCGCATCATCGCGGCTACACGCGAGCTGGCCGCACTCGGAGCTTTCGCGGCTCTTCTCTCGCTCTTTCTCGCAGAGCTCCGGCGATGCACAACTCGAACCGCGAAAGCCGCAATGAGCTTTGTGCAAGCTGCGCAGAAGAAACAAGGCACTAAACCGGCAAATGTCCAGCTAATCTCCCACGTGAAAAGGGTCAGCAAGGAAAGCTCTTGCTAACAGCCCAGAAGCATTGCGACTCTTCTCTGGATGATTTGCCCACCAACACTTCACATCAGCTCAAGCCGGCTGCCCGGAGGAAAAGAGGCTAGGAAAGATCGTAGCAGGCACGGTTGTTGCTGCACGAGAAGTGCCTGCTCCGGAGGCTTCTTGCGAGCAGCGCTAAAAGCACGCGAACATCGCGTTTCTGTGCTTTCCTGAACAGCTTGCGCTGGGACAGTTACAGCCGTGTTTTGCAAGCTGTCCGGGGTTCTGAGGCACTAAAAGTGCGGATGTGTGGCGACTGTCCAAGACGAGAACCGGCTGCTCTGAAAGCCCTTCCTGCTCTTCACGTACGCTTTCTAGCAGCTCTACGGACACACACGCGTCAGCCTCTTCACTGTCCTACACAGCTAGCACGCTGGCAGTTACCGTCAACTTGGAACCAGCCGCGCAGAAGGCAGTCGCCCTCCAACCGGCGAAGAGCGCATCATCGCGGCTACACGCGAGCTGGCCGCACTCGGAGCTTTCGCGGCTCTTCTCTCGCTCTTTCTCGCAGAGCTCCGGCGATGCACAACTCGAACCGCGAAAGCCGCAATGAGCTTTGTGCAAGCTGCGCAGAAGAAACAAGGCACTAAACCGGCAAATGTCCAGCTAATCTCCCACGTGAAAAGGGTCAGCAAGGAAAGCTCTTGCTAACAGCCCAGAAGCATTGCGACTCTTCTCTGGATGATTTGCCCACCAACACTTCACATCAGCTCAAGCCGGCTGCCCGGAGGAAAAGAGGCTAGGAAAGATCGTAGCAGGCACGGTTGTTGCTGCACGAGAAGTGCCTGCTCCGGAGGCTTCTTGCGAGCAGCGCTAAAAGCACGCGAACATCGCGTTTCTGTGCTTTCCTGAACAGCTTGCGCTGGGACAGTTACAGCCGTGTTTTGCAAGCTGTCCGGGGTTCTGAGGCACTAAAAGTGCGGATGTGTGGCGACTGTCCAAGACGAGAACCGGCTGCTCTGAAAGCCCTTCCTGCTCTTCACGTACGCTTTCTAGCAGCTCTACGGACACACACGCGTCAGCCTCTTCACTGTCCTACACAGCTAGCACGCTGGCAGTTACCGTCAACTTGGAAGCAGCCGCGCAGAAGGCAGTCGCCCTCCAACCGGCGAACAGCGCATCATCGCGGCTACACGCGAGCTGGCCGCACTCGGAGCTTTCGCGGCTCTTCTCTCGCTCTTTCTCGCAGAGCTCCGGCGATGCACAACTCGAACCGCGAAAGCCGCAATGAGCTTTGTGCAAGCTGCGCAGAAGAAACAAGGCACTAAACCGGCAAATGTCCAGCTAATCTCCCACGTGAAAAGGGTCAGCAAGGAAAGCTCTTGCTAACAGCCCAGAAGCATTGCGACTCTTCTCTGGATGATTTGCCCACCAACACTTCACATCAGCTCAAGCCGGCTGCCCGGAGGAAAAGAGGCTAGGAAAGATCGTAGCAGGCACGGTTGTTGCTGCACGAGAAGTGCCTGCTCCGGAGGCTTCTTGCGAGCAGCGCTAAAAGCACGCGAACATCGCGTTTCTGTGCTTTCCTGAACAGCTTGCGCTGGGACAGTTACAGCCGTGTTTTGCAAGCTGTCCGGGGTTCTGAGGCACTAAAAGTGCGGATGTGTGGCGACTGTCCAAGACGAGAACCGGCTGCTCTGAAAGCCCTTCCTGCTCTTCACGTACGCTTTCTAGCAGCTCTACGGACACACACGCGTCAGCCTCTTCACTGTCCTACACAGCTAGCACGCTGGCAGTTACCGTCAACTTGGAAGCAGCCGCGCAGAAGGCAGTCGCCCTCCAACCGGCGAACAGCGCATCATCGCGGCTACACGCGAGCTGGCCGCACTCGGAGCTTTCGCGGCTCTTCTCTCGCTCTTTCTCGCAGAGCTCCGGCGATGCACAACTCGAACCGCGAAAGCCGCAATGAGCTTTGTGCAAGCTGCGCAGAAGAAACAAGGCACTAAACCGGCAAATGTCCAGCTAATCTCCCACGTGAAAAGGGTCAGCAAGGAAAGCTCTTGCTAACAGCCCAGAAGCATTGCGACTCTTCTCTGGATGATTTGCCCACCAACACTTCACATCAGCTCAAGCCGGCTGCCCGGAGGAAAAGAGGCTAGGAAAGATCGTAGCAGGCACGGTTGTTGCTGCACGAGAAGTGCCTGCTCCGGAGGCTTCTTGCGAGCAGCGCTAAAAGCACGCGAACATCGCGTTTCTGTGCTTTCCTGAACAGCTTGCGCTGGGACAGTTACAGCCGTGTTTTGCAAGCTGTCCGGGGTTCTGAGGCACTAAAAGTGCGGATGTGTGGCGACTGTCCAAGACGAGAACCGGCTGCTCTGAAAGCCCTTCCTGCTCTTCACGTACGCTTTCTAGCAGCTCTACGGACACACACGCGTCAGCCTCTTCACTGTCCTACACAGCTAGCACGCTGGCAGTTACCGTCAACTTGGAAGCAGCCGCGCAGAAGGCAGTCGCCCTGCAACCGGCGAACAGCGCATCATCGCGGCTACACGCGAGCTGGCCGCACTCGGAGCTTTCGCGGCTCTTCTCTCGCTCTTTCTCGCAGAGCTCCGGCGATGCACAACTCGAACCGCGAAAGCCGCAATGAGCTTTGTGCAAGCTGCGCAGAAGAAACAAGGCACTAAACCGGCAAATGTCCAGCTAATCTCCCACGTGAAAAGGGTCAGCAAGGAAAGCTCTTGCTAACAGCCCAGAAGCATTGCGACTCTTCTCTGGATGATTTGCCCACCAACACTTCACATCAGCTCAAGCCGGCTGCCCGGAGGAAAAGAGGCTAGGAAAGATCGTAGCAGGCACGGTTGTTGCTGCACGAGAAGTGCCTGCTCCGGAGGCTTCTTGCGAGCAGCGCTAAAAGCACGCGAACATCGCGTTTCTGTGCTTTCCTGAACAGCTTGCGCTGGGACAGTTACAGCCGTGTTTTGCAAGCTGTCCGGGGTTCTGAGGCACTAAAAGTGCGGATGTGTGGCGACTGTCCAAGACGAGAACCGGCTGCTCTGAAAGCCCTTCCTGCTCTTCACGTACGCTTTCTAGCAGCTCTACGGACACACACGCGTCAGCCTCTTCACTGTCCTACACAGCTAGCACGCTGGCAGTTACCGTCAACTTGGAACCAGCCGCGCAGAAGGCAGTCGCCCTCCAACCGGCGAACAGCGCATCATCGCGGCTACACGCGAGCTGGCCGCACTCGGAGCTTTCGCGGCTCTTCTCTCGCTCTTTCTCGCAGAGCTCCGGCGATGCACAACTCGAACCGCGAAAGCCGCAATGAGCTTTGTGCAAGCTGCGCAGAAGAAACAAGGCACTAAACCGGCAAATGTCCAGCTAATCTCCCACGTGAAAAGGGTCAGCAAGGAAAGCTCTTGCTAACAGCCCAGAAGCATTGCGACTCTTCTCTGGATGATTTGCCCACCAACACTTCACATCAGCTCAAGCCGGCTGTCCGGAGGAAAAGAGGCTAGGAAAGATCGTAGCAGGCACGGTTGTTGCTGCACGAGAAGTGCCTGCTCCGGAGGCTTCTTGCGAGCAGCGCTAAAAGCACGCGAACATCGCGTTTCTGTGCTTTCCTGAACAGCTTGCGCTGGGACAGTTACAGCCGTGTTTTGCAAGCTGTCCGGGGTTCTGAGGCACTAAAAGTGCGGATGTGTGGCGACTGTCCAAGACGAGAGCCGGCTGCTCTGAAAGCCCTTCCTGCTCTTCACGTACGCTTTCTAGCAGCTCTACGGACACACACGCGTCAGCCTCTTCACTGTCCTACACAGCTAGCACGCTGGCAGTTACCGTCAACTTGGAAGCAGCCGCGCAGAAGGCAGTCGCCCTCCAACCGGCGAACAGCGCATCATCGCGGCTACACGCGAGCTGGCCGCACTCGGAGCTTTCGCGGCTCTTCTCTCGCTCTTTCTCGCAGAGCTCCGGCGATGCACAACTCGAACCGCGAAAGCCGCAATGAGCTTTGTGCAAGCTGCGCAGAAGAAACAAGGCACTAAACCGGCAAATGTCCAGCTAATCTCCAACGTGAAAAGGGTCAGCAAGGAAAGCTTTTGCTAACAGCCCAGAAGCATTGCGACTCTTCTCTGGATGATTTGCCCACCAACACTTCACATCAGCTCAAGCCGGCTGCCGGGAGGAAAAGAGGCTAGGAAAGATCGTAGCAGGCACGGTTGTTGCTGCACGAGAAGTGCCTGCTCCGGAGGCTTCTTGCGAGCAGCGCTAAAAGCACGCGAACATCGCGTTTCTGTGCTTTCCTGAACAGCTTGCGCTGGGACAGTTACAGCCGTGTTTTGCAAGCTGTCCGGGGTTCTGAGGCACTAAAAGTGCGGATGTGTGGCGACTGTCCAAGACGAGAGCCGGCTGCTCTGAAAGCCCTTCCTGCTCTTCACGTACGCTTTCTAGCAGCTCTACGGACACACACGCGTCAGCCTCTTCACTGTCCTACACAGCTAGCACGCTGGCAGTTACCGTCAACTTGGAAGCAGCCGCGCAGAAGGCAGTCGCCCTCCAACCGGCGAACAGCGCATCATCGCGGCTACACGCGAGCTGGCCGCACTCGGAGCTTTCGCGGCTCTTCTCTCGCTCTTTCTCGCAGAGCTCCGGCGATGCACAACTCGAACCGCGAAAGCCGCAATGAGCTTTGTGCAAGCTGCGCAGAAGAAACAAGGCACTAAACCGGCAAATGTCCAGCTAATCTCCCACGTGAAAAGGGTCAGCAAGGAAAGCTCTTGCTAACAGCCCAGAAGCATTGCGACTCTTCTCTGGATGATTTGCCCACCAACACTTCACATCAGCTCAAGCCGGCTGCCGGGAGGAAAAGAGGCTAGGAAAGATCGTAGCAGGCACGGTTGTTGCTGCACGAGAAGTGCCTGCTCCGGAGGCTTCTTGCGAGCAGCGCTAAAAGCACGCGAACATCGCGTTTCTGTGCTTTCCTGAACAGCTTGCGCTGGGACAGTTACAGCCGTGTTTTGCAAGCTGTCCGGGGTTCTGAGGCACTAAAAGTGCGGATGTGTGGCGACTGTCCAAGACGAGAACCGGCTGCTCTGAAAGCCCTTCCTGCTCTTCACGTACGCTTTCTAGCAGCTCTACGGACACACACGCGTCAGCCTCTTCACTGTCCTACACAGCTAGCACGCTGGCAGTTACCGTCAACTTGGAAGCAGCCGCGCAGAAGGCAGTCGCCCTCCAACCGGCGAACAGCGCATCATCGCGGCTACACGCGAGCTGGCCGCACTCGGAGCTTTCGCGGCTCTTCTCTCGCTCTTTCTCGCAGAGCTCCGGCGATGCACAACTCGAACCGCGAAAGCCGCAATGAGCTTTGTGCAAGCTGCGCAGAAGAAACAAGGCACTAAACCGGCAAATGTCCAGCTAATCTCCCACGTGAAAAGGGTCAGCAAGGAAAGCTCTTGCTAACAGCCCAGAAGCATTGCGACTCTTCTCTGGATGATTTGCCCACCAACACTTCACATCAGCTCAAGCCGGCTGCCCGGAGGAAAAGAGGCTAGGAAAGATCGTAGCAGGCACGGTTGTTGCTGTACGAGAAGTGCCTGCTCCGGAGGCTTCTTGCGAGCAGCGCTAAAAGCACGCGAACATCGCGTTTCTGTGCTTTCCTGAACAGCTTGCGCTGGGACAGTTACAGCCGTGTTTTGCAAGCTGTCCGGGGTTCTGAGGCACTAAAAGTGCGGATGTGTGGCGACTGTCCAAGACGAGAGCCGGCTGCTCTGAAAGCCCTTCCTGCTCTTCACGTACGCTTTCTAGCAGCTCTACGGACACACACGCGTCAGCCTCTTCACTGTCCTACACAGCTAGCACGCTGGCAGTTACCGTCAACTTGGAAGCAGCCGCGCAGAAGGCAGTCGCCCTCCAACCGGCGAACAGCGCATCATCGCGGCTACACGCGAGCTGGCCGCACTCGGAGCTTTCGCGGCTCTTCTCTCGCTCTTTCTCGCAGAGCTCCGGCGATGCACAACTCGAACCGCGAAAGCCGCAATGAGCTTTGTGCAAGCTGCGCAGAAGAAACAAGGCACTAAACCGGCAAATGTCCAGCTAATCTCCCACGTGAAAAGGGTCAGCAAGGAAAGCTCTTGCTAACAGCCCAGAAGCATTGCGACTCTTCTCTGGATGATTTGCCCACCAACACTTCACATCAGCTCAAGCCGGCTGCCCGGAGGAAAAGAGGCTAGGAAAGATCGTAGCAGGCACGGTTGTTGCTGCACGAGAAGTGCCTGCTCCGGAGGCTTCTTGCGAACAGCGCTAAAAGCACGCGAACATCGCGTTTCTGTGCTTTCCTGAACAGCTTGCGCTGGGACAGTTACAGCCGTGTTTTGCAAGCTGTCCGGGGTTCTGAGGCACTAAAAGTGCGGATGTGTGGCGACTGTCCAAGACGAGAGCCGGCTGCTCTGAAAGCCCTTCCTGCTCTTCACGTACGCTTTCTAGCAGCTCTACGGACACACACGCGTCAGCCTCTTCACTGTCCTACACAGCTAGCACGCTGGCAGTTACCGTCAACTTGGAAGCAGCCGCGCAGAAGGCAGTCGCCCTGCAACCGGCGAACAGCGCATCATCGCGGCTACACGCGAGCTGGCCGCACTCGGAGCTTTCGCGGCTCTTCTCTCGCTCTTTCTCGCAGAGCTCCGGCGATGCACAACTCGAACCGCGAAAGCCGCAATGAGCTTTGTGCAAGCTGCGCAGAAGAAACAAGGCACTAAACCGGCAAATGTCCAGCTAATCTCCCACGTGAAAAGGGTCAGCAAGGAAAGCTCTTGCTAACAGCCCAGAAGCATTGCGACTCTTCTCTGGATGATTTGCCCACCAACACTTCACATCAGCTCAAGCCGGCTGCCGGGAGGAAAAGAGGCTAGGAAAGATCGTAGCAGGCACGGTTGTTGCTGCACGAGAAGTGCCTGCTCCGGAGGCTTCTTGCGAGCAGCGCTAAAAGCACGCGAACATCGCGTTTCTGTGCTTTCCTGAACAGCTTGCGCTGGGACAGTTACAGCCGTGTTTTGCAAGCTGTCCGGGGTTCTGAGGCACTAAAAGTGCGGATGTGTGGCGACTGTCCAAGACGAGAGCCGGCTGCTCTGAAAGCCCTTCCTGCTCTTCACGTACGCTTTCTAGCAGCTCTACGGACACACACGCGTCAGCCTCTTCACTGTCCTACACAGCTAGCACGCTGGCAGTTACCGTCAACTTGGAAGCAGCCGCGCAGAAGGCAGTCGCCCTCCAACCGGCGAACAGCGCATCATCGCGGCTACACGCGAGCTGGCCGCACTCGGAGCTTTCGCGGCTCTTCTCTCGCTCTTTCTCGCAGAGCTCCGGCGATGCACAACTCGAACCGCGAAAGCCGCAATGAGCTTTGTGCAAGCTGCGCAGAAGAAACAAGGCACTAAACCGGCAAATGTCCAGCTAATCTCCCACGTGAAAAGGGTCAGCAAGGAAAGCTCTTGCTAACAGCCCAGAAGCATTGCGACTCTTCTCTGGATGATTTGCCCACCAACACTTCACATCAGCTCAAGCCGGCTGCCGGGAGGAAAAGAGGCTAGGAAAGATCGTAGCAGGCACGGTTGTTGCTGCACGAGAAGTGCCTGCTCCGGAGGCTTCTTGCGAGCAGCGCTAAAAGCACGCGAACATCGCGTTTCTGTGCTTTCCTGAACAGCTTGCGCTGGGACAGTTACAGCCGTGTTTTGCAAGCTGTCCGGGGTTCTGAGGCACTAAAAGTGCGGATGTGTGGCGACTGTCCAAGACGAGAACCGGCTGCTCTGAAAGCCCTTCCTGCTCTTCACGTACGCTTTCTAGCAGCTCTACGGACACACACGCGTCAGCCTCTTCACTGTCCTACACAGCTAGCACGCTGGCAGTTACCGTCAACTTGGAAGCAGCCGCGCAGAAGGCAGTCGCCCTCCAACCGGCGAACAGCGCATCATCGCGGCTACACGCGAGCTGGCCGCACTCGGAGCTTTCGCGGCTCTTCTCTCGCTCTTTCTCGCAGAGCTCCGGCGATGCACAACTCGAACCGCGAAAGCCGCAATGAGCTTTGTGCAAGCTGCGCAGAAGAAACAAGGCACTAAACCGGCAAATGTCCAGCTAATCTCCCACGTGAAAAGGGTCAGCAAGGAAAGCTCTTGCTAACAGCCCAGAAGCATTGCGACTCTTCTCTGGATGATTTGCCCACCAACACTTCACATCAGCTCAAGCCGGCTGCCCGGAGGAAAAGAGGCTAGGAAAGATCGTAGCAGGCACGGTTGTTGCTGTACGAGAAGTGCCTGCTCCGGAGGCTTCTTGCGAGCAGCGCTAAAAGCACGCGAACATCGCGTTTCTGTGCTTTCCTGAACAGCTTGCGCTGGGACAGTTACAGCCGTGTTTTGCAAGCTGTCCGGGGTTCTGAGGCACTAAAAGTGCGGATGTGTGGCGACTGTCCAAGACGAGAGCCGGCTGCTCTGAAAGCCCTTCCTGCTCTTCACGTACGCTTTCTAGCAGCTCTACGGACACACACGCGTCAGCCTCTTCACTGTCCTACACAGCTAGCACGCTGGCAGTTACCGTCAACTTGGAAGCAGCCGCGCAGAAGGCAGTCGCCCTCCAACCGGCGAACAGCGCATCATCGCGGCTACACGCGAGCTGGCCGCACTCGGAGCTTTCGCGGCTCTTCTCTCGCTCTTTCTCGCAGAGCTCCGGCGATGCACAACTCGAACCGCGAAAGCCGCAATGAGCTTTGTGCAAGCTGCGCAGAAGAAACAAGGCACTAAACCGGCAAATGTCCAGCTAATCTCCCACGTGAAAAGGGTCAGCAAGGAAAGCTCTTGCTAACAGCCCAGAAGCATTGCGACTCTTCTCTGGATGATTTGCCCACCAACACTTCACATCAGCTCAAGCCGGCTGCCCGGAGGAAAAGAGGCTAGGAAAGATCGTAGCAGGCACGGTTGTTGCTGCACGAGAAGTGCCTGCTCCGGAGGCTTCTTGCGAACAGCGCTAAAAGCACGCGAACATCGCGTTTCTGTGCTTTCCTGAACAGCTTGCGCTGGGACAGTTACAGCCGTGTTTTGCAAGCTGTCCGGGGTTCTGAGGCACTAAAAGTGCGGATGTGTGGCGACTGTCCAAGACGAGAGCCGGCTGCTCTGAAAGCCCTTCCTGCTCTTCACGTACGCTTTCTAGCAGCTCTACGGACACACACGCGTCAGCCTCTTCACTGTCCTACACAGCTAGCACGCTGGCAGTTACCGTCAACTTGGAAGCAGCCGCGCAGAAGGCAGTCGCCCTGCAACCGGCGAACAGCGCATCATCGCGGCTACACGCGAGCTGGCCGCACTCGGAGCTTTCGCGGCTCTTCTCTCGCTCTTTCTCGCAGAGCTCCGGCGATGCACAACTCGAACCGCGAAAGCCGCAATGAGCTTTGTGCAAGCTGCGCAGAAGAAACAAGGCACTAAACCGGCAAATGTCCAGCTAATCTCCCACGTGAAAAGGGTCAGCAAGGAAAGCTCTTGCTAACAGCCCAGAAGCATTGCGACTCTTCTCTGGATGATTTGCCCACCAACACTTCACATCAGCTCAAGCCGGCTGCCCGGAGGAAAAGAGGCTAGGAAAGATCGTAGCAGGCACGGTTGTTGCTGCACGAGAAGTGCCTGCTCCGGAGGCTTCTTGCGAGCAGCGCTAAAAGCACGCGAACATCGCGTTTCTGTGCTTTCCTGAACAGCTTGCGCTGGGACAGTTACAGCCGTGTTTTGCAAGCTGTCCGGGGTTCTGAGGCACTAAAAGTGCGGATGTGTGGCGACTGTCCAAGACGAGAGCCGGCTGCTCTGAAAGCCCTTCCTGCTCTTCACGTACGCTTTCTAGCAGCTCTACGGACACACACGCGTCAGCCTCTTCACTGTCCTACACAGCTAGCACGCTGGCAGTTACCGTCAACTTGGAAGCAGCCGCGCAGAAGGCAGTCGCCCTCCAACCGGCGAACAGCGCATCATCGCGGCTACACGCGAGCTGGCCGCACTCGGAGCTTTCGCGGCTCTTCTCTCGCTCTTTCTCGCAGAGCTCCGGCGATGCACAACTCGAA
The DNA here is from genome assembly GCF_036417535.1 of Chlamydotis macqueenii. Lineage (NCBI taxonomy): Eukaryota > Metazoa > Chordata > Aves > Otidiformes > Otididae > Chlamydotis > Chlamydotis macqueenii. The sequence goes on from NC_141558.1 coordinate 118,476,528, forward strand.
CCGCGAAAGCCGCAATGAGCTTTGTGCAAGCTGCGCAGAAGAAACAAGGCACTAAACCGGCAAATGTCCAGCTAATCTCCCACGTGAAAAGGGTCAGCAAGGAAAGCTCTTGCTAACAGCCCAGAAGCATTGCGACTCTTCTCTGGATGATTTGCCCACCAACACTTCACATCAGCTCAAGCCGGCTGCCGGGAGGAAAAGAGGCTAGGAAAGATCGTAGCAGGCACGGTTGTTGCCGCACGAGAAGTGCCTGCTCCGGAGGCTTCTTGCGAGCAGCGCTAAAAGCACGCGAACATCGCGTTTCTGTGCTTTCCTGAACAGCTTGCGCTGGGACAGTTACAGCCGTGTTTTGCAAGCTGTCCGGGGTTCTGAGGCACTAAAAGTGCGGATGTGTGGCGACTGTCCAAGACGAGAGCCGGCTGCTCTGAAAGCCCTTCCTGCTCTTCACGTACGCTTTCTAGCAGCTCTACGGACACACACGCATCAGCCTCTTCACTGTCCTACACAGCTAGCACGCTGGCAGTTACCGTCAACTTGGAAGCAGCCGCGCAGAAGGCAGTCGCCCTCCAACCGGCGAACAGCGCATCATCGCGGCTACACGCGAGCTGGCCGCACTCGGAGCTTTCGCGGCTCTTCTCTCGCTCTTTCTCGCAGAGCTCCGGCGATGCACAACTCGAACCGCGAAAGCCGCAATGAGCTTTGTGCAAGCTGCGCAGAAGAAACAAGGCACTAAACCGGCAAATGTCCAGCTAATCTCCCACGTGAAAAGGGTCAGCAAGGAAAGCTCTTGCTAACAGCCCAGAAGCATTGCGACTCTTCTCTGGATGATTTGCCCACCAACACTTCACATCAGCTCAAGCCGGCTGTCCGGAGGAAAAGAGGCTAGGAAAGATCGTAGCAGGCACGGTTGTTGCTGCACGAGAAGTGCCTGCTCCGGAGGCTTCTTGCGAGCAGCGCTAAAAGCACGCGAACATCGCGTTTCTGTGCTTTCCCGAACAGCTTGCGCTGGGACAGTTACAGCCGTGTTTTGCAAGCTGTCCGGGGTTCTGAGGCACTAAAAGTGCGGATGTGTGGCGACTGTCCAAGACGAGAACCGGCTGCTCTGAAAGCCCTTCCTGCTCTTCACGTACGCTTTCTAGCAGCTCTACGGACACACACGCGTCAGCCTCTTCACTGTCCTACACAGCTAGCACGCTGGCAGTTACCGTCAACTTGGAAGCAGCCGCGCAGAAGGCAGTCGCCCTCCAACCGGCGAACAGCGCATCATCGCGGCTACACGCGAGCTGGCCGCACTCGGAGCTTTCGCGGCTCTTCTCTCGCTCTTTCTCGCAGAGCTCCGGCGATGCACAACTCGAACCGCGAAAGCCGCAATGAGCTTTGTGCAAGCTGCGCAGAAGAAACAAGGCACTAAACCGGCAAATGTCCAGCTAATCTCCAACGTGAAAAGGGTCAGCAAGGAAAGCTTTTGCTAACAGCCCAGAAGCATTGCGACTCTTCTCTGGATGATTTGCCCACCAACACTTCACATCAGCTCAAGCCGGCTGCCGGGAGGAAAAGAGGCTAGGAAAGATCGTAGCAGGCACGGTTGTTGCTGCACGAGAAGTGCCTGCTCCGGAGGCTTCTTGCGAGCAGCGCTAAAAGCACGCGAACATCGCGTTTCTGTGCTTTCCTGAACAGCTTGCGCTGGGACAGTTACAGCCGTGTTTTGCAAGCTGTCCGGGGTTCTGAGGCACTAAAAGTGCGGATGTGTGGCGACTGTCCAAGACGAGAGCCGGCTGCTCTGAAAGCCCTTCCTGCTCTTCACGTACGCTTTCTAGCAGCTCTACGGACACACACGCGTCAGCCTCTTCACTGTCCTACACAGCTAGCACGCTGGCAGTTACCGTCAACTTGGAAGCAGCCGCGCAGAAGGCAGTCGCCCTCCAACCGGCGAACAGCGCATCATCGCGGCTACACGCGAGCTGGCCGCACTCGGAGCTTTCGCGGCTCTTCTCTCGCTCTTTCTCGCAGAGCTCCGGCGATGCACAACTCGAACCGCGAAAGCCGCAATGAGCTTTGTGCAAGCTGCGCAGAAGAAACAAGGCACTAAACCGGCAAATGTCCAGCTAATCTCCCACGTGAAAAGGGTCAGCAAGGAAAGCTCTTGCTAACAGCCCAGAAGCATTGCGACTCTTCTCTGGATGATTTGCCCACCAACACTTCACATCAGCTCAAGCCGGCTGCCGGGAGGAAAAGAGGCTAGGAAAGATCGTAGCAGGCACGGTTGTTGCTGCACGAGAAGTGCCTGCTCCGGAGGCTTCTTGCGAGCAGCGCTAAAAGCACGCGAACATCGCGTTTCTGTGCTTTCCTGAACAGCTTGCGCTGGGACAGTTACAGCCGTGTTTTGCAAGCTGTCCGGGGTTCTGAGGCACTAAAAGTGCGGATGTGTGGCGACTGTCCAAGACGAGAACCGGCTGCTCTGAAAGCCCTTCCTGCTCTTCACGTACGCTTTCTAGCAGCTCTACGGACACACACGCGTCAGCCTCTTCACTGTCCTACACAGCTAGCACGCTGGCAGTTACCGTCAACTTGGAAGCAGCCGCGCAGAAGGCAGTCGCCCTCCAACCGGCGAACAGCGCATCATCGCGGCTACACGCGAGCTGGCCGCACTCGGAGCTTTCGCGGCTCTTCTCTCGCTCTTTCTCGCAGAGCTCCGGCGATGCACAACTCGAACCGCGAAAGCCGCAATGAGCTTTGTGCAAGCTGCGCAGAAGAAACAAGGCACTAAACCGGCAAATGTCCAGCTAATCTCCCACGTGAAAAGGGTCAGCAAGGAAAGCTCTTGCTAACAGCCCAGAAGCATTGCGACTCTTCTCTGGATGATTTGCCCACCAACACTTCACATCAGCTCAAGCCGGCTGCCGGGAGGAAAAGAGGCTAGGAAAGATCGTAGCAGGCACGGTTGTTGCCGCACGAGAAGTGCCTGCTCCGGAGGCTTCTTGCGAGCAGCGCTAAAAGCACGCGAACATCGCGTTTCTGTGCTTTCCTGAACAGCTTGCGCTGGGACAGTTACAGCCGTGTTTTGCAAGCTGTCCGGGGTTCTGAGGCACTAAAAGTGCGGATGTGTGGCGACTGTCCAAGACGAGAGCCGGCTGCTCTGAAAGCCCTTCCTGCTCTTCACGTACGCTTTCTAGCAGCTCTACGGACACACACGCATCAGCCTCTTCACTGTCCTACACAGCTAGCACGCTGGCAGTTACCGTCAACTTGGAAGCAGCCGCGCAGAAGGCAGTCGCCCTCCAACCGGCGAACAGCGCATCATCGCGGCTACACGCGAGCTGGCCGCACTCGGAGCTTTCGCGGCTCTTCTCTCGCTCTTTCTCGCAGAGCTCCGGCGATGCACAACTCGAACCGCGAAAGCCGCAATGAGCTTTGTGCAAGCTGCGCAGAAGAAACAAGGCACTAAACCGGCAAATGTCCAGCTAATCTCCCACGTGAAAAGGGTCAGCAAGGAAAGCTCTTGCTAACAGCCCAGAAGCATTGCGACTCTTCTCTGGATGATTTGCCCACCAACACTTCACATCAGCTCAAGCCGGCTGCCCGGAGGAAAAGAGGCTAGGAAAGATCGTAGCAGGCACGGTTGTTGCTGCACGAGAAGTGCCTGCTCCGGAGGCTTCTTGCGAGCAGCGCTAAAAGCACGCGAACATCGCGTTTCTGTGCTTTCCTGAACAGCTTGCGCTGGGACAGTTACAGCCGTGTTTTGCAAGCTGTCCGGGGTTCTGAGGCACTAAAAGTGCGGATGTGTGGCGACTGTCCAAGACGAGAGCCGGCTGCTCTGAAAGCCCTTCCTGCTCTTCACGTACGCTTTCTAGCAGCTCTACGGACACACACGCGTCAGCCTCTTCACTGTCCTACACAGCTAGCACGCTGGCAGTTACCGTCAACTTGGAAGCAGCCGCGCAGAAGGCAGTCGCCCTCCAACCGGCGAACAGCGCATCATCGCGGCTACACGCGAGCTGGCCGCACTCGGAGCTTTCGCGGCTCTTCTCTCGCTCTTTCTCGCAGAGCTCCGGCGATGCACAACTCGAACCGCGAAAGCCGCAATGAGCTTTGTGCAAGCTGCGCAGAAGAAACAAGGCACTAAACCGGCAAATGTCCAGCTAATCTCCCACGTGAAAAGGGTCAGCAAGGAAAGCTCTTGCTAACAGCCCAGAAGCATTGCGACTCTTCTCTGGATGATTTGCCCACCAACACTTCACATCAGCTCAAGCCGGCTGCCGGGAGGAAAAGAGGCTAGGAAAGATCGTAGCAGGCACGGTTGTTGCTGCACGAGAAGTGCCTGCTCCGGAGGCTTCTTGCGAGCAGCGCTAAAAGCACGCGAACATCGCGTTTCTGTGCTTTCCTGAACAGCTTGCGCTGGGACAGTTACAGCCGTGTTTTGCAAGCTGTCCGGGGTTCTGAGGCACTAAAAGTGCGGATGTGTGGCGACTGTCCAAGACGAGAACCGGCTGCTCTGAAAGCCCTTCCTGCTCTTCACGTACGCTTTCTAGCAGCTCTACGGACACACACGCGTCAGCCTCTTCACTGTCCTACACAGCTAGCACGCTGGCAGTTACCGTCAACTTGGAAGCAGCCGCGCAGAAGGCAGTCGCCCTCCAACCGGCGAACAGCGCATCATCGCGGCTACACGCGAGCTGGCCGCACTCGGAGCTTTCGCGGCTCTTCTCTCGCTCTTTCTCGCAGAGCTCCGGCGATGCACAACTCGAACCGCGAAAGCCGCAATGAGCTTTGTGCAAGCTGCGCAGAAGAAACAAGGCACTAAACCGGCAAATGTCCAGCTAATCTCCCACGTGAAAAGGGTCAGCAAGGAAAGCTCTTGCTAACAGCCCAGAAGCATTGCGACTCTTCTCTGGATGATTTGCCCACCAACACTTCACATCAGCTCAAGCCGGCTGCCCGGAGGAAAAGAGGCTAGGAAAGATCGTAGCAGGCACGGTTGTTGCTGCACGAGAAGTGCCTGCTCCGGAGGCTTCTTGCGAGCAGCGCTAAAAGCACGCGAACATCGCGTTTCTGTGCTTTCCTGAACAGCTTGCGCTGGGACAGTTACAGCCGTGTTTTGCAAGCTGTCCGGGGTTCTGAGGCACTAAAAGTGCGGATGTGTGGCGACTGTCCAAGACGAGAGCCGGCTGCTCTGAAAGCCCTTCCTGCTCTTCACGTACGCTTTCTAGCAGCTCTACAGACACACACGCGTCAGCCTCTTCACTGTCCTACACAGCTAGCACGCTGGCAGTTACCGTCAACTTGGAAGCAGCCGCGCAGAAGGCAGTCGCCCTCCAACCGGCGAACAGCGCATCATCGCGGCTACACGCGAGCTGGCCGCACTCGGAGCTTTCGCGGCTCTTCTCTCGCTCTTTCTCGCAGAGCTCCGGCGATGCACAACTCGAACCGCGAAAGCCGCAATGAGCTTTGTGCAAGCTGCGCAGAAGAAACAAGGCACTAAACCGGCAAATGTCCAGCTAATCTCCCACGTGAAAAGGGTCAGCAAGGAAAGCTCTTGCTAACAGCCCAGAAGCATTGCGACTCTTCTCTGGATGATTTGCCCACCAACACTTCACATCAGCTCAAGCCGGCTGCCCGGAGGAAAAGAGGCTAGGAAAGATCGTAGCAGGCACGGTTGTTGCTGCACGAGAAGTGCCTGCTCCGGAGGCTTCTTGCGAGCAGCGCTAAAAGCACGCGAACATCGCGTTTCTGTGCTTTCCTGAACAGCTTGCGCTGGGACAGTTACAGCCGTGTTTTGCAAGCTGTCCGGGGTTCTGAGGCACTAAAAGTGCGGATGTGTGGCGACTGTCCAAGACGAGAGCCGGCTGCTCTGAAAGCCCTTCCTGCTCTTCACGTACGCTTTCTAGCAGCTCTACGGACACACACGCGTCAGCCTCTTCACTGTCCTACACAGCTAGCACGCTGGCAGTTACCGTCAACTTGGAAGCAGCCGCGCAGAAGGCAGTCGCCCTCCAACCGGCGAACAGCGCATCATCGCGGCTACACGCGAGCTGCCGCACTCGGAGCTTTCGCGGCTCTTCTCTCGCTCTTTCTCGCAGAGCTCCGGCGATGCACAACTCGAACCGCGAAAGCCGCAATGAGCTTTGTGCAAGCTGCGCAGAAGAAACAAGGCACTAAACCGGCAAATGTCCAGCTAATCTCCCACGTGAAAAGGGTCAGCAAGGAAAGCTCTTGCTAACAGCCCAGAAGCATTGCGACTCTTCTCTGGATGATTTGCCCACCAACACTTCACATCAGCTCAAGCCGGCTGCCGGGAGGAAAAGAGGCTAGGAAAGATCGTAGCAGGCACGGTTGTTGCTGCACGAGAAGTGCCTGCTCCGGAGGCTTCTTGCGAGCAGCGCTAAAAGCACGCGAACATCGCGTTTCTGTGCTTTCCTGAACAGCTTGCGCTGGGACAGTTACAGCCGTGTTTTGCAAGCTGTCCGGGGTTCTGAGGCACTAAAAGTGCGGATGTGTGGCGACTGTCCAAGACGAGAACCGGCTGCTCTGAAAGCCCTTCCTGCTCTTCACGTACGCTTTCTAGCAGCTCTACGGACACACACGCGTCAGCCTCTTCACTGTCCTACACAGCTAGCACGCTGGCAGTTACCGTCAACTTGGAAGCAGCCGCGCAGAAGGCAGTCGCCCTGCAACCGGCGAACAGCGCATCATCGCGGCTACACGCGAGCTGGCCGCACTCGGAGCTTTCGCGGCTCTTCTCTCGCTCTTTCTCGCAGAGCTCCGGCGATGCACAACTCGAACCGCGAAAGCCGCAATGAGCTTTGTGCAAGCTGCGCAGAAGAAACAAGGCACTAAACCGGCAAATGTCCAGCTAATCTCCCACGTGAAAAGGGTCAGCAAGGAAAGCTCTTGCTAACAGCCCAGAAGCATTGCGACTCTTCTCTGGATGATTTGCCCACCAACACTTCACATCAGCTCAAGCCGGCTGCCCGGAGGAAAAGAGGCTAGGAAAGATCGTAGCAGGCACGGTTGTTGCTGCACGAGAAGTGCCTGCTCCGGAGGCTTCTTGCGAGCAGCGCTAAAAGCACGCGAACATCGCGTTTCTGTGCTTTCCCGAACAGCTTGCGCTGGGACAGTTACAGCCGTGTTTTGCAAGCTGTCCGGGGTTCTGAGGCACTAAAAGTGCGGATGTGTGGCGACTGTCCAAGACGAGAACCGGCTGCTCTGAAAGCCCTTCCTGCTCTTCACGTACGCTTTCTAGCAGCTCTACGGACACACACGCGTCAGCCTCTTCACTGTCCTACACAGCTAGCACGCTGGCAGTTACCGTCAACTTGGAAGCAGCCGCGCAGAAGGCAGTCGCCCTGCAACCGGCGAACAGCGCATCATCGCGGCTACACGCGAGCTGGCCGCACTCGGAGCTTTCGCGGCTCTTCTCTCGCTCTTTCTCGCAGAGCTCCGGCGATGCACAACTCGAACCGCGAAAGCCGCAATGAGCTTTGTGCAAGCTGCGCAGAAGAAACAAGGCACTAAACCGGCAAATGTCCAGCTAATCTCCAACGTGAAAAGGGTCAGCAAGGAAAGCTTTTGCTAACAGCCCAGAAGCATTGCGACTCTTCTCTGGATGATTTGCCCACCAACACTTCACATCAGCTCAAGCCGGCTGCCCGGAGGAAAAGAGGCTAGGAAAGATCGTAGCAGGCACGGTTGTTGCTGCACGAGAAGTGCCTGCTCCGGAGGCTTCTTGCGAGCAGCGCTAAAAGCACGCGAACATCGCGTTTCTGTGCTTTCCTGAACAGCTTGCGCTGGGACAGTTACAGCCGTGTTTTGCAAGCTGTCCGGGGTTCTGAGGCACTAAAAGTGCGGATGTGTGGCGACTGTCCAAGACGAGAGCCGGCTGCTCTGAAAGCCCTTCCTGCTCTTCACGTACGCTTTCTAGCAGCTCTACGGACACACACGCGTCAGCCTCTTCACTGTCCTACACAGCTAGCACGCTGGCAGTTACCGTCAACTTGGAAGCAGCCGCGCAGAAGGCAGTCGCCCTCCAACCGGCGAACAGCGCATCATCGCGGCTACACGCGAGCTGGCCGCACTCGGAGCTTTCGCGGCTCTTCTCTCGCTCTTTCTCGCAGAGCTCCGGCGATGCACAACTCGAACCGCGAAAGCCGCAATGAGCTTTGTGCAAGCTGCGCAGAAGAAACAAGGCACTAAACCGGCAAATGTCCAGCTAATCTCCCACGTGAAAAGGGTCAGCAAGGAAAGCTCTTGCTAACAGCCCAGAAGCATTGCGACTCTTCTCTGGATGATTTGCCCACCAACACTTCACATCAGCTCAAGCCGGCTGCCGGGAGGAAAAGAGGCTAGGAAAGATCGTAGCAGGCACGGTTGTTGCTGCACGAGAAGTGCCTGCTCCGGAGGCTTCTTGCGAGCAGCGCTAAAAGCACGCGAACATCGCGTTTCTGTGCTTTCCTGAACAGCTTGCGCTGGGACAGTTACAGCCGTGTTTTGCAAGCTGTCCGGGGTTCTGAGGCACTAAAAGTGCGGATGTGTGGCGACTGTCCAAGACGAGAACCGGCTGCTCTGAAAGCCCTTCCTGCTCTTCACGTACGCTTTCTAGCAGCTCTACGGACACACACGCGTCAGCCTCTTCACTGTCCTACACAGCTAGCACGCTGGCAGTTACCGTCAACTTGGAAGCAGCCGCGCAGAAGGCAGTCGCCCTCCAACCGGCGAACAGCGCATCATCGCGGCTACACGCGAGCTGGCCGCACTCGGAGCTTTCGCGGCTCTTCTCTCGCTCTTTCTCGCAGAGCTCCGGCGATGCACAACTCGAACCGCGAAAGCCGCAATGAGCTTTGTGCAAGCTGCGCAGAAGAAACAAGGCACTAAACCGGCAAATGTCCAGCTAATCTCCCACGTGAAAAGGGTCAGCAAGGAAAGCTCTTGCTAACAGCCCAGAAGCATTGCGACTCTTCTCTGGATGATTTGCCCACCAACACTTCACATCAGCTCAAGCCGGCTGCCCGGAGGAAAAGAGGCTAGGAAAGATCGTAGCAGGCACGGTTGTTGCTGCACGAGAAGTGCCTGCTCCGGAGGCTTCTTGCGAGCAGCGCTAAAAGCACGCGAACATCGCGTTTCTGTGCTTTCCTGAACAGCTTGCGCTGGGACAGTTACAGCCGTGTTTTGCAAGCTGTCCGGGGTTCTGAGGCACTAAAAGTGCGGATGTGTGGCGACTGTCCAAGACGAGAGCCGGCTGCTCTGAAAGCCCTTCCTGCTCTTCACGTACGCTTTCTAGCAGCTCTACGGACACACACGCGTCAGCCTCTTCACTGTCCTACACAGCTAGCACGCTGGCAGTTACCGTCAACTTGGAAGCAGCCGCGCAGAAGGCAGTCGCCCTCCAACCGGCGAACAGCGCATCATCGCGGCTACACGCGAGCTGGCCGCACTCGGAGCTTTCGCGGCTCTTCTCTCGCTCTTTCTCGCAGAGCTCCGGCGATGCACAACTCGAACCGCGAAAGCCGCAATGAGCTTTGTGCAAGCTGCGCAGAAGAAACAAGGCACTAAACCGGCAAATGTCCAGCTAATCTCCCACGTGAAAAGGGTCAGCAAGGAAAGCTCTTGCTAACAGCCCAGAAGCATTGCGACTCTTCTCTGGATGATTTGCCCACCAACACTTCACATCAGCTCAAGCCGGCTGCCCGGAGGAAAAGAGGCTAGGAAAGATCGTAGCAGGCACGGTTGTTGCTGCACGAGAAGTGCCTGCTCCGGAGGCTTCTTGCGAGCAGCGCTAAAAGCACGCGAACATCGCGTTTCTGTGCTTTCCTGAACAGCTTGCGCTGGGACAGTTACAGCCGTGTTTTGCAAGCTGTCCGGGGTTCTGAGGCACTAAAAGTGCGGATGTGTGGCGACTGTCCAAGACGAGAGCCGGCTGCTCTGAAAGCCCTTCCTGCTCTTCACGTACGCTTTCTAGCAGCTCTACGGACACACACGCGTCAGCCTCTTCACTGTCCTACACAGCTAGCACGCTGGCAGTTACCGTCAACTTGGAAGCAGCCGCGCAGAAGGCAGTCGCCCTCCAACCGGCGAACAGCGCATCATCGCGGCTACACGCGAGCTGGCCGCACTCGGAGCTTTCGCGGCTCTTCTCTCGCTCTTTCTCGCAGAGCTCCGGCGATGCACAACTCGAACCGCGAAAGCCGCAATGAGCTTAGTGCAAGCTGCGCAGAAGAAACAAGGCACTAAACCGGCAAATGTCCAGCTAATCTCCCACGTGAAAAGGGTCAGCAAGGAAAGCTCTTGCTAACAGCCCAGAAGCATTGCGACTCTTCTCTGGATGATTTGCCCACCAACACTTCACATCAGCTCAAGCCGGCTGTCCGGAGGAAAAGAGGCTAGGAAAGATCGTAGCAGGCACGGTTGTTGCTGCACGAGAAGTGCCTGCTCCGGAGGCTTCTTGCGAGCAGCGCTAAAAGCACGCGAACATCGCGTTTCTGTGCTTTCCCGAACAGCTTGCGCTGGGACAGTTACAGCCGTGTTTTGCAAGCTGTCCGGGGTTCTGAGGCACTAAAAGTGCGGATGTGTGGCGACTGTCCAAGACGAGAACCGGCTGCTCTGAAAGCCCTTCCTGCTCTTCACGTACGCTTTCTAGCAGCTCTACGGACACACACGCGTCAGCCTCTTCACTGTCCTACACAGCTAGCACGCTGGCAGTTACCGTCAACTTGGAAGCAGCCGCGCAGAAGGCAGTCGCCCTCCAACCGGCGAACAGCGCATCATCGCGGCTACACGCGAGCTGGCCGCACTCGGAGCTTTCGCGGCTCTTCTCTCGCTCTTTCTCGCAGAGCTCCGGCGATGCACAACTCGAACCGCGAAAGCCGCAATGAGCTTTGTGCAAGCTGCGCAGAAGAAACAAGGCACTAAACCGGCAAATGTCCAGCTAATCTCCCACGTGAAAAGGGTCAGCAAGGAAAGCTCTTGCTAACAGCCCAGAAGCATTGCGACTCTTCTCTGGATGATTTGCCCACCAACACTTCACATCAGCTCAAGCCGGCTGCCCGGAGGAAAAGAGGCTAGGAAAGATCGTAGCAGGCACGGTTGTTGCTGCACGAGAAGTGCCTGCTCCGGAGGCTTCTTGCGAGCAGCGCTAAAAGCACGCGAACATCGCGTTTCTGTGCTTTCCTGAACAGCTTGCGCTGGGACAGTTACAGCCGTGTTTTGCAAGCTGTCCGGGGTTCTGAGGCACTAAAAGTGCGGATGTGTGGCGACTGTCCAAGACGAGAGCCGGCTGCTCTGAAAGCCCTTCCTGCTCTTCACGTACGCTTTCTAGCAGCTCTACGGACACACACGCGTCAGCCTCTTCACTGTCCTACACAGCTAGCACGCTGGCAGTTACCGTCAACTTGGAAGCAGCCGCGCAGAAGGCAGTCGCCCTCCAACCGGCGAACAGCGCATCATCGCGGCTACACGCGAGCTGGCCGCACTCGGAGCTTTCGCGGCTCTTCTCTCGCTCTTTCTCGCAGAGCTCCGGCGATGCACAACTCGAACCGCGAAAGCCGCAATGAGCTTTGTGCAAGCTGCGCAGAAGAAACAAGGCACTAAACCGGCAAATGTCCAGCTAATCTCCCACGTGAAAAGGGTCAGCAAGGAAAGCTCTTGCTAACAGCCCAGAAGCATTGCGACTCTTCTCTGGGTGATTTGCCCACCAACACTTCACATCAGCTCAAGCCGGCTGCCCGGAGGAAAAGAGGCTAGGAAAGATCGTAGCAGGCACGGTTGTTGCTGCACGAGAAGTGCCTGCTCCGGAGGCTTCTTGCGAGCAGCGCTAAAAGCACGCGAACATCGCGTTTCTGTGCTTTCCTGAACAGCTTGCGCTGGGACAGTTACAGCCGTGTTTTGCAAGCTGTCCGGGGTTCTGAGGCACTAAAAGTGCGGATGTGTGGCGACTGTCCAAGACGAGAGCCGGCTGCTCTGAAAGCCCTTCCTGCTCTTCACGTACGCTTTCTAGCAGCTCTACGGACACACACGCGTCAGCCTCTTCACTGTCCTACACAGCTAGCACGCTGGCAGTTACCGTCAACTTGGAAGCAGCCGCGCAGAAGGCAGTCGCCCTCCAACCGGCGAACAGCGCATCATCGCGGCTACACGCCAGCTGGCCGCACTCGGAGCGTTCGCGGCTCTTCTCTCGCTCTTTCTCGCAGAGCTCCGGCGATGCACAACTCGAACCGCGAAAGCCGCAATGAGCTTTGTGCAAGCTGCGCAGAAGAAACAAGGCACTAAACCGGCAAATGTCCAGCTAATCTCCCACGTGAAAAGGGTCAGCAAGGAAAGCTCTTGCTAACAGCCCAGAAGCATTGCGACTCTTCTCTGGATGATTTGCCCACCAACACTTCACATCAGCTCAAGCCGGCTGCCGGGAGGAAAAGAGGCTAGGAAAGATCGTAGCAGGCACGGTTGTTGCCGCACGAGAAGTGCCTGCTCCGGAGGCTTCTTGCGAGCAGCGCTAAAAGCACGCGAACATCGCGTTTCTGTGCTTTCCTGAACAGCTTGCGCTGGGACAGTTACAGCCGTGTTTTGCAAGCTGTCCGGGGTTCTGAGGCACTAAAAGTGCGGATGTGTGGCGACTGTCCAAGACGAGAGCCGGCTGCTCTGAAAGCCCTTCCTGCTCTTCACGTACGCTTTCTAGCAGCTCTACGGACACACACGCGTCAGCCTCTTCACTGTCCTACACAGCTAGCACGCTGGCAGTTACCGTCAACTTGGAAGCAGCCGCGCAGAAGGCAGTCGCCCTCCAACCGGCGAACAGCGCATCATCGCGGCTACACGCGAGCTGGCCGCACTCGGAGCTTTCGCGGCTCTTCTCTCGCTCTTTCTCGCAGAGCTCCGGCGATGCACAACTCGAACCGCGAAAGCCGCAATGAGCTTTGTGCAAGCTGCGCAGAAGAAACAAGGCACTAAACCGGCAAATGTCCAGCTAATCTCCCACGTGAAAAGGGTCAGCAAGGAAAGCTCTTGCTAACAGCCCAGAAGCATTGCGACTCTTCTCTGGATGATTTGCCCACCAACACTTCACATCAGCTCAAGCCGGCTGCCCGGAGGAAAAGAGGCTAGGAAAGATCGTAGCAGGCACGGTTGTTGCTGCACGAGAAGTGCCTGCTCCGGAGGCTTCTTGCGAGCAGCGCTAAAAGCACGCGAACATCGCGTTTCTGTGCTTTCCCGAACAGCTTGCGCTGGGACAGTTACAGCCGTGTTTTGCAAGCTGTCCGGGGTTCTGAGGCACTAAAAGTGCGGATGTGTGGCGACTGTCCAAGACGAGAACCGGCTGCTCTGAAAGCCCTTCCTGCTCTTCACGTACGCTTTCTAGCAGCTCTACGGACACACACGCGTCAGCCTCTTCACTGTCCTACACAGCTAGCACGCTGGCAGTTACCGTCAACTTGGAAGCAGCCGCGCAGAAGGCAGTCGCCCTCCAACCGGCGAACAGCGCATCATCGCGGCTACACGCGAGCTGGCCGCACTCGGAGCTTTCGCGGCTCTTCTCTCGCTCTTTCTCGCAGAGCTCCGGCGATGCACAACTCGAACCGCGAAAGCCGCAATGAGCTTTGTGCAAGCTGCGCAGAAGAAACAAGGCACTAAACCGGCAAATGTCCAGCTAATCTCCCACGTGAAAAGGGTCAGCAAGGAAAGCTCTTGCTAACAGCCCAGAAGCATTGCGACTCTTCTCTGGAAGATTTGCCCACCAACACTTCACATCAGCTCAAGCCGGCTGCCGGGAGGAAAAGAGGCTAGGAAAGATCGTAGCAGGCACGGTTGTTGCTGCACGAGAAGTGCCTGCTCCGGAGGCTTCTTGCGAGCAGCGCTAAAAGCACGCGAACATCGCGTTTCTGTGCTTTCCTGAACAGCTTGCGCTGGGACAGTTACAGCCGTGTTTTGCAAGCTGTCCGGGGTTCTGAGGCACTAAAAGTGCGGATGTGTGGCGACTGTCCAAGACGAGAGCCGGCTGCTCTGAAAGCCCTTCCTGCTCTTCACGTACGCTTTCTAGCAGCTCTACGGACACACACGCGTCAGCCTCTTCACTGTCCTACACAGCTAGCACGCTGGCAGTTACCGTCAACTTGGAAGCAGCCGCGCAGAAGGCAGTCGCCCTCCAAACGGCGAACAGCGCATCATCGCGGCTACACGCGAGCTGGCCGCACTCGGAGCTTTCGCGGCTCTTCTCTCGCTCTTTCTCGCAGAGCTCCGGCGATGCACAACTCGAACCGCGAAAGCCGCAATGAGCTTAGTGCAAGCTGCGCAGAAGAAACAAGGCACTAAACCGGCAAATGTCCAGCTAATCTCCCACGTGAAAAGGGTCAGCAAGGAAAGCTCTTGCTAACAGCCCAGAAGCATTGCGACTCTTCTCTGGATGATTTGCCCACCAACACTTCACATCAGCTCAAACCGGCTGCCGGGAGGAAAAGAGGCTAGGAAAGATCGTAGCAGGCACGGTTGTTGCTGCACGAGAAGTGCCTGCTCCGGAGGCTTCTTGCGAGCAGCGCTAAAAGCACGCGAACATCGCGTTTCTGTGCTTTCCTGAACAGCTTGCGCTGGGACAGTTACAGCCGTGTTTTGCAAGCTGTCCGGGGTTCTGAGGCACTAAAAGTGCGGATGTGTGGCGACTGTCCAAGACGAGAACCGGCTGCTCTGAAAGCCCTTCCTGCTCTTCACGTACGCTTTCTAGCAGCTCTACGGACACACACGCGTCAGCCTCTTCACTGTCCTACACAGCTAGCACGCTGGCAGTTACCGTCAACTTGGAAGCAGCCGCGCAGAAGGCAGTCGCCCTCCAACCGGCGAACAGCGCATCATCGCGGCTACATGCGAGCTGGCCGCACTCGGAGCTTTCGCGGCTCTTCTCTCGCTCTTTCTCGCAGAGCTCCGGCGATGCACAACTCGAACCGCGAAAGCCGCAATGAGCTTAGTGCAAGCTGCGCAGAAGAAACAAGGCACTAAACCGGCAAATGTCCAGCTAATCTCCCACGTGAAAAGGGTCAGCAAGGAAAGCTCTTGCTAACAGCCCAGAAGCATTGCGACTCTTCTCTGGATGATTTGCCCACCAACACTTCACATCAGCTCAAGCCGGCTGTCCGGAGGAAAAGAGGCTAGGAAAGATCGTAGCAGGCACGGTTGTTGCCGCACGAGAAGTGCCTGCTCCGGAGGCTTCTTGCGAGCAGCGCTAAAAGCACGCGAACATCGCGTTTCTGTGCTTTCCCGAACAGCTTGCGCTGGGACAGTTACAGCCGTGTTTTGCAAGCTGTCCGGGGTTCTGAGGCACTAAAAGTGCGGATGTGTGGCGACTGTCCAAGACGAGAACCGGCTGCTCTGAAAGCCCTTCCTGCTCTTCACGTACGCTTTCTAGCAGCTCTACGGACACACACGCGTCAGCCTCTTCACTGTCCTACACAGCTAGCACGCTGGCAGTTACCGTCAACTTGGAAGCAGCCGCGCAGAAGGCAGTCGCCCTCCAACCGGCGAACAGCGCATCATCGCGGCTACACGCGAGCTGGCCGCACTCGGAGCTTTCGCGGCTCTTCTCTCGCTCTTTCTCGCAGAGCTCCGGCGATGCACAACTCGAACCGCGAAAGCCGCAATGAGCTTTGTGCAAGCTGCGCAGAAGAAACAAGGCACTAAACCGGCAAATGTCCAGCTAATCTCCCACGTGAAAAGGGTCAGCAAGGAAAGCTCTTGCTAACAGCCCAGAAGCATTGCGACTCTTCTCTGGATGATTTGCCCACCAACACTTCACATCAGCTCAAGCCGGCTGCCCGGAGGAAAAGAGGCTAGGAAAGATCGTAGCAGGCACGGTTGTTGCTGCACGAGAAGTGCCTGCTCCGGAGGCTTCTTGCGAGCAGCGCTAAAAGCACGCGAACATCGCGTTTCTGTGCTTTCCTGAACAGCTTGCGCTGGGACAGTTACAGCCGTGTTTTGCAAGCTGTCCGGGGTTCTGAGGCACTAAAAGTGCGGATGTGTGGCGACTGTCCAAGACGAGAGCCGGCTGCTCTGAAAGCCCTTCCTGCTCTTCACGTACGCTTTCTAGCAGCTCTACGGACACACACGCGTCAGCCTCTTCACTGTCCTACACAGCTAGCACGCTGGCAGTTACCGTCAACTTGGAAGCAGCCGCGCAGAAGGCAGTCGCCCTCCAACCGGCGAACAGCGCATCATCGCGGCTACACGCGAGCTGGCCGCACTCGGAGCTTTCGCGGCTCTTCTCTCGCTCTTTCTCGCAGAGCTCCGGCGATGCACAACTCGAACCGCAAAAGCCGCAATGAGCTTTGTGCAAGCTGCGCAGAAGAAACAAGGCACTAAACCGGCAAATGTCCAGCTAATCTCCCACGTGAAAAGGGTCAGCAAGGAAAGCTCTTGCTAACAGCCCAGAAGCATTGCGACTCTTCTCTGGGTGATTTGCCCACCAACACTTCACATCAGCTCAAGCCGGCTGCCCGGAGGAAAAGAGGCTAGGAAAGATCGTAGCAGGCACGGTTGTTGCTGCACGAGAAGTGCCTGCTCCGGAGGCTTCTTGCGAACAGCGCTAAAAGCACGCGAACATCGCGTTTCTGTGCTTTCCTGAACAGCTTGCGCTGGGACAGTTACAGCCGTGTTTTGCAAGCTGTCCGGGGTTCTGAGGCACTAAAAGTGCGGATGTGTGGCGACTGCCCAAGACGAGAACCGGCTGCTCTGAAAGCCCTTCCTGCTCTTCACGTACGCTTTCTAGCAGCTCTACGGACACACACGCGTCAGCCTCTTCACTGTCCTACACAGCTAGCACGCTGGCAGTTACCGTCAACTTGGAAGCAGCCGCGCAGAAGGCAGTCGCCCTGCAACCGGCGAACAGCGCATCATCGCGGCTACACGCGAGCTGGCCGCACTCGGAGCTTTCGCGGCTCTTCTCTCGCTCTTTCTCGCAGAGCTCCGGCGATGCACAACTCGAACCGCGAAAGCCGCAATGAGCTTTGTGCAAGCTGCGCAGAAGAAACAAGGCACTAAACCGGCAAATGTCCAGCTAATCTCCCACGTGAAAAGGGTCAGCAAGGAAAGCTCTTGCTAACAGCCCAGAAGCATTGCGACTCTTCTCTGGATGATTTGCCCACCAACACTTCACATCAGCTCAAGCCGGCTGCCCGGAGGAAAAGAGGCTAGGAAAGATCGTAGCAGGCACGGTTGTTGCTGCACGAGAAGTGCCTGCTCCGGAGGCTTCTTGCGAGCAGCGCTAAAAGCACGCGAACATCGCGTTTCTGTGCTTTCCTGAACAGCTTGCGCTGGGACAGTTACAGCCGTGTTTTGCAAGCTGTCCGGGGTTCTGAGGCACTAAAAGTGCGGATGTGTGGCGACTGTCCAAGACGAGAGCCGGCTGCTCTGAAAGCCCTTCCTGCTCTTCACGTACGCTTTCTAGCAGCTCTACGGACACACACGCGTCAGCCTCTTCACTGTCCTACACAGCTAGCACGCTGGCAGTTACCGTCAACTTGGAAGCAGCCGCGCAGAAGGCAGTCGCCCTCCAACCGGCGAACAGCGCATCATCGCGGCTACACGCGAGCTGGCCGCACTCGGAGCTTTCGCGGCTCTTCTCTCGCTCTTTCTCGCAGAGCTCCGGCGATGCACAACTCGAACCGCGAAAGCCGCAATGAGCTTTGTGCAAGCTGCGCAGAAGAAACAAGGCACTAAACCGGCAAATGTCCAGCTAATCTCCAACGTGAAAAGGGTCAGCAAGGAAAGCTCTTGCTAACAGCCCAGAAGCATTGCGACTCTTCTCTGGATGATTTGCCCACCAACACTTCACATCAGCTCAAGCCGGCTGCCCGGAGGAAAAGAGGCTAGGAAAGATCGTAGCAGGCACGGTTGTTGCTGCACGAGAAGTGCCTGCTCCGGAGGCTTCTTGCGAGCAGCGCTAAAAGCACGCGAACATCGCGTTTCTGTGCTTTCCTGAACAGCTTGCGCTGGGACAGTTACAGCCGTGTTTTGCAAGCTGTCCGGGGTTCTGAGGCACTAAAAGTGCGGATGTATGGCGACTGTCCAAGACGAGAACCGGCTGCTCTGAAAGCCCTTCCTGCTCTTCACGTACGCTTTCTAGCAGCTCTACGGACACACACGCGTCAGCCTCTTCACTGTCCTACACAGCTAGCACGCTGGCAGTTACCGTCAACTTGGAAGCAGCCGCGCAGAAGGCAGTCGCCCTCCAACCGGCGAACAGCGCATCATCGCGGCTACACGCGAGCTGGCCGCACTCGGAGCTTTCGCGGCTCTTCTCTCGCTCTTTCTCGCAGAGCTCCGGCGATGCACAACTCGAACCGCGAAAGCCGCAATGAGCTTTGTGCAAGCTGCGCAGAAGAAACAAGGCACTAAACCGGCAAATGTCCAGCTAATCTCCCACGTGAAAAGGGTCAGCAAGGAAAGCTCTTGCTAACAGCCCAGAAGCATTGCGACTCTTCTCTGGATGATTTGCCCACCAACACTTCACATCAGCTCAAGCCGGCTGCCCGGAGGAAAAGAGGCTAGGAAAGATCGTAGCAGGCACGGTTGTTGCTGCACGAGAAGTGCCTGCTCCGGAGGCTTCTTGCGAGCAGCGCTAAAAGCACGCGAACATCGCGTTTCTGTGCTTTCCTGAACAGCTTGCGCTGGGACAGTTACAGCCGTGTTTTGCAAGCTGTCCGGGGTTCTGAGGCACTAAAAGTGCGGATGTGTGGCGACTGTCCAAGACGAGAGCCGGCTGCTCTGAAAGCCCTTCCTGCTCTTCACGTACGCTTTCTAGCAGCTCTACGGACACACACGCGTCAGCCTCTTCACTGTCCTACACAGCTAGCACGCTGGCAGTTACCGTCAACTTGGAAGCAGCCGCGCAGAAGGCAGTCGCCCTCCAACCGGCGAACAGCGCATCATCGCGGCTACACGCGAGCTGGCCGCACTCGGAGCTTTCGCGGCTCTTCTCTCGCTCTTTCTCGCAGAGCTCCGGCGATGCACAACTCGAACCGCGAAAGCCGCAATGAGCTTTGTGCAAGCTGCGCAGAAGAAACAAGGCACTAAACCGGCAAATGTCCAGCTAATCTCCCACGTGAAAAGGGTCAGCAAGGAAAGCTCTTGCTAACAGCCCAGAAGCATTGCGACTCTTCTCTGGATGATTTGCCCACCAACACTTCACATCAGCTCAAGCCAGCTGCCCGGAGGAAAAGAGGCTAGGAAAGATCGTAGCAGGCACGGTTGTTGCTGCACGAGAAGTGCCTGCTCCGGAGGCTTCTTGCGAGCAGCGCTAAAAGCACGCGAACATCGCGTTTCTGTGCTTTCCTGAACAGCTTGCGCTGGGACAGTTACAGCCGTGTTTTGCAAGCTGTCCGGGGTTCTGAGGCACTAAAAGTGCGGATGTGTGGCGACTGTGCAAGACGAGAACCGGCTGCTCTGAAAGCCCTTCCTGCTCTTCACGTACGCTTTCTAGCAGCTCTACGGACACACACGCGTCAGCCTCTTCACTGTCCTACACAGCTAGCACGCTGGCAGTTACCGTCAACTTGGAAGCAGCCGCGCAGAAGGCAGTCGCCCTCCAACCGGCGAACAGCGCATCATCGCGGCTACACGCGAGCTGGCCGCACTCGGAGCTTTCGCGGCTCTTCTCTCGCTCTTTCTCGCAGAGCTCCGGCGATGCACAACTCGAACCGCGAAAGCCGCAATGAGCTTTGTGCAAGCTGCGCAGAAGAAACAAGGCACTAAACCGGCAAATGTCCAGCTAATCTCCCACGTGAAAAGGGTCAGCAAGGAAAGCTCTTGCTAACAGCCCAGAAGCATTGCGACTCTTCTCTGGATGATTTGCCCACCAACACTTCACATCAGCTCAAGCCGGCTGCCCGGAGGAAAAGAGGCTAGGAAAGATCGTAGCAGGCATGGTTGTTGCTGCACGAGAAGTGCCTGCTCCGGAGGCTTCTTGCGAGCAGCGCTAAAAGCACGCGAACATCGCGTTTCTGTGCTTTCCTGAACAGCTTGCGCTGGGACAGTTACAGCCGTGTTTTGCAAGCTGTCCGGGGTTCTGAGGCACTAAAAGTGCGGATGTGTGGCGACTGTCCAAGACGAGAACCGGCTGCTCTGAAAGCCCTTCCTGCTCTTCACGTACGCTTTCTAGCAGCTCTACGGACACACACGCGTCAGCCTCTTCACTGTCCTACACAGCTAGCACGCTGGCAGTTACCGTCAACTTGGAAGCAGCCGCGCAGAAGGCAGTCGCCCTCCAACCGGCGAACAGCGCATCATCGCGGCTACACGCGAGCTGGCCGCACTCGGAGCTTTCGCGGCTCTTCTCTCGCTCTTTCTCGCAGAGCTCCGGCGATGCACAACTCGAACCGCGAAAGCCGCAATGAGCTTTGTGCAAGCTGCGCAGAAGAAACAAGGCACTAAACCGGCAAATGTCCAGCTAATCTCCCACGTGAAAAGGGTCAGCAAGGAAAGCTCTTGCTAACAGCCCAGAAGCATTGCGACTCTTCTCTGGATGATTTGCCCACCAACACTTCACATCAGCTCAAGCCGGCTGCCCGGAGGAAAAGAGGCTAGGAAAGATCGTAGCAGGCACGGTTGTTGCTGCACGAGAAGTGCCTGCTCCGGAGGCTTCTTGCGAGCAGCGCTAAAAGCACGCGAACATCGCGTTTCTGTGCTTTCCTGAACAGCTTGCGCTGGGACAGTTACAGCCGTGTTTTGCAAGCTGTCCGGGGTTCTGAGGCACTAAAAGTGCGGATGTATGGCGACTGTCCAAGACGAGAACCGGCTGCTCTGAAAGCCCTTCCTGCTCTTCACGTACGCTTTCTAGCAGCTCTACGGACACACACGCGTCAGCCTCTTCACTGTCCTACACAGCTAGCACGCTGGCAGTTACCGTCAACTTGGAAGCAGCCGCGCAGAAGGCAGTCGCCCTCCAACCGGCGAACAGCGCATCATCGCGGCTACACGCGAGCTGGCCGCACTCGGAGCTTTCGCGGCTCTTCTCTCGCTCTTTCTCGCAGAGCTCCGGCGATGCACAACTCGAACCGCGAAAGCCGCAATGAGCTTTGTGCAAGCTGCGCAGAAGAAACAAGGCACTAAACCGGCAAATGTCCAGCTAATCTCCCACGTGAAAAGGGTCAGCAAGGAAAGCTCTTGCTAACAGCCCAGAAGCATTGCGACTCTTCTCTGGATGATTTGCCCACCAACACTTCACATCAGCTCAAGCCGGCTGCCCGGAGGAAAAGAGGCTAGGAAAGATCGTAGCAGGCACGGTTGTTGCTGCACGAGAAGTGCCTGCTCCGGAGGCTTCTTGCGAGCAGCGCTAAAAGCACGCGAACATCGCGTTTCTGTGCTTTCCTGAACAGCTTGCGCTGGGACAGTTACAGCCGTGTTTTGCAAGCTGTCCGGGGTTCTGAGGCACTAAAAGTGCGGATGTGTGGCGACTGTCCAAGACGAGAGCCGGCTGCTCTGAAAGCCCTTCCTGCTCTTCACGTACGCTTTCTAGCAGCTCTACGGACACACACGCGTCAGCCTCTTCACTGTCCTACACAGCTAGCACGCTGGCAGTTACCGTCAACTTGGAAGCAGCCGCGCAGAAGGCAGTCGCCCTCCAACCGGCGAACAGCGCATCATCGCGGCTACACGCGAGCTGGCCGCACTCGGAGCTTTCGCGGCTCTTCTCTCGCTCTTTCTCGCAGAGCTCCGGCGATGCACAACTCGAACCGCGAAAGCCGCAATGAGCTTTGTGCAAGCTGCGCAGAAGAAACAAGGCACTAAACCGGCAAATGTCCAGCTAATCTCCCACGTGAAAAGGGTCAGCAAGGAAAGCTCTTGCTAACAGCCCAGAAGCATTGCGACTCTTCTCTGGATGATTTGCCCACCAACACTTCACATCAGCTCAAGCCAGCTGCCCGGAGGAAAAGAGGCTAGGAAAGATCGTAGCAGGCACGGTTGTTGCTGCACGAGAAGTGCCTGCTCCGGAGGCTTCTTGCGAGCAGCGCTAAAAGCACGCGAACATCGCGTTTCTGTGCTTTCCTGAACAGCTTGCGCTGGGACAGTTACAGCCGTGTTTTGCAAGCTGTCCGGGGTTCTGAGGCACTAAAAGTGCGGATGTGTGGCGACTGTGCAAGACGAGAACCGGCTGCTCTGAAAGCCCTTCCTGCTCTTCACGTACGCTTTCTAGCAGCTCTACGGACACACACGCGTCAGCCTCTTCACTGTCCTACACAGCTAGCACGCTGGCAGTTACCGTCAACTTGGAAGCAGCCGCGCAGAAGGCAGTCGCCCTGCAACCGGCGAACAGCGCATCATCGCGGCTACACGCGAGCTGGCCGCACTCGGAGCTTTCGCGGCTCTTCTCTCGCTCTTTCTCGCAGAGCTCCGGCGATGCACAACTCGAACCGCGAAAGCCGCAATGAGCTTTGTGCAAGCTGCGCAGAAGAAACAAGGCACTAAACCGGCAAATGTCCAGCTAATCTCCCACGTGAAAAGGGTCAGCAAGGAAAGCTCTTGCTAACAGCCCAGAAGCATTGCGACTCTTCTCTGGATGATTTGCCCACCAACACTTCACATCAGCTCAAGCCGGCTGCCCGGAGGAAAAGAGGCTAGGAAAGATCGTAGCAGGCATGGTTGTTGCTGCACGAGAAGTGCCTGCTCCGGAGGCTTCTTGCGAGCAGCGCTAAAAGCACGCGAACATCGCGTTTCTGTGCTTTCCTGAACAGCTTGCGCTGGGACAGTTACAGCCGTGTTTTGCAAGCTGTCCGGGGTTCTGAGGCACTAAAAGTGCGGATGTGTGGCGACTGTCCAAGACGAGAACCGGCTGCTCTGAAAGCCCTTCCTGCTCTTCACGTACGCTTTCTAGCAGCTCTACGGACACACACGCGTCAGCCTCTTCACTGTCCTACACAGCTAGCACGCTGGCAGTTACCGTCAACTTGGAAGCAGCCGCGCAGAAGGCAGTCGCCCTCCAACCGGCGAACAGCGCATCATCGCGGCTACACGCGAGCTGGCCGCACTCGGAGCTTTCGCGGCTCTTCTCTCGCTCTTTCTCGCAGAGCTCCGGCGATGCACAACTCGAACCGCGAAAGCCGCAATGAGCTTTGTGCAAGCTGCGCAGAAGAAACAAGGCACTAAACCGGCAAATGTCCAGCTAATCTCCCACGTGAAAAGGGTCAGCAAGGAAAGCTCTTGCTAACAGCCCAGAAGCATTGCGACTCTTCTCTGGATGATTTGCCCACCAACACTTCACATCAGCTCAAGCCGGCTGCCGGGAGGAAAAGAGGCTAGGAAAGATCGTAGCAGGCACGGTTGTTGCTGCACGAGAAGTGCCTGCTCCGGAGGCTTCTTGCGAGCAGCGCTAAAAGCACGCGAACATCGCGTTTCTGTGCTTTCCTGAACAGCTTGCGCTGGGACAGTTACAGCCGTGTTTTGCAAGCTGTCCGGGGTTCTGAGGCACTAAAAGTGCGGATGTGTGGCGACTGTCCAAGACGAGAGCCGGCTGCTCTGAAAGCCCTTCCTGCTCTTCACGTACGCTTTCTAGCAGCTCTACGGACACACACGCGTCAGCCTCTTCACTGTCCTACACAGCTAGCACGCTGGCAGTTACCGTCAACTTGGAAGCAGCCGCGCAGAAGGCAGTCGCCCTCCAACCGGCGAACAGCGCATCATCGCGGCTACACGCGAGCTGGCCGCACTCGGAGCTTTCGCGGCTCTTCTCTCGCTCTTTCTCGCAGAGCTCCGGCGATGCACAACTCGAACCGCGAAAGCCGCAATGAGCTTTGTGCAAGCTGCGCAGAAGAAACAAGGCACTAAACCGGCAAATGTCCAGCTAATCTCCCACGTGAAAAGGGTCAGCAAGGAAAGCTCTTGCTAACAGCCCAGAAGCATTGCGACTCTTCTCTGGATGATTTGCCCACCAACACTTCACATCAGCTCAAGCCGGCTGTCCGGAGGAAAAGAGGCTAGGAAAGATCGTAGCAGGCACGGTTGTTGCTGCACGAGAAGTGCCTGCTCCGGAGGCTTCTTGCGAGCAGCGCTAAAAGCACGCGAACATCGCGTTTCTGTGCTTTCCCGAACAGCTTGCGCTGGGACAGTTACAGCCGTGTTTTGCAAGCTGTCCGGGGTTCTGAGGCACTAAAAGTGCGGATGTGTGGCGACTGTCCAAGACGAGAGCCGGCTGCTCTGAAAGCCCTTCCTGCTCTTCACGTACGCTTTCTAGCAGCTCTACGGACACACACGCGTCAGCCTCTTCACTGTCCTACACAGCTAGCACGCTGGCAGTTACCGTCAACTTGGAAGCAGCCGCGCAGAAGGCAGTCGCCCTCCAACCGGCGAACAGCGCATCATCGCGGCTACACGCGAGCTGGCCGCACTCGGAGCTTTCGCGGCTCTTCTCTCGCTCTTTCTCGCAGAGCTCCGGCGATGCACAACTCGAACCGCGAAAGCCGCAATGAGCTTTGTGCAAGCTGCGCAGAAGAAACAAGGCACTAAACCGGCAAATGTCCAGCTAATCTCCCACGTGAAAAGGGTCAGCAAGGAAAGCTCTTGCTAACAGCCCAGAAGCATTGCGACTCTTCTCTGGATGATTTGCCCACCAACACTTCACATCAGCTCAAGCCGGCTGCCCGGAGGAAAAGAGGCTAGGAAAGATCGTAGCAGGCACGGTTGTTGCTGCACGAGAAGTGCCTGCTCCGGAGGCTTCTTGCGAGCAGCGCTAAAAGCACGCGAACATCGCGTTTCTGTGCTTTCCTGAACAGCTTGCGCTGGGACAGTTACAGCCGTGTTTTGCAAGCTGTCCGGGGTTCTGAGGCACTAAAAGTGCGGATGTGTGGCGACTGTCCAAGACGAGAGCCGGCTGCTCTGAAAGCCCTTCCTGCTCTTCACGTACGCTTTCTAGCAGCTCTACGGACACACACGCGTCAGCCTCTTCACTGTCCTACACAGCTAGCACGCTGGCAGTTACCGTCAACTTGGAAGCAGCCGCGCAGAAGGCAGTCGCCCTCCAACCGGCGAACAGCGCATCATCGCGGCTACACGCGAGCTGGCCGCACTCGGAGCTTTCGCGGCTCTTCTCTCGCTCTTTCTCGCAGAGCTCCGGCGATGCACAACTCGAACCGCGAAAGCCGCAATGAGCTTTGTGCAAGCTGCGCAGAAGAAACAAGGCACTAAACCGGCAAATGTCCAGCTAATCTCCCACGTGAAAAGGGTCAGCAAGGAAAGCTCTTGCTAACAGCCCAGAAGCATTGCGACTCTTCTCTGGATGATTTGCCCACCAACACTTCACATCAGCTCAAGCCGGCTGTCCGGAGGAAAAGAGGCTAGGAAAGATCGTAGCAGGCACGGTTGTTGCTGCACGAGAAGTGCCTGCTCCGGAGGCTTCTTGCGAGCAGCGCTAAAAGCACGCGAACATCGCGTTTCTGTGCTTTCCCGAACAGCTTGCGCTGGGACAGTTACAGCCGTGTTTTGCAAGCTGTCCGGGGTTCTGAGGCACTAAAAGTGCGGATGTGTGGCGACTGTCCAAGACGAGAACCGGCTGCTCTGAAAGCCCTTCCTGCTCTTCACGTACGCTTTCTAGCAGCTCTACGGACACACACGCGTCAGCCTCTTCACTGTCCTACACAGCTAGCACGCTGGCAGTTACCGTCAACTTGGAAGCAGCCGCGCAGAAGGCAGTCGCCCTCCAACCGGCGAACAGCGCATCATCGCGGCTACACGCGAGCTGGCCGCACTCGGAGCTTTCGCGGCTCTTCTCTCGCTCTTTCTCGCAGAGCTCCGGCGATGCACAACTCGAACCGCGAAAGCCGCAATGAGCTTTGTGCAAGCTGCGCAGAAGAAACAAGGCACTAAACCGGCAAATGTCCAGCTAATCTCCCACGTGAAAAGGGTCAGCAAGGAAAGCTCTTGCTAACAGCCCAGAAGCATTGCGACTCTTCTCTGGATGATTTGCCCACCAACACTTCACATCAGCTCAAGCCGGCTGCCCGGAGGAAAAGAGGCTAGGAAAGATCGTAGCAGGCACGGTTGTTGCTGCACGAGAAGTGCCTGCTCCGGAGGCTTCTTGCGAGCAGCGCTAAAAGCACGCGAACATCGCGTTTCTGTGCTTTCCTGAACAGCTTGCGCTGGGACAGTTACAGCCGTGTTTTGCAAGCTGTCCGGGGTTCTGAGGCACTAAAAGTGCGGATGTGTGGCGACTGTCCAAGACGAGAGCCGGCTGCTCTGAAAGCCCTTCCTGCTCTTCACGTACGCTTTCTAGCAGCTCTACGGACACACACGCGTCAGCCTCTTCACTGTCCTACACAGCTAGCACGCTGGCAGTTACCGTCAACTTGGAAGCAGCCGCGCAGAAGGCAGTCGCCCTCCAACCGGCGAACAGCGCATCATCGCGGCTACACGCGAGCTGGCCGCACTCGGAGCTTTCGCGGCTCTTCTCTCGCTCTTTCTCGCAGAGCTCCGGCGATGCACAACTCGAACCGCGAAAGCCGCAATGAGCTTTGTGCAAGCTGCGCAGAAGAAACAAGGCACTAAACCGGCAAATGTCCAGCTAATCTCCAACGTGAAAAGGGTCAGCAAGGAAAGCTCTTGCTAACAGCCCAGAAGCATTGCGACTCTTCTCTGGATGATTTGCCCACCAACACTTCACATCAGCTCAAGCCGGCTGCCCGGAGGAAAAGAGGCTAGGAAAGATCGTAGCAGGCACGGTTGTTGCTGCACGAGAAGTGCCTGCTCCGGAGGCTTCTTGCGAGCAGCGCTAAAAGCACGCGAACATCGCGTTTCTGTGCTTTCCTGAACAGCTTGCGCTGGGACAGTTACAGCCGTGTTTTGCAAGCTGTCCGGGGTTCTGAGGCACTAAAAGTGCGGATGTATGGCGACTGTCCAAGACGAGAACCGGCTGCTCTGAAAGCCCTTCCTGCTCTTCACGTACGCTTTCTAGCAGCTCTACGGACACACACGCGTCAGCCTCTTCACTGTCCTACACAGCTAGCACGCTGGCAGTTACCGTCAACTTGGAAGCAGCCGCGCAGAAGGCAGTCGCCCTCCAACCGGCGAACAGCGCATCATCGCGGCTACACGCGAGCTGGCCGCACTCGGAGCTTTCGCGGCTCTTCTCTCGCTCTTTCTCGCAGAGCTCCGGCGATGCACAACTCGAACCGCGAAAGCCGCAATGAGCTTTGTGCAAGCTGCGCAGAAGAAACAAGGCACTAAACCGGCAAATGTCCAGCTAATCTCCCACGTGAAAAGGGTCAGCAAGGAAAGCTCTTGCTAACAGCCCAGAAGCATTGCGACTCTTCTCTGGATGATTTGCCCACCAACACTTCACATCAGCTCAAGCCGGCTGCCCGGAGGAAAAGAGGCTAGGAAAGATCGTAGCAGGCACGGTTGTTGCTGCACGAGAAGTGCCTGCTCCGGAGGCTTCTTGCGAGCAGCGCTAAAAGCACGCGAACATCGCGTTTCTGTGCTTTCCTGAACAGCTTGCGCTGGGACAGTTACAGCCGTGTTTTGCAAGCTGTCCGGGGTTCTGAGGCACTAAAAGTGCGGATGTGTGGCGACTGTCCAAGACGAGAGCCGGCTGCTCTGAAAGCCCTTCCTGCTCTTCACGTACGCTTTCTAGCAGCTCTACGGACACACACGCGTCAGCCTCTTCACTGTCCTACACAGCTAGCACGCTGGCAGTTACCGTCAACTTGGAAGCAGCCGCGCAGAAGGCAGTCGCCCTCCAACCGGCGAACAGCGCATCATCGCGGCTACACGCGAGCTGGCCGCACTCGGAGCTTTCGCGGCTCTTCTCTCGCTCTTTCTCGCAGAGCTCCGGCGATGCACAACTCGAACCGCGAAAGCCGCAATGAGCTTTGTGCAAGCTGCGCAGAAGAAACAAGGCACTAAACCGGCAAATGTCCAGCTAATCTCCCACGTGAAAAGGGTCAGCAAGGAAAGCTCTTGCTAACAGCCCAGAAGCATTGCGACTCTTCTCTGGATGATTTGCCCACCAACACTTCACATCAGCTCAAGCCAGCTGCCCGGAGGAAAAGAGGCTAGGAAAGATCGTAGCAGGCACGGTTGTTGCTGCACGAGAAGTGCCTGCTCCGGAGGCTTCTTGCGAGCAGCGCTAAAAGCACGCGAACATCGCGTTTCTGTGCTTTCCTGAACAGCTTGCGCTGGGACAGTTACAGCCGTGTTTTGCAAGCTGTCCGGGGTTCTGAGGCACTAAAAGTGCGGATGTGTGGCGACTGTGCAAGACGAGAACCGGCTGCTCTGAAAGCCCTTCCTGCTCTTCACGTACGCTTTCTAGCAGCTCTACGGACACACACGCGTCAGCCTCTTCACTGTCCTACACAGCTAGCACGCTGGCAGTTACCGTCAACTTGGAAGCAGCCGCGCAGAAGGCAGTCGCCCTCCAACCGGCGAACAGCGCATCATCGCGGCTACACGCGAGCTGGCCGCACTCGGAGCTTTCGCGGCTCTTCTCTCGCTCTTTCTCGCAGAGCTCCGGCGATGCACAACTCGAACCGCGAAAGCCGCAATGAGCTTTGTGCAAGCTGCGCAGAAGAAACAAGGCACTAAACCGGCAAATGTCCAGCTAATCTCCCACGTGAAAAGGGTCAGCAAGGAAAGCTCTTGCTAACAGCCCAGAAGCATTGCGACTCTTCTCTGGATGATTTGCCCACCAACACTTCACATCAGCTCAAGCCGGCTGCCCGGAGGAAAAGAGGCTAGGAAAGATCGTAGCAGGCATGGTTGTTGCTGCACGAGAAGTGCCTGCTCCGGAGGCTTCTTGCGAGCAGCGCTAAAAGCACGCGAACATCGCGTTTCTGTGCTTTCCTGAACAGCTTGCGCTGGGACAGTTACAGCCGTGTTTTGCAAGCTGTCCGGGGTTCTGAGGCACTAAAAGTGCGGATGTGTGGCGACTGTCCAAGACGAGAACCGGCTGCTCTGAAAGCCCTTCCTGCTCTTCACGTACGCTTTCTAGCAGCTCTACGGACACACACGCGTCAGCCTCTTCACTGTCCTACACAGCTAGCACGCTGGCAGTTACCGTCAACTTGGAAGCAGCCGCGCAGAAGGCAGTCGCCCTCCAACCGGCGAACAGCGCATCATCGCGGCTACACGCGAGCTGGCCGCACTCGGAGCTTTCGCGGCTCTTCTCTCGCTCTTTCTCGCAGAGCTCCGGCGATGCACAACTCGAACCGCGAAAGCCGCAATGAGCTTTGTGCAAGCTGCGCAGAAGAAACAAGGCACTAAACCGGCAAATGTCCAGCTAATCTCCCACGTGAAAAGGGTCAGCAAGGAAAGCTCTTGCTAACAGCCCAGAAGCATTGCGACTCTTCTCTGGATGATTTGCCCACCAACACTTCACATCAGCTCAAGCCGGCTGCCCGGAGGAAAAGAGGCTAGGAAAGATCGTAGCAGGCACGGTTGTTGCTGCACGAGAAGTGCCTGCTCCGGAGGCTTCTTGCGAGCAGCGCTAAAAGCACGCGAACATCGCGTTTCTGTGCTTTCCTGAACAGCTTGCGCTGGGACAGTTACAGCCGTGTTTTGCAAGCTGTCCGGGGTTCTGAGGCACTAAAAGTGCGGATGTATGGCGACTGTCCAAGACGAGAACCGGCTGCTCTGAAAGCCCTTCCTGCTCTTCACGTACGCTTTCTAGCAGCTCTACGGACACACACGCGTCAGCCTCTTCACTGTCCTACACAGCTAGCACGCTGGCAGTTACCGTCAACTTGGAAGCAGCCGCGCAGAAGGCAGTCGCCCTCCAACCGGCGAACAGCGCATCATCGCGGCTACACGCGAGCTGGCCGCACTCGGAGCTTTCGCGGCTCTTCTCTCGCTCTTTCTCGCAGAGCTCCGGCGATGCACAACTCGAACCGCGAAAGCCGCAATGAGCTTTGTGCAAGCTGCGCAGAAGAAACAAGGCACTAAACCGGCAAATGTCCAGCTAATCTCCCACGTGAAAAGGGTCAGCAAGGAAAGCTCTTGCTAACAGCCCAGAAGCATTGCGACTCTTCTCTGGATGATTTGCCCACCAACACTTCACATCAGCTCAAGCCGGCTGCCCGGAGGAAAAGAGGCTAGGAAAGATCGTAGCAGGCACGGTTGTTGCTGCACGAGAAGTGCCTGCTCCGGAGGCTTCTTGCGAGCAGCGCTAAAAGCACGCGAACATCGCGTTTCTGTGCTTTCCTGAACAGCTTGCGCTGGGACAGTTACAGCCGTGTTTTGCAAGCTGTCCGGGGTTCTGAGGCACTAAAAGTGCGGATGTGTGGCGACTGTCCAAGACGAGAGCCGGCTGCTCTGAAAGCCCTTCCTGCTCTTCACGTACGCTTTCTAGCAGCTCTACGGACACACACGCGTCAGCCTCTTCACTGTCCTACACAGCTAGCACGCTGGCAGTTACCGTCAACTTGGAAGCAGCCGCGCAGAAGGCAGTCGCCCTCCAACCGGCGAACAGCGCATCATCGCGGCTACACGCGAGCTGGCCGCACTCGGAGCTTTCGCGGCTCTTCTCTCGCTCTTTCTCGCAGAGCTCCGGCGATGCACAACTCGAACCGCGAAAGCCGCAATGAGCTTTGTGCAAGCTGCGCAGAAGAAACAAGGCACTAAACCGGCAAATGTCCAGCTAATCTCCCACGTGAAAAGGGTCAGCAAGGAAAGCTCTTGCTAACAGCCCAGAAGCATTGCGACTCTTCTCTGGATGATTTGCCCACCAACACTTCACATCAGCTCAAGCCAGCTGCCCGGAGGAAAAGAGGCTAGGAAAGATCGTAGCAGGCACGGTTGTTGCTGCACGAGAAGTGCCTGCTCCGGAGGCTTCTTGCGAGCAGCGCTAAAAGCACGCGAACATCGCGTTTCTGTGCTTTCCTGAACAGCTTGCGCTGGGACAGTTACAGCCGTGTTTTGCAAGCTGTCCGGGGTTCTGAGGCACTAAAAGTGCGGATGTGTGGCGACTGTGCAAGACGAGAACCGGCTGCTCTGAAAGCCCTTCCTGCTCTTCACGTACGCTTTCTAGCAGCTCTACGGACACACACGCGTCAGCCTCTTCACTGTCCTACACAGCTAGCACGCTGGCAGTTACCGTCAACTTGGAAGCAGCCGCGCAGAAGGCAGTCGCCCTGCAACCGGCGAACAGCGCATCATCGCGGCTACACGCGAGCTGGCCGCACTCGGAGCTTTCGCGGCTCTTCTCTCGCTCTTTCTCGCAGAGCTCCGGCGATGCACAACTCGAACCGCGAAAGCCGCAATGAGCTTTGTGCAAGCTGCGCAGAAGAAACAAGGCACTAAACCGGCAAATGTCCAGCTAATCTCCCACGTGAAAAGGGTCAGCAAGGAAAGCTCTTGCTAACAGCCCAGAAGCATTGCGACTCTTCTCTGGATGATTTGCCCACCAACACTTCACATCAGCTCAAGCCGGCTGCCCGGAGGAAAAGAGGCTAGGAAAGATCGTAGCAGGCATGGTTGTTGCTGCACGAGAAGTGCCTGCTCCGGAGGCTTCTTGCGAGCAGCGCTAAAAGCACGCGAACATCGCGTTTCTGTGCTTTCCTGAACAGCTTGCGCTGGGACAGTTACAGCCGTGTTTTGCAAGCTGTCCGGGGTTCTGAGGCACTAAAAGTGCGGATGTGTGGCGACTGTCCAAGACGAGAACCGGCTGCTCTGAAAGCCCTTCCTGCTCTTCACGTACGCTTTCTAGCAGCTCTACGGACACACACGCGTCAGCCTCTTCACTGTCCTACACAGCTAGCACGCTGGCAGTTACCGTCAACTTGGAAGCAGCCGCGCAGAAGGCAGTCGCCCTCCAACCGGCGAACAGCGCATCATCGCGGCTACACGCGAGCTGGCCGCACTCGGAGCTTTCGCGGCTCTTCTCTCGCTCTTTCTCGCAGAGCTCCGGCGATGCACAACTCGAACCGCGAAAGCCGCAATGAGCTTTGTGCAAGCTGCGCAGAAGAAACAAGGCACTAAACCGGCAAATGTCCAGCTAATCTCCCACGTGAAAAGGGTCAGCAAGGAAAGCTCTTGCTAACAGCCCAGAAGCATTGCGACTCTTCTCTGGATGATTTGCCCACCAACACTTCACATCAGCTCAAGCCGGCTGCCGGGAGGAAAAGAGGCTAGGAAAGATCGTAGCAGGCACGGTTGTTGCTGCACGAGAAGTGCCTGCTCCGGAGGCTTCTTGCGAGCAGCGCTAAAAGCACGCGAACATCGCGTTTCTGTGCTTTCCTGAACAGCTTGCGCTGGGACAGTTACAGCCGTGTTTTGCAAGCTGTCCGGGGTTCTGAGGCACTAAAAGTGCGGATGTGTGGCGACTGTCCAAGACGAGAGCCGGCTGCTCTGAAAGCCCTTCCTGCTCTTCACGTACGCTTTCTAGCAGCTCTACGGACACACACGCGTCAGCCTCTTCACTGTCCTACACAGCTAGCACGCTGGCAGTTACCGTCAACTTGGAAGCAGCCGCGCAGAAGGCAGTCGCCCTCCAACCGGCGAACAGCGCATCATCGCGGCTACACGCGAGCTGGCCGCACTCGGAGCTTTCGCGGCTCTTCTCTCGCTCTTTCTCGCAGAGCTCCGGCGATGCACAACTCGAACCGCGAAAGCCGCAATGAGCTTTGTGCAAGCTGCGCAGAAGAAACAAGGCACTAAACCGGCAAATGTCCAGCTAATCTCCCACGTGAAAAGGGTCAGCAAGGAAAGCTCTTGCTAACAGCCCAGAAGCATTGCGACTCTTCTCTGGATGATTTGCCCACCAACACTTCACATCAGCTCAAGCCGGCTGTCCGGAGGAAAAGAGGCTAGGAAAGATCGTAGCAGGCACGGTTGTTGCTGCACGAGAAGTGCCTGCTCCGGAGGCTTCTTGCGAGCAGCGCTAAAAGCACGCGAACATCGCGTTTCTGTGCTTTCCCGAACAGCTTGCGCTGGGACAGTTACAGCCGTGTTTTGCAAGCTGTCCGGGGTTCTGAGGCACTAAAAGTGCGGATGTGTGGCGACTGTCCAAGACGAGAGCCGGCTGCTCTGAAAGCCCTTCCTGCTCTTCACGTACGCTTTCTAGCAGCTCTACGGACACACACGCGTCAGCCTCTTCACTGTCCTACACAGCTAGCACGCTGGCAGTTACCGTCAACTTGGAAGCAGCCGCGCAGAAGGCAGTCGCCCTCCAACCGGCGAACAGCGCATCATCGCGGCTACACGCGAGCTGGCCGCACTCGGAGCTTTCGCGGCTCTTCTCTCGCTCTTTCTCGCAGAGCTCCGGCGATGCACAACTCGAACCGCGAAAGCCGCAATGAGCTTTGTGCAAGCTGCGCAGAAGAAACAAGGCACTAAACCGGCAAATGTCCAGCTAATCTCCCACGTGAAAAGGGTCAGCAAGGAAAGCTCTTGCTAACAGCCCAGAAGCATTGCGACTCTTCTCTGGATGATTTGCCCACCAACACTTCACATCAGCTCAAGCCGGCTGCCCGGAGGAAAAGAGGCTAGGAAAGATCGTAGCAGGCACGGTTGTTGCTGCACGAGAAGTGCCTGCTCCGGAGGCTTCTTGCGAACAGCGCTAAAAGCACGCGAACATCGCGTTTCTGTGCTTTCCTGAACAGCTTGCGCTGGGACAGTTACAGCCGTGTTTTGCAAGCTGTCCGGGGTTCTGAGGCACTAAAAGTGCGGATGTGTGGCGACTGTCCAAGACGAGAACCGGCTGCTCTGAAAGCCCTTCCTGCTCTTCACGTACGCTTTCTAGCAGCTCTACGGACACACACGCGTCAGCCTCTTCACTGTCCTACACAGCTAGCACGCTGGCAGTTACCGTCAACTTGGAAGCAGCCGCGCAGAAGGCAGTCGCCCTCCAACCGGCGAACAGCGCATCATCGCGGCTACACGCGAGCTGGCCGCACTCGGAGCTTTCGCGGCTCTTCTCTCGCTCTTTCTCGCAGAGCTCCGGCGATGCACAACTCGAACCGCGAAAGCCGCAATGAGCTTTGTGCAAGCTGCGCAGAAGAAACAAGGCACTAAACCGGCAAATGTCCAGCTAATCTCCCACGTGAAAAGGGTCAGCAAGGAAAGCTCTTGCTAACAGCCCAGAAGCATTGCGACTCTTCTCTGGATGATTTGCCCACCAACACTTCACATCAGCTCAAGCCGGCTGCCCGGAGGAAAAGAGGCTAGGAAAGATCGTAGCAGGCACGGTTGTTGCTGCACGAGAAGTGCCTGCTCCGGAGGCTTCTTGCGAGCAGCGCTAAAAGCACGCGAACATCGCGTTTCTGTGCTTTCCTGAACAGCTTGCGCTGGGACAGTTACAGCCGTGTTTTGCAAGCTGTCCGGGGTTCTGAGGCACTAAAAGTGCGGATGTGTGGCGACTGTCCAAGACGAGAGCCGGCTGCTCTGAAAGCCCTTCCTGCTCTTCACGTACGCTTTCTAGCAGCTCTACGGACACACACGCGTCAGCCTCTTCACTGTCCTACACAGCTAGCACGCTGGCAGTTACCGTCAACTTGGAAGCAGCCGCGCAGAAGGCAGTCGCCCTCCAACCGGCGAACAGCGCATCATCGCGGCTACACGCGAGCTGGCCGCACTCGGAGCTTTCGCGGCTCTTCTCTCGCTCTTTCTCGCAGAGCTCCGGCGATGCACAACTCGAACCGCGAAAGCCGCAATGAGCTTTGTGCAAGCTGCGCAGAAGAAACAAGGCACTAAACCGGCAAATGTCCAGCTAATCTCCCACGTGAAAAGGGTCAGCAAGGAAAGCTCTTGCTAACAGCCCAGAAGCATTGCGACTCTTCTCTGGATGATTTGCCCACCAACACTTCACATCAGCTCAAGCCGGCTGTCCGGAGGAAAAGAGGCTAGGAAAGATCGTAGCAGGCACGGTTGTTGCTGCACGAGAAGTGCCTGCTCCGGAGGCTTCTTGCGAGCAGCGCTAAAAGCACGCGAACATCGCGTTTCTGTGCTTTCCCGAACAGCTTGCGCTGGGACAGTTACAGCCGTGTTTTGCAAGCTGTCCGGGGTTCTGAGGCACTAAAAGTGCGGATGTGTGGCGACTGTCCAAGACGAGAACCGGCTGCTCTGAAAGCCCTTCCTGCTCTTCACGTACGCTTTCTAGCAGCTCTACGGACACACACGCGTCAGCCTCTTCACTGTCCTACACAGCTAGCACGCTGGCAGTTACCGTCAACTTGGAAGCAGCCGCGCAGAAGGCAGTCGCCCTCCAACCGGCGAACAGCGCATCATCGCGGCTACACGCGAGCTGGCCGCACTCGGAGCTTTCGCGGCTCTTCTCTCGCTCTTTCTCGCAGAGCTCCGGCGATGCACAACTCGAACCGCGAAAGCCGCAATGAGCTTTGTGCAAGCTGCGCAGAAGAAACAAGGCACTAAACCGGCAAATGTCCAGCTAATCTCCCACGTGAAAAGGGTCAGCAAGGAAAGCTCTTGCTAACAGCCCAGAAGCATTGCGACTCTTCTCTGGATGATTTGCCCACCAACACTTCACATCAGCTCAAGCCGGCTGCCCGGAGGAAAAGAGGCTAGGAAAGATCGTAGCAGGCACGGTTGTTGCTGCACGAGAAGTGCCTGCTCCGGAGGCTTCTTGCGAGCAGCGCTAAAAGCACGCGAACATCGCGTTTCTGTGCTTTCCTGAACAGCTTGCGCTGGGACAGTTACAGCCGTGTTTTGCAAGCTGTCCGGGGTTCTGAGGCACTAAAAGTGCGGATGTGTGGCGACTGTCCAAGACGAGAGCCGGCTGCTCTGAAAGCCCTTCCTGCTCTTCACGTACGCTTTCTAGCAGCTCTACGGACACACACGCGTCAGCCTCTTCACTGTCCTACACAGCTAGCACGCTGGCAGTTACCGTCAACTTGGAAGCAGCCGCGCAGAAGGCAGTCGCCCTCCAACCGGCGAACAGCGCATCATCGCGGCTACACGCGAGCTGGCCGCACTCGGAGCTTTCGCGGCTCTTCTCTCGCTCTTTCTCGCAGAGCTCCGGCGATGCACAACTCGAACCGCGAAAGCCGCAATGAGCTTTGTGCAAGCTGCGCAGAAGAAACAAGGCACTAAACCGGCAAATGTCCAGCTAATCTCCCACGTGAAAAGGGTCAGCAAGGAAAGCTCTTGCTAACAGCCCAGAAGCATTGCGACTCTTCTCTGGATGATTTGCCCACCAACACTTCACATCAGCTCAAGCCGGCTGCCCGGAGGAAAAGAGGCTAGGAAAGATCGTAGCAGGCACGGTTGTTGCTGCACGAGAAGTGCCTGCTCCGGAGGCTTCTTGCGAGCAGCGCTAAAAGCACGCGAACATCGCGTTTCTGTGCTTTCCTGAACAGCTTGCGCTGGGACAGTTACAGCCGTGTTTTGCAAGCTGTCCGGGGTTCTGAGGCACTAAAAGTGCGGATGTGTGGCGACTGTCCAAGACGAGAGCCGGCTGCTCTGAAAGCCCTTCCTGCTCTTCACGTACGCTTTCTAGCAGCTCTACGGACACACACGCGTCAGCCTCTTCACTGTCCTACACAGCTAGCACGCTGGCAGTTACCGTCAACTTGGAAGCAGCCGCGCAGAAGGCAGTCGCCCTCCAACCGGCGAACAGCGCATCATCGCGGCTACACGCGAGCTGGCCGCACTCGGAGCTTTCGCGGCTCTTCTCTCGCTCTTTCTCGCAGAGCTCCGGCGATGCACAACTCGAACCGCGAAAGCCGCAATGAGCTTTGTGCAAGCTGCGCAGAAGAAACAAGGCACTAAACCGGCAAATGTCCAGCTAATCTCCCACGTGAAAAGGGTCAGCAAGGAAAGCTCTTGCTAACAGCCCAGAAGCATTGCGACTCTTCTCTGGATGATTTGCCCACCAACACTTCACATCAGCTCAAGCCGGCTGCCGGGAGGAAAAGAGGCTAGGAAAGATCGTAGCAGGCACGGTTGTTGCTGCACGAGAAGTGCCTGCTCCGGAGGCTTCTTGCGAGCAGCGCTAAAAGCACGCGAACATCGCGTTTCTGTGCTTTCCTGAACAGCTTGCGCTGGGACAGTTACAGCCGTGTTTTGCAAGCTGTCCGGGGTTCTGAGGCACTAAAAGTGCGGATGTGTGGCGACTGTCCAAGACGAGAACCGGCTGCTCTGAAAGCCCTTCCTGCTCTTCACGTACGCTTTCTAGCAGCTCTACGGACACACACGCGTCAGCCTCTTCACTGTCCTACACAGCTAGCACGCTGGCAGTTACCGTCAACTTGGAAGCAGCCGCGCAGAAGGCAGTCGCCCTCCAACCGGCGAACAGCGCATCATCGCGGCTACACGCGAGCTGGCCGCACTCGGAGCTTTCGCGGCTCTTCTCTCGCTCTTTCTCGCAGAGCTCCGGCGATGCACAACTCGAACCGCGAAAGCCGCAATGAGCTTTGTGCAAGCTGCGCAGAAGAAACAAGGCACTAAACCGGCAAATGTCCAGCTAATCTCCCACGTGAAAAGGGTCAGCAAGGAAAGCTCTTGCTAACAGCCCAGAAGCATTGCGACTCTTCTCTGGATGATTTGCCCACCAACACTTCACATCAGCTCAAGCCGGCTGCCCGGAGGAAAAGAGGCTAGGAAAGATCGTAGCAGGCACGGTTGTTGCTGCACGAGAATTGCCTGCTCCGGAGGCTTCTTGCGAGCAGCGCTAAAAGCACGCGAACATCGCGTTTCTGTGCTTTCCTGAACAGCTTGCGCTGGGACAGTTACAGCCGTGTTTTGCAAGCTGTCCGGGGTTCTGAGGCACTAAAAGTGCGGATGTGTGGCGACTGTCCAAGACGAGAACCGGCTGCTCTGAAAGCCCTTCCTGCTCTTCACGTACGCTTTCTAGCAGCTCTACGGACACACACGCGTCAGCCTCTTCACTGTCCTACACAGCTAGCACGCTGGCAGTTACCGTCAACTTGGAAGCAGCCGCGCAGAAGGCAGTCGCCCTCCAACCGGCGAACAGCGCATCATCGCGGCTACACGCGAGCTGGCCGCACTCGGAGCTTTCGCGGCTCTTCTCTCGCTCTTTCTCGCAGAGCTCCGGCGATGCACAACTCGAACCGCGAAAGCCGCAATGAGCTTTGTGCAAGCTGCGCAGAAGAAACAAGGCACTAAACCGGCAAATGTCCAGCTAATCTCCCACGTGAAAAGGGTCAGCAAGGAAAGCTCTTGCTAACAGCCCAGAAGCATTGCGACTCTTCTCTGGATGATTTGCCCACCAACACTTCACATCAGCTCAAGCCGGCTGCCGGGAGGAAAAGAGGCTAGGAAAGATCGTAGCAGGCACGGTTGTTGCTGCACGAGAAGTGCCTGCTCCGGAGGCTTCTTGCGAGCAGCGCTAAAAGCACGCGAACATCGCGTTTCTGTGCTTTCCTGAACAGCTTGCGCTGGGACAGTTACAGCCGTGTTTTGCAAGCTGTCCGGGGTTCTGAGGCACTAAAAGTGCGGATGTGTGGCGACTGTCCAAGACGAGAACCGGCTGCTCTGAAAGCCCTTCCTGCTCTTCACGTACGCTTTCTAGCAGCTCTACGGACACACACGCGTCAGCCTCTTCACTGTCCTACACAGCTAGCACGCTGGCAGTTACCGTCAACTTGGAAGCAGCCGCGCAGAAGGCAGTCGCCCTCCAACCGGCGAACAGCGCATCATCGCGGCTACACGCGAGCTGGCCGCACTCGGAGCTTTCGCGGCTCTTCTCTCGCTCTTTCTCGCAGAGCTCCGGCGATGCACAACTCGAACCGCGAAAGCCGCAATGAGCTTTGTGCAAGCTGCGCAGAAGAAACAAGGCACTAAACCGGCAAATGTCCAGCTAATCTCCCACGTGAAAAGGGTCAGCAAGGAAAGCTCTTGCTAACAGCCCAGAAGCATTGCGACTCTTCTCTGGATGATTTGCCCACCAACACTTCACATCAGCTCAAGCCGGCTGCCCGGAGGAAAAGAGGCTAGGAAAGATCGTAGCAGGCACGGTTGTTGCTGCACGAGAAGTGCCTGCTCCGGAGGCTTCTTGCGAGCAGCGCTAAAAGCACGCGAACATCGCGTTTCTGTGCTTTCCTGAACAGCTTGCGCTGGGACAGTTACAGCCGTGTTTTGCAAGCTGTCCGGGGTTCTGAGGCACTAAAAGTGCGGATGTGTGGCGACTGTCCAAGACGAGAGCCGGCTGCTCTGAAAGCCCTTCCTGCTCTTCACGTACGCTTTCTAGCAGCTCTACGGACACACACGCGTCAGCCTCTTCACTGTCCTACACAGCTAGCACGCTGGCAGTTACCGTCAACTTGGAAGCAGCCGCGCAGAAGGCAGTCGCCCTCCAACCGGCGAACAGCGCATCATCGCGGCTACACGCGAGCTGGCCGCACTCGGAGCTTTCGCGGCTCTTCTCTCGCTCTTTCTCGCAGAGCTCCGGCGATGCACAACTCGAACCGCGAAAGCCGCAATGAGCTTTGTGCAAGCTGCGCAGAAGAAACAAGGCACTAAACCGGCAAATGTCCAGCTAATCTCCCACGTGAAAAGGGTCAGCAAGGAAAGCTCTTGCTAACAGCCCAGAAGCATTGCGACTCTTCTCTGGATGATTTGCCCACCAACACTTCACATCAGCTCAAGCCGGCTGCCGGGAGGAAAAGAGGCTAGGAAAGATCGTAGCAGGCACGGTTGTTGCTGCACGAGAAGTGCCTGCTCCGGAGGCTTCTTGCGAGCAGCGCTAAAAGCACGCGAACATCGCGTTTCTGTGCTTTCCTGAACAGCTTGCGCTGGGACAGTTACAGCCGTGTTTTGCAAGCTGTCCGGGGTTCTGAGGCACTAAAAGTGCGGATGTGTGGCGACTGTCCAAGACGAGAGCCGGCTGCTCTGAAAGCCCTTCCTGCTCTTCACGTACGCTTTCTAGCAGCTCTACGGACACACACGCGTCAGCCTCTTCACTGTCCTACACAGCTAGCACGCTGGCAGTTACCGTCAACTTGGAAGCAGCCGCGCAGAAGGCAGTCGCCCTCCAACCGGCGAACAGCGCATCATCGCGGCTACACGCGAGCTGGCCGCACTCGGAGCTTTCGCGGCTCTTCTCTCGCTCTTTCTCGCAGAGCTCCGGCGATGCACAACTCGAACCGCGAAAGCCGCAATGAGCTTTGTGCAAGCTGCGCAGAAGAAACAAGGCACTAAACCGGCAAATGTCCAGCTAATCTCCCACGTGAAAAGGGTCAGCAAGGAAAGCTCTTGCTAACAGCCCAGAAGCATTGCGACTCTTCTCTGGATGATTTGCCCACCAACACTTCACATCAGCTCAAGCCGGCTGCCCGGAGGAAAAGAGGCTAGGAAAGATCGTAGCAGGCACGGTTGTTGCTGCACGAGAAGTGCCTGCTCCGGAGGCTTCTTGCGAGCAGCGCTAAAAGCACGCGAACATCGCGTTTCTGTGCTTTCCCGAACAGCTTGCGCTGGGACAGTTACAGCCGTGTTTTGCAAGCTGTCCGGGGTTCTGAGGCACTAAAAGTGCGGATGTGTGGCGACTGTCCAAGACGAGAACCGGCTGCTCTGAAAGCCCTTCCTGCTCTTCACGTACGCTTTCTAGCAGCTCTACGGACACACACGCGTCAGCCTCTTCACTGTCCTACACAGCTAGCACGCTGGCAGTTACCGTCAACTTGGAAGCA
Source organism: Chlamydotis macqueenii (assembly GCF_036417535.1). Taxonomy (NCBI): domain Eukaryota; kingdom Metazoa; phylum Chordata; class Aves; order Otidiformes; family Otididae; genus Chlamydotis; species Chlamydotis macqueenii. The sequence continues at coordinate 118,517,072 of NC_141558.1, forward strand.
GCCGCGCAGAAGGCAGTCGCCCTCCAACCGGCGAACAGCGCATCATCGCGGCTACACGCGAGCTGGCCGCACTCGGAGCTTTCGCGGCTCTTCTCTCGCTCTTTCTCGCAGAGCTCCGGCGATGCACAACTCGAACCGCGAAAGCCGCAATGAGCTTTGTGCAAGCTGCGCAGAAGAAACAAGGCACTAAACCGGCAAATGTCCAGCTAATCTCCCACGTGAAAAGGGTCAGCAAGGAAAGCTCTTGCTAACAGCCCAGAAGCATTGCGACTCTTCTCTGGATGATTTGCCCACCAACACTTCACATCAGCTCAAGCCGGCTGCCCGGAGGAAAAGAGGCTAGGAAAGATCGTAGCAGGCACGGTTGTTGCTGCACGAGAAGTGCCTGCTCCGGAGGCTTCTTGCGAGCAGCGCTAAAAGCACGCGAACATCGCGTTTCTGTGCTTTCCTGAACAGCTTGCGCTGGGACAGTTACAGCCGTGTTTTGCAAGCTGTCCGGGGTTCTGAGGCACTAAAAGTGCGGATGTGTGGCGACTGTCCAAGACGAGAGCCGGCTGCTCTGAAAGCCCTTCCTGCTCTTCACGTACGCTTTCTAGCAGCTCTACGGACACACACGCGTCAGCCTCTTCACTGTCCTACACAGCTAGCACGCTGGCAGTTACCGTCAACTTGGAAGCAGCCGCGCAGAAGGCAGTCGCCCTCCAACCGGCGAACAGCGCATCATCGCGGCTACACGCGAGCTGGCCGCACTCGGAGCTTTCGCGGCTCTTCTCTCGCTCTTTCTCGCAGAGCTCCGGCGATGCACAACTCGAACCGCGAAAGCCGCAATGAGCTTTGTGCAAGCTGCGCAGAAGAAACAAGGCACTAAACCGGCAAATGTCCAGCTAATCTCCCACGTGAAAAGGGTCAGCAAGGAAAGCTCTTGCTAACAGCCCAGAAGCATTGCGACTCTTCTCTGGATGATTTGCCCACCAACACTTCACATCAGCTCAAGCCGGCTGCCGGGAGGAAAAGAGGCTAGGAAAGATCGTAGCAGGCACGGTTGTTGCTGCACGAGAAGTGCCTGCTCCGGAGGCTTCTTGCGAGCAGTGCTAAAAGCACGCGAACATCGCGTTTCTGTGCTTTCCTGAACAGCTTGCGCTGGGACAGTTACAGCCGTGTTTTGCAAGCTGTCCGGGGTTCTGAGGCACTAAAAGTGCGGATGTGTGGCGACTGTCCAAGACGAGAACCGGCTGCTCTGAAAGCCCTTCCTGCTCTTCACGTACGCTTTCTAGCAGCTCTACGGACACACACGCGTCAGCCTCTTCACTGTCCTACACAGCTAGCACGCTGGCAGTTACCGTCAACTTGGAAGCAGCCGCGCAGAAGGCAGTCGCCCTCCAACCGGCGAACAGCGCATCATCGCGGCTACACGCGAGCTGGCCGCACTCGGAGCTTTCGCGGCTCTTCTCTCGCTCTTTCTCGCAGAGCTCCGGCGATGCACAACTCGAACCGCGAAAGCCGCAATGAGCTTTGTGCAAGCTGCGCAGAAGAAACAAGGCACTAAACCGGCAAATGTCCAGCTAATCTCCCACGTGAAAAGGGTCAGCAAGGAAAGCTCTTGCTAACAGCCCAGAAGCATTGCGACTCTTCTCTGGATGATTTGCCCACCAACACTTCACATCAGCTCAAGCCGGCTGCCCGGAGGAAAAGAGGCTAGGAAAGATCGTAGCAGGCACGGTTGTTGCTGCACGAGAAGTGCCTGCTCCGGAGGCTTCTTGCGAGCAGCGCTAAAAGCACGCGAACATCGCGTTTCTGTGCTTTCCTGAACAGCTTGCGCTGGGACAGTTACAGCCGTGTTTTGCAAGCTGTCCGGGGTTCTGAGGCACTAAAAGTGCGGATGTGTGGCGACTGTCCAAGACGAGAGCCGGCTGCTCTGAAAGCCCTTCCTGCTCTTCACGTACGCTTTCTAGCAGCTCTACGGACACACACGCGTCAGCCTCTTCACTGTCCTACACAGCTAGCACGCTGGCAGTTACCGTCAACTTGGAAGCAGCCGCGCAGAAGGCAGTCGCCCTCCAACCGGCGAACAGCGCATCATCGCGGCTACACGCGAGCTGGCCGCACTCGGAGCTTTCGCGGCTCTTCTCTCGCTCTTTCTCGCAGAGCTCCGGCGATGCACAACTCGAACCGCGAAAGCCGCAATGAGCTTTGTGCAAGCTGCGCAGAAGAAACAAGGCACTAAACCGGCAAATGTCCAGCTAATCTCCCACGTGAAAAGGGTCAGCAAGGAAAGCTCTTGCTAACAGCCCAGAAGCATTGCGACTCTTCTCTGGATGATTTGCCCACCAACACTTCACATCAGCTCAAGCCGGCTGCCGGGAGGAAAAGAGGCTAGGAAAGATCGTAGCAGGCACGGTTGTTGCTGCACGAGAAGTGCCTGCTCCGGAGGCTTCTTGCGAGCAGCGCTAAAAGCACGCGAACATCGCGTTTCTGTGCTTTCCTGAACAGCTTGCGCTGGGACAGTTACAGCCGTGTTTTGCAAGCTGTCCGGGGTTCTGAGGCACTAAAAGTGCGGATGTGTGGCGACTGTCCAAGACGAGAACCGGCTGCTCTGAAAGCCCTTCCTGCTCTTCACGTACGCTTTCTAGCAGCTCTACGGACACACACGCGTCAGCCTCTTCACTGTCCTACACAGCTAGCACGCTGGCAGTTACCGTCAACTTGGAAGCAGCCGCGCAGAAGGCAGTCGCCCTCCAACCGGCGAACAGCGCATCATCGCGGCTACACGCGAGCTGGCCGCACTCGGAGCTTTCGCGGCTCTTCTCTCGCTCTTTCTCGCAGAGCTCCGGCGATGCACAACTCGAACCGCGAAAGCCGCAATGAGCTTTGTGCAAGCTGCGCAGAAGAAACAAGGCACTAAACCGGCAAATGTCCAGCTAATCTCCCACGTGAAAAGGGTCAGCAAGGAAAGCTCTTGCTAACAGCCCAGAAGCATTGCGACTCTTCTCTGGATGATTTGCCCACCAACACTTCACATCAGCTCAAGCCGGCTGCCCGGAGGAAAAGAGGCTAGGAAAGATCGTAGCAGGCACGGTTGTTGCTGCACGAGAAGTGCCTGCTCCGGAGGCTTCTTGCGAGCAGCGCTAAAAGCACGCGAACATCGCGTTTCTGTGCTTTCCTGAACAGCTTGCGCTGGGACAGTTACAGCCGTGTTTTGCAAGCTGTCCGGGGTTCTGAGGCACTAAAAGTGCGGATGTGTGGCGACTGTCCAAGACGAGAGCCGGCTGCTCTGAAAGCCCTTCCTGCTCTTCACGTACGCTTTCTAGCAGCTCTACGGACACACACGCGTCAGCCTCTTCACTGTCCTACACAGCTAGCACGCTGGCAGTTACCGTCAACTTGGAAGCAGCCGCGCAGAAGGCAGTCGCCCTCCAACCGGCGAACAGCGCATCATCGCGGCTACACGCGAGCTGGCCGCACTCGGAGCTTTCGCGGCTCTTCTCTCGCTCTTTCTCGCAGAGCTCCGGCGATGCACAACTCGAACCGCGAAAGCCGCAATGAGCTTTGTGCAAGCTGCGCAGAAGAAACAAGGCACTAAACCGGCAAATGTCCAGCTAATCTCCCACGTGAAAAGGGTCAGCAAGGAAAGCTCTTGCTAACAGCCCAGAAGCATTGCGACTCTTCTCTGGATGATTTGCCCACCAACACTTCACATCAGCTCAAGCCGGCTGCCCGGAGGAAAAGAGGCTAGGAAAGATCGTAGCAGGCACGGTTGTTGCTGCACGAGAAGTGCCTGCTCCGGAGGCTTCTTGCGAGCAGCGCTAAAAGCACGCGAACATCGCGTTTCTGTGCTTTCCTGAACAGCTTGCGCTGGGACAGTTACAGCCGTGTTTTGCAAGCTGTCCGGGGTTCTGAGGCACTAAAAGTGCGGATGTGTGGCGACTGTCCAAGACGAGAGCCGGCTGCTCTGAAAGCCCTTCCTGCTCTTCACGTACGCTTTCTAGCAGCTCTACGGACACACACGCGTCAGCCTCTTCACTGTCCTACACAGCTAGCACGCTGGCAGTTACCGTCAACTTGGAAGCAGCCGCGCAGAAGGCAGTCGCCCTCCAACCGGCGAACAGCGCATCATCGCGGCTACACGCGAGCTGGCCGCACTCGGAGCTTTCGCGGCTCTTCTCTCGCTCTTTCTCGCAGAGCTCCGGCGATGCACAACTCGAACCGCGAAAGCCGCAATGAGCTTTGTGCAAGCTGCGCAGAAGAAACAAGGCACTAAACCGGCAAATGTCCAGCTAATCTCCCACGTGAAAAGGGTCAGCAAGGAAAGCTCTTGCTAACAGCCCAGAAGCATTGCGACTCTTCTCTGGATGATTTGCCCACCAACACTTCACATCAGCTCAAGCCGGCTGCCGGGAGGAAAAGAGGCTAGGAAAGATCGTAGCAGGCACGGTTGTTGCTGCACGAGAAGTGCCTGCTCCGGAGGCTTCTTGCGAGCAGCGCTAAAAGCACGCGAACATCGCGTTTCTGTGCTTTCCTGAACAGCTTGCGCTGGGACAGTTACAGCCGTGTTTTGCAAGCTGTCCGGGGTTCTGAGGCACTAAAAGTGCGGATGTGTGGCGACTGTCCAAGACGAGAACCGGCTGCTCTGAAAGCCCTTCCTGCTCTTCACGTACGCTTTCTAGCAGCTCTACGGACACACACGCGTCAGCCTCTTCACTGTCCTACACAGCTAGCACGCTGGCAGTTACCGTCAACTTGGAAGCAGCCGCGCAGAAGGCAGTCGCCCTCCAACCGGCGAACAGCGCATCATCGCGGCTACACGCGAGCTGGCCGCACTCGGAGCTTTCGCGGCTCTTCTCTCGCTCTTTCTCGCAGAGCTCCGGCGATGCACAACTCGAACCGCGAAAGCCGCAATGAGCTTTGTGCAAGCTGCGCAGAAGAAACAAGGCACTAAACCGGCAAATGTCCAGCTAATCTCCCACGTGAAAAGGGTCAGCAAGGAAAGCTCTTGCTAACAGCCCAGAAGCATTGCGACTCTTCTCTGGATGATTTGCCCACCAACACTTCACATCAGCTCAAGCCGGCTGCCCGGAGGAAAAGAGGCTAGGAAAGATCGTAGCAGGCACGGTTGTTGCTGCACGAGAATTGCCTGCTCCGGAGGCTTCTTGCGAGCAGCGCTAAAAGCACGCGAACATCGCGTTTCTGTGCTTTCCTGAACAGCTTGCGCTGGGACAGTTACAGCCGTGTTTTGCAAGCTGTCCGGGGTTCTGAGGCACTAAAAGTGCGGATGTGTGGCGACTGTCCAAGACGAGAACCGGCTGCTCTGAAAGCCCTTCCTGCTCTTCACGTACGCTTTCTAGCAGCTCTACGGACACACACGCGTCAGCCTCTTCACTGTCCTACACAGCTAGCACGCTGGCAGTTACCGTCAACTTGGAAGCAGCCGCGCAGAAGGCAGTCGCCCTCCAACCGGCGAACAGCGCATCATTGCGGCTACACGCGAGCTGGCCGCACTCGGAGCTTTCGCGGCTCTTCTCTCGCTCTTTCTCGCAGAGCTCCGGCGATGCACAACTCGAACCGCGAAAGCCGCAATGAGCTTTGTGCAAGCTGCGCAGAAGAAACAAGGCACTAAACCGGCAAATGTCCAGCTAATCTCCCACGTGAAAAGGGTCAGCAAGGAAAGCTCTTGCTAACAGCCCAGAAGCATTGCGACTCTTCTCTGGATGATTTGCCCACCAACACTTCACATCAGCTCAAGCCGGCTGCCGGGAGGAAAAGAGGCTAGGAAAGATCGTAGCAGGCACGGTTGTTGCTGCACGAGAAGTGCCTGCTCCGGAGGCTTCTTGCGAGCAGCGCTAAAAGCACGCGAACATCGCGTTTCTGTGCTTTCCTGAACAGCTTGCGCTGGGACAGTTACAGCCGTGTTTTGCAAGCTGTCCGGGGTTCTGAGGCACTAAAAGTGCGGATGTGTGGCGACTGTCCAAGACGAGAACCGGCTGCTCTGAAAGCCCTTCCTGCTCTTCACGTACGCTTTCTAGCAGCTCTACGGACACACACGCGTCAGCCTCTTCACTGTCCTACACAGCTAGCACGCTGGCAGTTACCGTCAACTTGGAAGCAGCCGCGCAGAAGGCAGTCGCCCTCCAACCGGCGAACAGCGCATCATCGCGGCTACACGCGAGCTGGCCGCACTCGGAGCTTTCGCGGCTCTTCTCTCGCTCTTTCTCGCAGAGCTCCGGCGATGCACAACTCGAACCGCGAAAGCCGCAATGAGCTTAGTGCAAGCTGCGCAGAAGAAACAAGGCACTAAACCGGCAAATGTCCAGCTAATCTCCCACGTGAAAAGGGTCAGCAAGGAAAGCTCTTGCTAACAGCCCAGAAGCATTGCGACTCTTCTCTGGATGATTTGCCCACCAACACTTCACATCAGCTCAAGCCGGCTGCCCGGAGGAAAAGAGGCTAGGAAAGATCGTAGCAGGCACGGTTGTTGCTGCACGAGAAGTGCCTGCTCCGGAGGCTTCTTGCGAGCAGCGCTAAAAGCACGCGAACATCGCGTTTCTGTGCTTTCCTGAACAGCTTGCGCTGGGACAGTTACAGCCGTGTTTTGCAAGCTGTCCGGGGTTCTGAGGCACTAAAAGTGCGGATGTGTGGCGACTGTCCAAGACGAGAGCCGGCTGCTCTGAAAGCCCTTCCTGCTCTTCACGTACGCTTTCTAGCAGCTCTACGGACACACACGCGTCAGCCTCTTCACTGTCCTACACAGCTAGCACGCTGGCAGTTACCGTCAACTTGGAAGCAGCCGCGCAGAAGGCAGTCGCCCTCCAACCGGCGAACAGCGCATCATCGCGGCTACACGCGAGCTGGCCGCACTCGGAGCTTTCGCGGCTCTTCTCTCGCTCTTTCTCGCAGAGCTCCGGCGATGCACAACTCGAACCGCGAAAGCCGCAATGAGCTTTGTGCAAGCTGCGCAGAAGAAACAAGGCACTAAACCGGCAAATGTCCAGCTAATCTCCCACGTGAAAAGGGTCAGCAAGGAAAGCTCTTGCTAACAGCCCAGAAGCATTGCGACTCTTCTCTGGATGATTTGCCCACCAACACTTCACATCAGCTCAAGCCGGCTGCCGGGAGGAAAAGAGGCTAGGAAAGATCGTAGCAGGCACGGTTGTTGCTGCACGAGAAGTGCCTGCTCCGGAGGCTTCTTGCGAGCAGCGCTAAAAGCACGCGAACATCGCGTTTCTGTGCTTTCCTGAACAGCTTGCGCTGGGACAGTTACAGCCGTGTTTTGCAAGCTGTCCGGGGTTCTGAGGCACTAAAAGTGCGGATGTGTGGCGACTGTCCAAGACGAGAACCGGCTGCTCTGAAAGCCCTTCCTGCTCTTCACGTACGCTTTCTAGCAGCTCTACGGACACACACGCGTCAGCCTCTTCACTGTCCTACACAGCTAGCACGCTGGCAGTTACCGTCAACTTGGAAGCAGCCGCGCAGAAGGCAGTCGCCCTCCAACCGGCGAACAGCGCATCATCGCGGCTACACGCGAGCTGGCCGCACTCGGAGCTTTCGCGGCTCTTCTCTCGCTCTTTCTCGCAGAGCTCCGGCGATGCACAACTTGAACCGCGAAAGCCGCAATGAGCTTTGTGCAAGCTGCGCAGAAGAAACAAGGCACTAAACCGGCAAATGTCCAGCTAATCTCCCACGTGAAAAGGGTCAGCAAGGAAAGCTCTTGCTAACAGCCCAGAAGCATTGCGACTCTTCTCTGGATGATTTGCCCACCAACACTTCACATCAGCTCAAGCCGGCTGCCCGGAGGAAAAGAGGCTAGGAAAGATCGTAGCAGGCACGGTTGTTGCTGCACGAGAATTGCCTGCTCCGGAGGCTTCTTGCGAGCAGCGCTAAAAGCACGCGAACATCGCGTTTCTGTGCTTTCCTGAACAGCTTGCGCTGGGACAGTTACAGCCGTGTTTTGCAAGCTGTCCGGGGTTCTGAGGCACTAAAAGTGCGGATGTATGGCGACTGTCCAAGACGAGAACCGGCTGCTCTGAAAGCCCTTCCTGCTCTTCACGTACGCTTTCTAGCAGCTCTACGGACACACACGCGTCAGCCTCTTCACTGTCCTACACAGCTAGCACGCTGGCAGTTACCGTCAACTTGGAAGCAGCCGCGCAGAAGGCAGTCGCCCTCCAACCGGCGAACAGCGCATCATCGCGGCTACACGCGAGCTGGCCGCACTCGGAGCTTTCGCGGCTCTTCTCTCGCTCTTTCTCGCAGAGCTCCGGCGATGCACAACTCGAACCGCGAAAGCCGCAATGAGCTTTGTGCAAGCTGCGCAGAAGAAACAAGGCACTAAACCGGCAAATGTCCAGCTAATCTCCCACGTGAAAAGGGTCAGCAAGGAAAGCTCTTGCTAACAGCCCAGAAGCATTGCGACTCTTCTCTGGATGATTTGCCCACCAACACTTCACATCAGCTCAAGCCGGCTGCCGGGAGGAAAAGAGGCTAGGAAAGATCGTAGCAGGCACGGTTGTTGCTGCACGAGAAGTGCCTGCTCCGGAGGCTTCTTGCGAGCAGCGCTAAAAGCACGCGAACATCGCGTTTCTGTGCTTTCCTGAACAGCTTGCGCTGGGACAGTTACAGCCGTGTTTTGCAAGCTGTCCGGGGTTCTGAGGCACTAAAAGTGCGGATGTGTGGCGACTGTCCAAGACGAGAGCCGGCTGCTCTGAAAGCCCTTCCTGCTCTTCACGTACGCTTTCTAGCAGCTCTACGGACACACACGCGTCAGCCTCTTCACTGTCCTACACAGCTAGCACGCTGGCAGTTACCGTCAACTTGGAAGCAGCCGCGCAGAAGGCAGTCGCCCTCCAACCGGCGAACAGCGCATCATCGCGGCTACACGCGAGCTGGCCGCACTCGGAGCTTTCGCGGCTCTTCTCTCGCTCTTTCTCGCAGAGCTCCGGCGATGCACAACTCGAACCGCGAAAGCCGCAATGAGCTTTGTGCAAGCTGCGCAGAAGAAACAAGGCACTAAACCGGCAAATGTCCAGCTAATCTCCCACGTGAAAAGGGTCAGCAAGGAAAGCTCTTGCTAACAGCCCAGAAGCATTGCGACTCTTCTCTGGATGATTTGCCCACCAACACTTCACATCAGCTCAAGCCGGCTGTCCGGAGGAAAAGAGGCTAGGAAAGATCGTAGCAGGCACGGTTGTTGCTGCACGAGAAGTGCCTGCTCCGGAGGCTTCTTGCGAGCAGCGCTAAAAGCACGCGAACATCGCGTTTCTGTGCTTTCCCGAACAGCTTGCGCTGGGACAGTTACAGCCGTGTTTTGCAAGCTGTCCGGGGTTCTGAGGCACTAAAAGTGCGGATGTGTGGCGACTGTCCAAGACGAGAACCGGCTGCTCTGAAAGCCCTTCCTGCTCTTCACGTACGCTTTCTAGCAGCTCTACGGACACACACGCGTCAGCCTCTTCACTGTCCTACACAGCTAGCACGCTGGCAGTTACCGTCAACTTGGAAGCAGCCGCGCAGAAGGCAGTCGCCCTCCAACCGGCGAACAGCGCATCATCGCGGCTACACGCGAGCTGGCCGCACTCGGAGCTTTCGCGGCTCTTCTCTCGCTCTTTCTCGCAGAGCTCCGGCGATGCACAACTCGAACCGCGAAAGCCGCAATGAGCTTTGTGCAAGCTGCGCAGAAGAAACAAGGCACTAAACCGGCAAATGTCCAGCTAATCTCCCACGTGAAAAGGGTCAGCAAGGAAAGCTCTTGCTAACAGCCCAGAAGCATTGCGACTCTTCTCTGGATGATTTGCCCACCAACACTTCACATCAGCTCAAGCCGGCTGCCCGGAGGAAAAGAGGCTAGGAAAGATCGTAGCAGGCACGGTTGTTGCTGCACGAGAAGTGCCTGCTCCGGAGGCTTCTTGCGAGCAGCGCTAAAAGCACGCGAACATCGCGTTTCTGTGCTTTCCTGAACAGCTTGCGCTGGGACAGTTACAGCCGTGTTTTGCAAGCTGTCCGGGGTTCTGAGGCACTAAAAGTGCGGATGTGTGGCGACTGTCCAAGACCAGAACCGGCTGCTCTGAAAGCCCTTCCTGCTCTTCACGTATGCTTTCTAGCAGCTCTACGGACACACACGCGTCAGCCTCTTCACTGTCCTACACAGCTAGCACGCTGGCAGTTACCGTCAACTTGGAAGCAGCCGCGCAGAAGGCAGTCGCCCTCCAACCGGCGAACAGCGCATCATCGCGGCTACACGCGAGCTGGCCGCACTCGGAGCTTTCGCGGCTCTTCTCTCGCTCTTTCTCGCAGAGCTCCGGCGATGCACAACTCGAACCGCGAAAGCCGCAATGAGCTTTGTGCAAGCTGCGCAGAAGAAACAAGGCACTAAACCGGCAAATGTCCAGCTAATCTCCCACGTGAAAAGGGTCAGCAAGGAAAGCTCTTGCTAACAGCCCAGAAGCATTGCGACTCTTCTCTGGATGATTTGCCCACCAACACTTCACATCAGCTCAAGCCGGCTGCCGGGAGGAAAAGAGGCTAGGAAAGATCGTAGCAGGCACGGTTGTTGCTGCACGAGAAGTGCCTGCTCCGGAGGCTTCTTGCGAGCAGCGCTAAAAGCACGCGAACATCGCGTTTCTGTGCTTTCCTGAACAGCTTGCGCTGGGACAGTTACAGCCGTGTTTTGCAAGCTGTCCGGGGTTCTGAGGCACTAAAAGTGCGGATGTGTGGCGACTGTCCAAGACGAGAACCGGCTGCTCTGAAAGCCCTTCCTGCTCTTCACGTACGCTTTCTAGCAGCTCTACGGACACACACGCGTCAGCCTCTTCACTGTCCTACACAGCTAGCACGCTGGCAGTTACCGTCAACTTGGAAGCAGCCGCGCAGAAGGCAGTCGCCCTCCAACCGGCGAACAGCGCATCATCGCGGCTACACGCGAGCTGGCCGCACTCGGAGCTTTCGCGGCTCTTCTCTCGCTCTTTCTCGCAGAGCTCCGGCGATGCACAACTCGAACCGCGAAAGCCGCAATGAGCTTTGTGCAAGCTGCGCAGAAGAAACAAGGCACTAAACCGGCAAATGTCCAGCTAATCTCCCACGTGAAAAGGGTCAGCAAGGAAAGCTCTTGCTAACAGCCCAGAAGCATTGCGACTCTTCTCTGGATGATTTGCCCACCAACACTTCACATCAGCTCAAGCCGGCTGCCCGGAGGAAAAGAGGCTAGGAAAGATCGTAGCAGGCACGGTTGTTGCTGCACGAGAAGTGCCTGCTCCGGAGGCTTCTTGCGAGCAGCGCTAAAAGCACGCGAACATCGCGTTTCTGTGCTTTCCTGAACAGCTTGCGCTGGGACAGTTACAGCCGTGTTTTGCAAGCTGTCCGGGGTTCTGAGGCACTAAAAGTGCGGATGTGTGGCGACTGTCCAAGACGAGAGCCGGCTGCTCTGAAAGCCCTTCCTGCTCTTCACGTACGCTTTCTAGCAGCTCTACGGACACACACGCGTCAGCCTCTTCACTGTCCTACACAGCTAGCACGCTGGCAGTTACCGTCAACTTGGAAGCAGCCGCGCAGAAGGCAGTCGCCCTCCAACCGGCGAACAGCGCATCATCGCGGCTACACGCGAGCTGGCCGCACTCGGAGCTTTCGCGGCTCTTCTCTCGCTCTTTCTCGCAGAGCTCCGGCGATGCACAACTCGAACCGCGAAAGCCGCAATGAGCTTTGTGCAAGCTGCGCAGAAGAAACAAGGCACTAAACCGGCAAATGTCCAGCTAATCTCCCACGTGAAAAGGGTCAGCAAGGAAAGCTTTTGCTAACAGCCCAGAAGCATTGCGACTCTTCTCTGGATGATTTGCCCACCAACACTTCACATCAGCTCAAGCCGGCTGCCCGGAGGAAAAGAGGCTAGGAAAGATCGTAGCAGGCACGGTTGTTGCCGCACGAGAAGTGCCTGCTCCGGAGGCTTCTTGCGAGCAGCGCTAAAAGCACGCGAACATCGCGTTTCTGTGCTTTCCTGAACAGCTTGCGCTGGGACAGTTACAGCCGTGTTTTGCAAGCTGTCCGGGGTTCTGAGGCACTAAAAGTGCGGATGTGTGGCGACTGTCCAAGACGAGAACCGGCTGCTCTGAAAGCCCTTCCTGCTCTTCACGTACGCTTTCTAGCAGCTCTACGGACACACACGCGTCAGCCTCTTCACTGTCCTACACAGCTAGCACGCTGGCAGTTACCGTCAACTTGGAAGCAGCCGCGCAGAAGGCAGTCGCCCTCCAACCGGCGAACAGCGCATCATCGCGGCTACACGCGAGCTGGCCGCACTCGGAGCTTTCGCGGCTCTTCTCTCGCTCTTTCTCGCAGAGCTCCGGCGATGCACAACTCGAACCGCGAAAGCCGCAATGAGCTTTGTGCAAGCTGCGCAGAAGAAACAAGGCACTAAACCGGCAAATGTCCAGCTAATCTCCAACGTGAAAAGGGTCAGCAAGGAAAGCTCTTGCTAACAGCCCAGAAGCATTGCGACTCTTCTCTGGATGATTTGCCCACCAACACTTCACATCAGCTCAAGCCGGCTGCCCGGAGGAAAAGAGGCTAGGAAAGATCGTAGCAGGCACGGTTGTTGCTGCACGAGAAGTGCCTGCTCCGGAGGCTTCTTGCGAGCAGCGCTAAAAGCACGCGAACATCGCGTTTCTGTGCTTTCCTGAATAGCTTGCGCTGGGACAGTTACAGCCGTGTTTTGCAAGCTGTCCGGGGTTCTGAGGCACTAAAAGTGCGGATGTGTGGCGACTGTCCAAGACGAGAACTGGCTGCTCTGAAAGCCCTTCCTGCTCTTCACGTACGCTTTCTAGCAGCTCTACGGACACACACGCGTCAGCCTCTTCACTGTCCTACACAGCTAGCACGCTGGCAGTTACCGTCAACTTGGAAGCAGCCGCGCAGAAGGCAGTCGCCCTCCAACCGGCGAACAGCGCATCATCGCGGCTACACGCGAGCTGGCCGCACTCGGAGCTTTCGCGGCTCTTCTCTCGCTCTTTCTCGCAGAGCTCCGGCGATGCACAACTCGAACCGCGAAAGCCGCAATGAGCTTTGTGCAAGCTGCGCAGAAGAAACAAGGCACTAAACCGGCAAATGTCCAGCTAATCTCCCACGTGAAAAGGGTCAGCAAGGAAAGCTCTTGCTAACAGCCCAGAAGCATTGCGACTCTTCTCTGGATGATTTGCCCACCAACACTTCACATCAGCTCAAGCCGGCTGCCCGGAGGAAAAGAGGCTAGGAAAGATCGTAGCAGGCACGGTTGTTGCTGCACGAGAAGTGCCTGCTCCGGAGGCTTCTTGCGAGCAGCGCTAAAAGCACGCGAACATCGCGTTTCTGTGCTTTTCTGAACAGCTTGCGCTGGGACAGTTACAGCCGTGTTTTGCAAGCTGTCCGGGGTTCTGAGGCACTAAAAGTGCGGATGTGTGGCGACTGTCCAAGACGAGAACCGGCTGCTCTGAAAGCCCTTCCTGCTCTTCACGTACGCTTTCTAGCAGCTCTACGGACACACACGCGTCAGCCTCTTCACTGTCCTACACAGCTAGCACGCTGGCAGTTACCGTCAACTTGGAAGCAGCCGCGCAGAAGGCAGTCGCCCTGCAACCGGCGAACAGCGCATCATCGCGGCTACACGCGAGCTGGCCGCACTCGGAGCTTTCGCGGCTCTTCTCTCGCTCTTTCTCGCAGAGCTCCGGCGATGCACAACTCGAACCGCGAAAGCCGCAATGAGCTTTGTGCAAGCTGCGCAGAAGAAACAAGGCACTAAACCGGCAAATGTCCAGCTAATCTCCCACGTGAAAAGGGTCAGCAAGGAAAGCTCTTGCTAACAGCCCAGAAGCATTGCGACTCTTCTCTGGATGATTTGCCCACCAACACTTCACATCAGCTCAAGCCGGCTGCCCGGAGGAAAAGAGGCTAGGAAAGATCGTAGCAGGCACGGTTGTTGCTGCACGAGAAGTGCCTGCTCCGGAGGCTTCTTGCGAGCAGCGCTAAAAGCACGCGAACATCGCGTTTCTGTGCTTTCCCGAACAGCTTGCGCTGGGACAGTTACAGCCGTGTTTTGCAAGCTGTCCGGGGTTCTGAGGCACTAAAAGTGCGGATGTGTGGCGACTGTCCAAGACGAGAACCGGCTGCTCTGAAAGCCCTTCCTGCTCTTCACATACGCTTTCTAGCAGCTCTACGGACACACACGCGTCAGCCTCTTCACTGTCCTACACAGCTAGCACGCTGGCAGTTACCGTCAACTTGGAAGCAGCCGCGCAGAAGGCAGTCGCCCTCCAACCGGCGAACAGCGCATCATCGCGGCTACACGCGAGCTGGCCGCACTCGGAGCTTTCGCGGCTCTTCTCTCGCTCTTTCTCGCAGAGCTCCGGCGATGCACAACTCGAACCGCGAAAGCCGCAATGAGCTTTGTGCAAGCTGCGCAGAAGAAACAAGGCACTAAACCGGCAAATGTCCAGCTAATCTCCAACGTGAAAAGGGTCAGCAAGGAAAGCTCTTGCTAACAGCCCAGAAGCATTGCGACTCTTCTCTGGATGATTTGCCCACCAACACTTCACATCAGCTCAAGCCGGCTGCCCGGAGGAAAAGAGGCTAGGAAAGATCGTAGCAGGCACGGTTGTTGCCGCACGAGAAGTGCCTGCTCCGGAGGCTTCTTGCGAGCAGCGCTAAAAGCACGCGAACATCGCGTTTCTGTGCTTTCCTGAACAGCTTGCACTGGGGCAGTTACAGCCGTGTTTTGCAAGCTGTCCGGGGTTCTGAGGCACTAAAAGTGCGGATGTGTGGCGACTGTCCAAGACCAGAACCGGCTGCTCTGAAAGCCCTTCCTGCTCTTCACGTACGCTTTCTAGCAGCTCTACGGACACACACGCGTCAGCCTCTTCACTGTCCTACACAGCTAGCACGCTGGCAGTTACCGTCAACTTGGAAGCAGCCGCGCAGAAGGCAGTCGCCCTCCAACCGGCGAACAGCGCATCATCGCGGCTACACGCGAGCTGGCCGCACTCGGAGCTTTCGCGGCTCTTCTCTCGCTCTTTCCCGCAGAGCTCCGGCGATGCACAACTCGAACCGCGAAAGCCGCAATGAGCTTTGTGCAAGCTGCGCAGAAGAAACAAGGCACTAAACCGGCAAATGTCCAGCTAATCTCCAACGTGAAAAGGGTCAGCAAGGAAAGCTTTTGCTAACAGCCCAGAAGCATTGCGACTCTTCTCTGGATGATTTGCCCACCAACACTTCACATCAGCTCAAGCCGGCTGCCGGGAGGAAAAGAGGCTAGGAAAGATCGTAGCAGGCACGGTTGTTGCTGCACGAGAAGTGCCTGCTCCGGAGGCTTCTTGCGAGCAGCGCTAAAAGCACGCGAACATCGCGTTTCTGTGCTTTCCTGAACAGCTTGCGCTGGGACAGTTACAGCCGTGTTTTGCAAGCTGTCCGGGGTTCTGAGGCACTAAAAGTGCGGATGTGTGGCGACTGTCCAAGACGAGAACCGGCTGCTCTGAAAGCCCTTCCTGCTCTTCACGTACGCTTTCTAGCAGCTCTACGGACACACACGCGTCAGCCTCTTCACTGTCCTACACAGCTAGCACGCTGGCAGTTACCGTCAACTTGGAAGCAGCCGCGCAGAAGGCAGTCGCCCTCCAACCGGCGAACAGAGCATCATCGCGGCTACACGCGAGCTGGCCGCACTCGGAGCTTTCGCGGCTCTTCTCTCGCTCTTTCTCGCAGAGCTCCGGCGATGCACAACTCGAACCGCGAAAGCCGCAATGAGCTTTGTGCAAGCTGCGCAGAAGAAACAAGGCACTAAACCGGCAAATGTCCAGCTAATCTCCCACGTGAAAAGGGTCAGCAAGGAAAGCTCTTGCTAACAGCCCAGAAGCATTGCGACTCTTCTCTGGATGATTTGCCCACCAACACTTCACATCAGCTCAAGCCGGCTGCCGGGAGGAAAAGAGGCTAGGAAAGATCGTAGCAGGCACGGTTGTTGCTGCACGAGAAGTGCCTGCTCCGGAGGCTTCTTGCGAGCAGCGCTAAAAGCACGCGAACATCGCGTTTCTGTGCTTTCCTGAACAGCTTGCGCTGGGACAGTTACAGCCGTGTTTTGCAAGCTGTCCGGGGTTCTGAGGCACTAAAAGTGCGGATGTGTGGCGACTGTGCAAGACGAGAACCGGCTGCTCTGAAAGCCCTTCCTGCTCTTCACGTGCGCTTTCTAGCAGCTCTACGGACACACACGCGTCAGCCTCTTCACTGTCCTACACAGCTAGCACGCTGGCAGTTACCGTCAACTTGGAAGCAGCCGCGCAGAAGGCAGTCGCCCTCCAACCGGCGAACAGCGCATCATCGCGGCTACACGCGAGCTGGCCGCACTCGGAGCTTTCGCGGCTCTTCTCTCGCTCTTTCTCGCAGAGCTCCGGCGATGCACAACTCGAACCGCGAAAGCCGCAATGAGCTTTGTGCAAGCTGCGCAGAAGAAACAAGGCACTAAACCGGCAAATGTCCAGCTAATCTCCAACGTGAAAAGGGTCAGCAAGGAAAGCTTTTGCTAACAGCCCAGAAGCATTGCGACTCTTCTCTGGATGATTTGCCCACCAACACTTCACATCAGCTCAAGCCGGCTGCCCGGAGGAAAAGAGGCTAGGAAAGATCGTAGCAGGCACGGTTGTTGCCGCACGAGAAGTGCCTGCTCCGGAGGCTTCTTGCGAGCAGCGCTAAAAGCACGCGAACATCGCGTTTCTGTGCTTTCCTGAACAGCTTGCACTGGGGCAGTTACAGCCGTGTTTTGCAAGCTGTCCGGGGTTCTGAGGCACTAAATGTGCGGATGTGTGGCGACTGTCCAAGACCAGAACCGGCTGCTCTGAAAGCCCTTCCTGCTCTTCACGTACGCTTTCTAGCAGCTCTACGGACACACACGCGTCAGCCTCTTCACTGTCCTACACAGCTAGCACGCTGGCAGTTACCGTCAACTTGGAAGCAGCCGCGCAGAAGGCAGTCGCCCTCCAACCGGCGAACAGCGCATCATCGCGGCTACACGCGAGCTGGCCGCACTCGGAGCTTTCGCGGCTCTTCTCTCGCTCTTTCCCGCAGAGCTCCGGCGATGCACAACTCGAACCGCGAAAGCCGCAATGAGCTTTGTGCAAGCTGCGCAGAAGAAACAAGGCACTAAACCGGCAAATGTCCAGCTAATCTCCAACGTGAAAAGGGTCAGCAAGGAAAGCTTTTGCTAACAGCCCAGAAGCATTGCGACTCTTCTCTGGATGATTTGCCCACCAACACTTCACATCAGCTCAAGCCGGCTGCCGGGAGGAAAAGAGGCTAGGAAAGATCGTAGCAGGCACGGTTGTTGCTGCACGAGAAGTGCCTGCTCCGGAGGCTTCTTGCGAGCAGCGCTAAAAGCACGCGAACATCGCGTTTCTGTGCTTTCCTGAACAGCTTGCGCTGGGACAGTTACAGCCGTGTTTTGCAAGCTGTCCGGGGTTCTGAGGCACTAAAAGTGCGGATGTGTGGCGACTGCCCAAGACGAGAACCGGCTGCTCTGAAAGCCCTTCCTGCTCTTCACGTACGCTTTCTAGCAGCTCTACGGACACACACGCGTCAGCCTCTTCACTGTCCTACACAGCTAGCACGCTGGCAGTTACCGTCAACTTGGAAGCAGCCGCGCAGAAGGCAGTCGCCCTCCAACCGGCGAACAGAGCATCATCGCGGCTACACGCGAGCTGGCCGCACTCGGAGCTTTCGCGGCTCTTCTCTCGCTCTTTCTCGCAGAGCTCCGGCGATGCACAACTCGAACCGCGAAAGCCGCAATGAGCTTTGTGCAAGCTGCGCAGAAGAAACAAGGCACTAAACCGGCAAATGTCCAGCTAATCTCCCACGTGAAAAGGGTCAGCAAGGAAAGCTCTTGCTAACAGCCCAGAAGCATTGCGACTCTTCTCTGGATGATTTGCCCACCAACACTTCACATCAGCTCAAGCCGGCTGCCCGGAGGAAAAGAGGCTAGGAAAGATCGTAGCAGGCACGGTTGTTGCCGCACGAGAAGTGCCTGCTCCGGAGGCTTCTTGCGAGCAGCGCTAAAAGCACGCGAACATCGCGTTTCTGTGCTTTCCTGAACAGCTTGCACTGGGGCAGTTACAGCCGTGTTTTGCAAGCTGTCCGGGGTTCTGAGGCACTAAAAGTGCGGATGTGTGGCGACTGTCCAAGACCAGAACCGGCTGCTCTGAAAGCCCTTCCTGCTCGTCACGTACGCTTTCTAGCAGCTCTACGGACACACACGCGTCAGCCTCTTCACTGTCCTACACAGCTAGCACGCTGGCAGTTACCGTCAACTTGGAAGCAGCCGCGCAGAAGGCAGTCGCCCTCCAACCGGCGAACAGCGCATCATCGCGGCTACACGCGAGCTGGCCGCACTCGGAGCTTTCGCGGCTCTTCTCTCGCTCTTTCCCGCAGAGCTCCGGCGATGCACAACTCGAACCGCGAAAGCCGCAATGAGCTTTGTGCAAGCTGCGCAGAAGAAACAAGGCACTAAACCGGCAAATGTCCAGCTAATCTCCAACGTGAAAAGGGTCAGCAAGGAAAGCTTTTGCTAACAGCCCAGAAGCATTGCGACTCTTCTCTGGATGATTTGCCCACCAACACTTCACATCAGCTCAAGCCGGCTGCCGGGAGGAAAAGAGGCTAGGAAAGATCGTAGTAGGCACGGTTGTTGCTGCACGAGAAGTGCCTGCTCCGGAGGCTTCTTGCGAGCAGCGCTAAAAGCACGCGAACATCGCGTTTCTGTGCTTTCCTGAACAGCTTGCGCTGGGACAGTTACAGCCGTGTTTTGCAAGCTGTCCGGGGTTCTGAGGCACTAAAAGTGCGGATGTGTGGCGACTGTCCAAGACGAGAACCGGCTGCTCTGAAAGCCCTTCCTGCTCTTCACGTACGCTTTCTAGCAGCTCTACGGACACACACGCGTCAGCCTCTTCACTGTCCTACACAGCTAGCACGCTGGCAGTTACCGTCAACTTGGAAGCAGCCGCGCAGAAGGCAGTCGCCCTCCAACCGGCGAACAGAGCATCATCGCGGCTACACGCGAGCTGGCCGCACTCGGAGCTTTCGCGGCTCTTCTCTCGCTCTTTCTCGCAGAGCTCCGGCGATGCACAACTCGAACCGCGAAAGCCGCAATGAGCTTTGTGCAAGCTGCGCAGAAGAAACAAGGCACTAAACCGGCAAATGTCCAGCTAATCTCCCACGTGAAAAGGGTCAGCAAGGAAAGCTCTTGCTAACAGCCCAGAAGCATTGCGACTCTTCTCTGGGTGATTTGCCCACCAACACTTCACATCAGCTCAAGCCGGCTGCCGGGAGGAAAAGAGGCTAGGAAAGATCGTAGCAGGCACGGTTGTTGCTGCACGAGAAGTGCCTGCTCCGGAGGCTTCTTGCGAGCAGCGCTAAAAGCACGCGAACATCGCGTTTCTGTGCTTTCCTGAACAGCTTGCGCTGGGACAGTTACAGCCGTGTTTTGCAAGCTGTCCGGGGTTCTGAGGCACTAAAAGTGCGGATGTGTGGCGACTGTGCAAGACGAGAACCGGCTGCTCTGAAAGCCCTTCCTGCTCTTCACGTACGCTTTCTAGCAGCTCTACGGACACACACGCGTCAGCCTCTTCACTGTCCTACACAGCTAGCACGCTGGCAGTTACCGTCAACTTGGAAGCAGCCGCGCAGAAGGCAGTCGCCCTCCAACCGGCGAACAGCGCATCATCGCGGCTACACGCGAGCTGGCCGCACTCGGAGCTTTCGCGGCTCTTCTCTCGCTCTTTCTCGCAGAGCTCCGGCGATGCACAACTCGAACCGCGAAAGCCGCAATGAGCTTTGTGCAAGCTGCGCAGAAGAAACAAGGCACTAAACCGGCAAATGTCCAGCTAATCTCCAACGTGAAAAGGGTCAGCAAGGAAAGCTTTTGCTAACAGCCCAGAAGCATTGCGACTCTTCTCTGGATGATTTGCCCACCAACACTTCACATCAGCTCAAGCCGGCTGCCCGGAGGAAAAGAGGCTAGGAAAGATCGTAGCAGGCACGGTTGTTGCCGCACGAGAAGTGCCTGCTCCGGAGGCTTCTTGCGAGCAGCGCTAAAAGCACGCGAACATCGCGTTTCTGTGCTTTCCTGAACAGCTTGCACTGGGGCAGTTACAGCCGTGTTTTGCAAGCTGTCCGGGGTTCTGAGGCACTAAAAGTGCGGATGTGTGGCGACTGTCCAAGACCAGAACCGGCTGCTCTGAAAGCCCTTCCTGCTCTTCACGTACGCTTTCTAGCAGCTCTACGGACACACACGCGTCAGCCTCTTCACTGTCCTACACAGCTAGCACGCTGGCAGTTACCGTCAACTTGGAAGCAGCCGCGCAGAAGGCAGTCGCCCTCCAACCGGCGAACAGCGCATCATCGCGGCTACACGCGAGCTGGCCGCACTCGGAGCTTTCGCGGCTCTTCTCTCGCTCTTTCCCGCAGAGCTCCGGCGATGCACAACTCGAACCGCGAAAGCCGCAATGAGCTTTGTGCAAGCTGCGCAGAAGAAACAAGGCACTAAACCGGCAAATGTCCAGCTAATCTCCAACGTGAAAAGGGTCAGCAAGGAAAGCTTTTGCTAACAGCCCAGAAGCATTGCGACTCTTCTCTGGATGATTTGCCCACCAACACTTCACATCAGCTCAAGCCGGCTGCCGGGAGGAAAAGAGGCTAGGAAAGATCGTAGCAGGCACGGTTGTTGCTGCACGAGAAGTGCCTGCTCCGGAGGCTTCTTGCGAGCAGCGCTAAAAGCACGCGAACATCGCGTTTCTGTGCTTTCCTGAACAGCTTGCGCTGGGACAGTTACAGCCGTGTTTTGCAAGCTGTCCGGGGTTCTGAGGCACTAAAAGTGCGGATGTGTGGCGATTGCCCAAGACGAGAACCGGCTGCTCTGAAAGCCCTTCCTGCTCTTCACGTACGCTTTCTAGCAGCTCTACGGACACACACGCGTCAGCCTCTTCACTGTCCTACACAGCTAGCACGCTGGCAGTTACCGTCAACTTGGAAGCAGCCGCGCAGAAGGCAGTCGCCCTCCAACCGGCGAACAGAGCATCATCGCGGCTACACGCGAGCTGGCCGCACTCGGAGCTTTCGCGGCTCTTCTCTCGCTCTTTCTCGCAGAGCTCCGGCGATGCACAACTCGAACCGCGAAAGCCGCAATGAGCTTTGTGCAAGCTGCGCAGAAGAAACAAGGCACTAAACCGGCAAATGTCCAGCTAATCTCCCACGTGAAAAGGGTCAGCAAGGAAAGCTCTTGCTAACAGCCCAGAAGCATTGCGACTCTTCTCTGGATGATTTGCCCACCAACACTTCACATCAGCTCAAGCCGGCTGCCGGGAGGAAAAGAGGCTAGGAAAGATCGTAGCAGGCACGGTTGTTGCTGCACGAGAAGTGCCTGCTCCGGAGGCTTCTTGCGAGCAGCGCTAAAAGCACGCGAACATCGCGTTTCTGTGCTTTCCTGAACAGCTTGCGCTGGGACAGTTACAGCCGTGTTTTGCAAGCTGTCCGGGGTTCTGAGGCACTAAAAGTGCGGATGTGTGGCGACTGTCCAAGACGAGAGCCGGCTGCTCTGAAAGCCCTTCCTGCTCTTCACGTACGCTTTCTAGCAGCTCTACGGACACACACGCGTCAGCCTCTTCACTGTCCTACACAGCTAGCACGCTGGCAGTTACCGTCAACTTGGAAGCAGCCGCGCAGAAGGCAGTCGCCCTCCAACCGGCGAACAGCGCATCATCGCGGCTACACGCGAGCTGGCCGCACTCGGAGCTTTCGCGGCTCTTCTCTCGCTCTTTCTCGCAGAGCTCCGGCGATGCACAACTCGAACCGCGAAAGCCGCAATGAGCTTTGTGCAAGCTGCGCAGAAGAAACAAGGCACTAAACCGGCAAATGTCCAGCTAATCTCCCACGTGAAAAGGGTCAGCAAGGAAAGCTTTTGCTAACAGCCCAGAAGCATTGCGACTCTTCTCTGGATGATTTGCCCACCAACACTTCACATCAGCTCAAGCCGGCTGCCCGGAGGAAAAGAGGCTAGGAAAGATCGTAGCAGGCACGGTTGTTGCCGCACGAGAAGTGCCTGCTCCGGAGGCTTCTTGCGAGCAGCGCTAAAAGCACGCGAACATCGCGTTTCTGTGCTTTCCTGAACAGCTTGCGCTGGGACAGTTACAGCCGTGTTTTGCAAGCTGTCCGGGGTTCTGAGGCACTAAAAGTGCGGATGTGTGGCGACTGTGCAAGACGAGAACCGGCTGCTCTGAAAGCCCTTCCTGCTCTTCACGTACGCTTTCTAGCAGCTCTACGGACACACACGCGTCAGCCTCTTCACTGTCCTACACAGCTAGCACGCTGGCAGTTACCGTCAACTTGGAAGCAGGCGCGCAGAAGGCAGTCGCCCTCCAACCGGCGAACAGAGCATCATCGCGGCTACACGCGAGCTGGCCGCACTCGGAGCTTTCGCGGCTCTTCTCTCGCTCTTTCTCGCAGAGCTCCGGCGATGCACAACTCGAACCGCGAAAGCCGCAATGAGCTTTGTGCAAGCTGCGCAGAAGAAACAAGGCACTAAACCGGCAAATGTCCAGCTAATCTCCCACGTGAAAAGGGTCAGCAAGGAAAGCTCTTGCTAACAGCCCAGAAGCATTGCGACTCTTCTCTGGATGATTTGCCCACCAACACTTCACATCAGCTCAAGCCGGCTGCCGGGAGGAAAAGAGGCTAGGAAAGATCGTAGCAGGCACGGTTGTTGCTGCACGAGAAGTGCCTGCTCCGGAGGCTTCTTGCGAGCAGCGCTAAAAGCACGCGAACATCGCGTTTCTGTGCTTTCCTGAACAGCTTGCGCTGGGACAGTTACAGCCGTGTTTTGCAAGCTGTCCGGGGTTCTGAGGCACTAAAAGTGCGGATGTGTGGCGACTGTCCAAGACGAGAGCCGGCTGCTCTGAAAGCCCTTCCTGCTCTTCACGTACGCTTTCTAGCAGCTCTACGGACACACACGCGTCAGCCTCTTCACTGTCCTACACAGCTAGCACGCTGGCAGTTACCGTCAACTTGGAAGCAGCCGCGCAGAAGGCAGTCGCCCTCCAACCGGCGAACAGCGCATCATCGCGGCTACACGCGAGCTGGCTGCACTCGGAGCTTTCGCGGCTCTTCTCTCGCTCTTTCTCGCAGAGCTCCGGCGATGCACAACTCGAACCGCGAAAGCCGCAATGAGCTTTGTGCAAGCTGCGCAGAAGAAACAAGGCACTAAACCGGCAAATGTCCAGCTAATCTCCCACGTGAAAAGGGTCAGCAAGGAAAGCTCTTGCTAACAGCCCAGAAGCATTGCGACTCTTCTCTGGATGATTTGCCCACCAACACTTCACATCAGCTCAAGCCGGCTGCCGGGAGGAAAAGAGGCTAGGAAAGATCGTAGCAGGCACGGTTGTTGCTGCACGAGAAGTGCCTGCTCCGGAGGCTTCTTGCGAACAGCGCTAAAAGCACGCGAACATCGCGTTTCTGTGCTTTCCTGAACAGCTTGCGCTGGGACAGTTACAGCCGTGTTTTGCAAGCTGTCCGGGGTTCTGAGGCACTAAAAGTGCGGATGTGTGGCGACTGTCCAAGACGAGAACCGGCTGCTCTGAAAGCCCTTCCTGCTCTTCACGTACGCTTTCTAGCAGCTCTACGGACACACACGCGTCAGCCTCTTCACTGTCCTACACAGCTAGCACGCTGGCAGTTACCGTCAACTTGGAAGCAGCCGCGCAGAAGGCAGTCGCCCTCCAACCGGCGAACAGCGCATCATCGCGGCTACACGCGAGCTGGCCGCACTCGGAGCTTTCGCAGCTCTTCTCTCGCTCTTTCTCGCAGAGCTCCGGCGATGCACAACTCGAACCGCGAAAGCCGCAATGAGCTTTGTGCAAGCTGCGCAGAAGAAACAAGGCACTAAACCGGCAAATGTCCAGCTAATCTCCAACGTGAAAAGGGTCAGCAAGGAAAGCTCTTGCTAACAGCCCAGAAGCATTGCGACTCTTCTCTGGATGATTTGCCCACCAACACTTCACATCAGCTCAAGCCGGCTGCCCGGAGGAAAAGAGGCTAGGAAAGATCGTAGCAGGCACGGTTGTTGCCGCACGAGAAGTGCCTGCTCCGGAGGCTTCTTGCGAGCAGCGCTAAAAGCACGCGAACATCGCGTTTCTGTGCTTTCCTGAACAGCTTGCGCTGGGACAGTTACAGCCGTGTTTTGCAAGCTGTCCGGGGTTCTGAGGCACTAAAAGTGCGGATGTGTGGCGACTGCCCAAGACGAGAACCGGCTGCTCTGAAAGCCCTTCCTGCTCTTCACGTACGCTTTCTAGCAGCTCTACGGACACACACGCGTCAGCCTCTTCACTGTCCTACACAGCTAGCACGCTGGCAGTTACCGTCAACTTGGAAGCAGCCGCGCAGAAGGCAGTCGCCCTCCAACCGGCGAACAGCGCATCATCGCGGCTACACGCGAGCTGGCCGCACTCGGAGCTTTCGCGGCTCTTCTCTCGCTCTTTCTCGCAGAGCTCCGGCGATGCACAACTCGAACCGCGAAAGCCGCAATGAGCTTTGTGCAAGCTGCGCAGAAGAAACAAGGCACTAAACCGGCAAATGTCCAGCTAATCTCCAACGTGAAAAGGGTCAGCAAGGAAAGCTCTTGCTAACAGCCCAGAAGCATTGCGACTCTTCTCTGGGTGATTTGCCCACCAACACTTCACATCAGCTCAAGCCGGCTGCCCGGAGGAAAAGAGGCTAGGAAAGATCGTAGCAGGCACGGTTGTTGCTGCACGAGAAGTGCCTGCTCCGGAGGCTTCTTGCGAACAGCGCTAAAAGCACGCGAACATCGCGTTTCTGTGCTTTCCTGAACAGCTTGCGCTGGGACAGTTACAGCCGTGTTTTGCAAGCTGTCCGGGGTTCTGAGGCACTAAAAGTGCGGATGTGTGGCGACTGTCCAAGACGAGAACCGGCTGCTCTGAAAGCCCTTCCTGCTCTTCACGTACGCTTTCTAGCAGCTCTACGGACACACACGCGTCAGCCTCTTCACTGTCCTACACAGCTAGCACGCTGGCAGTTACCGTCAACTTGGAAGCAGCCGCGCAGAAGGCAGTCGCCCTGCAACCGGCGAACAGCGCATCATCGCGGCTACACGCGAGCTGGCCGCACTCGGAGCTTTCGCGGCTCTTCTCTCGCTCTTTCTCGCAGAGCTCCGGCGATGCACAACTCGAACCGCGAAAGCCGCAATGAGCTTTGTGCAAGCTGCGCAGAAGAAACAAGGCACTAAACCGGCAAATGTCCAGCTAATCTCCCACGTGAAAAGGGTCAGCAAGGAAAGCTCTTGCTAACAGCCCAGAAGCATTGCGACTCTTCTCTGGGTGATTTGCCCACCAACACTTCACATCAGCTCAAGCTGGCTGCCCGGAGGAAAAGAGGCTAGGAAAGATCGTAGCAGGCACGGTTGTTGCTGCACGAGAAGTGCCTGCTCCGGAGGCTTCTTGCGAACAGCGCTAAAAGCACGCGAACATCGCGTTTCTGTGCTTTCCTGAACAGCTTGCGCTGGGACAGTTACAGCCGTGTTTTGCAAGCTGTCCGGGGTTCTGAGGCACTAAAAGTGCGGATGTGTGGCGACTGTCCAAGACGAGAACCGGCTGCTCTGAAAGCCCTTCCTGCTCTTCACGTACGCTTTCTAGCAGCTCTACGGACACACACGCGTCAGCCTCTTCACTGTCCTACACAGCTAGCACGCTGGCAGTTACCGTCAACTTGGAAGCAGCCGCGCAGAAGGCAGTCGCCCTGCAACCGGCGAACAGCGCATCATCGCGGCTACACGCCAGCTGGCCGCACTCGGAGCTTTCGCGGCTCTTCTCTCGCTCTTTCTCGCAGAGCTCCGGCGATGCACAACTCGAACCGCGAAAGCCGCAATGAGCTTTGTGCAAGCTGCGCAGAAGAAACAAGGCACTAAACCGGCAAATGTCCAGCTAATCTCCCACGTGAAAAGGGTCAGCAAGGAAAGCTCTTGCTAACAGCCCAGAAGCATTGCGACTCTTCTCTGGGTGATTTGCCCACCAACACTTCACATCAGCTCAAGCCGGCTGCCCGGAGGAAAAGAGGCTAGGAAAGATCGTAGCAGGCACGGTTGTTGCCGCACGAGAAGTGCCTGCTCCGGAGGCTTCTTGCGAGCAGCGCTAAAAGCACGCGAACATCGCGTTTCTGTGCTTTCCTGAACAGCTTGCGCTGGGACAGTTACAGCCGTGTTTTGCAAGCTGTCCGGGGTTCTGAGGCACTAAAAGTGCGGATGTGTGGCGACTGCCCAAGACGAGAACCGGCTGCTCTGAAAGCCCTTCCTGCTCTTCACGTACGCTTTCTAGCAGCTCTACGGACACACACGCGTCAGCCTCTTCACTGTCCTACACAGCTAGCACGCTGGCAGTTACCGTCAACTTGGAAGCAGCCGCGCAGAAGGCAGTCGCCCTCCAACCGGCGAACAGCGCATCATCGCGGCTACACGCGAGCTGGCCGCACTCGGAGCTTTCGCGGCTCTTCTCTCGCTCTTTCTCGCAGAGCTCCGGCGATGCACAACTCGAACCGCGAAAGCCGCAATGAGCTTTGTGCAAGCTGCGCAGAAGAAACAAGGCACTAAACCGGCAAATGTCCAGCTAATCTCCAACGTGAAAAGGGTCAGCAAGGAAAGCTCTTGCTAACAGCCCAGAAGCATTGCGACTCTTCTCTGGGTGATTTGCCCACCAACACTTCACATCAGCTCAAGCCGGCTGCCCGGAGGAAAAGAGGCTAGGAAAGATCGTAGCAGGCACGGTTGTTGCCGCACGAGAAGTGCCTGCTCCGGAGGCTTCTTGCGAACAGCGCTAAAAGCACGCGAACATCGCGTTTCTGTGCTTTCCTGAACAGCTTGCGCTGGGACAGTTACAGCCGTGTTTTGCAAGCTGTCCGGGGTTCTGAGGCACTAAAAGTGCGGATGTGTGGCGACTGTGCAAGACGAGAACCGGCTGCTCTGAAAGCCCTTCCTGCTCTTCACGTACGCTTTCTAGCAGCTCTACGGACACACACGCGTCAGCCTCTTCACTGTCCTACACAGCTAGCACGCTGGCAGTTACCGTCAACTTGGAAGCAGCCGCGCAGAAGGCAGTCGCCCTGCAACCGGCGAACAGCGCATCATCGCGGCTACACGCGAGCTGGCCGCACTCGGAGCTTTCGCGGCTCTTCTCTCGCTCTTTCTCGCAGAGCTCCGGCGATGCACAACTCGAACCGCGAAAGCCGCAATGAGCTTTGTGCAAGCTGCGCAGAAGAAACAAGGCACTAAACCGGCAAATGTCCAGCTAATCTCCCACGTGAAAAGGGTCAGCAAGGAAAGCTCTTGCTAACAGCCCAGAAGCATTGCGACTCTTCTCTGGGTGATTTGACCACCAACACTTCACATCAGCTCAAGCCGGCTGCCCGGAGGAAAAGAGGCTAGGAAAGATCGTAGCAGGCACGGTTGTTGCTGCACGAGAAGTGCCTGCTCCGGAGGCTTCTTGCGAGCAGCGCTAAAAGCACGCGAACATCGCGTTTCTGTGCTTTCCTGAACAGCTTGCGCTGGGACAGTTACAGCCGTGTTTTGCAAGCTGTCCGGGGTTCTGAGGCACTAAAAGTGCGGATGTGTGGCGACTGTGCAAGACGAGAACCGGCTGCTCTGAAAGCCCTTCCTGCTCTTCACGTACGCTTTCTAGCAGCTCTACGGACACACACGCGTCAGCCTCTTCACTGTCCTACACAGCTAGCACGCTGGCAGTTACCGTCAACTTGGAAGCAGCCGCGCAGAAGGCAGTCGCCCTCCAACCGGCGAACAGCGCATCATCGCGGCTACACGCGAGCTGGCCGCACTCGGAGCTTTCGCGGCTCTTCTCTCGCTCTTTCTCGCAGAGCTCCGGCGATGCACAACTCGAACCGCGAAAGCCGCAATGAGCTTTGTGCAAGCTGCGCAGAAGAAACAAGGCACTAAACCGGCAAATGTCCAGCTAATCTCCAACGTGAAAAGGGTCAGCAAGGAAAGCTCTTGCTAACAGCCCAGAAGCATTGCGACTCTTCTCTGGGTGATTTGCCCACCAACACTTCACATCAGCTCAAGCCGGCTGCCCGGAGGAAAAGAGGCTAGGAAAGATCGTAGCAGGCACGGTTGTTGCCGCACGAGAAGTGCCTGCTCCGGAGGCTTCTTGCGAACAGCGCTAAAAGCACGCGAACATCGCGTTTCTGTGCTTTCCTGAACAGCTTGCGCTGGGACAGTTACAGCCGTGTTTTGCAAGCTGTCCGCGGTTCTGAGGCACTAAAAGTGCGGATGTGTGGCGACTGTGCAAGACGAGAACCGGCTGCTCTGAAAGCCCTTCCTGCTCTTCACGTACGCTTTCTAGCAGCTCTACGGACACACACGCGTCAGCCTCTTCACTGTCCTACACAGCTAGCACGCTGGCAGTTACCGTCAACTTGGAAGCAGCCGCGCAGAAGGCAGTCGCCCTGCAACCGGCGAACAGCGCATCATCGCGGCTACACGCGAGCTGGCCGCACTCGGAGCTTTCGCGGCTCTTCTCTCGCTCTTTCTCGCAGAGCTCCGGCGATGCACAACTCGAACCGCGAAAGCCGCAATGAGCTTTGTGCAAGCTGCGCAGAAGAAACAAGGCACTAAACCGGCAAATGTCCAGCTAATCTCCCACGTGAAAAGGGTCAGCAAGGAAAGCTCTTGCTAACAGCCCAGAAGCATTGCGACTCTTCTCTGGGTGATTTGACCACCAACACTTCACATCAGCTCAAGCCGGCTGCCCGGAGGAAAAGAGGCTAGGAAAGATCGTAGCAGGCACGGTTGTTGCTGCACGAGAAGTGCCTGCTCCGGAGGCTTCTTGCGAACAGCGCTAAAAGCACGCGAACATCGCGTTTCTGTGCTTTCCTGAACAGCTTGCGCTGGGACAGTTACAGCCGTGTTTTGCAAGCTGTCCGGGGTTCTGAGGCACTAAAAGTGCGGATGTGTGGCGACTGTCCAAGACGAGAACCGGCTGCTCTGAAAGCCCTTCCTGCTCTTCACGTACGCTTTCTAGCAGCTCTACGGACACACACGCGTCAGCCTCTTCACTGTCCTACACAGCTAGCACGCTGGCAGTTACCGTCAACTTGGAAGCAGCCGCGCAGAAGGCAGTCGCCCTGCAACCGGCGAACAGCGCATCATCGCGGCTACACGCGAGCTGGCCGCACTCGGAGCTTTCGCGGCTCTTCTCTCGCTCTTTCTCGCAGAGCTCCGGCGATGCACAACTCGAACCGCGAAAGCCGCAATGAGCTTTGTGCAAGCTGCGCAGAAGAAACAAGGCACTAAACCGGCAAATGTCCAGCTAATCTCCAACGTGAAAAGGGTCAGCAAGGAAAGCTCTTGCTAACAGCCCAGAAGCATTGCGACTCTTCTCTGGGTGATTTGCCCACCAACACTTCACATCAGCTCAAGCCGGCTGCCCGGAGGAAAAGAGGCTAGGAAAGATCGTAGCAGGCACGGTTGTTGCTGCACGAGAAGTGCCTGCTCCGGAGGCTTCTTGCGAGCAGCGCTAAAAGCACGCGAACATCGCGTTTCTGTGCTTTCCTGAACAGCTTGCGCTGGGACAGTTACAGCCGTGTTTTGCAAGCTGTCCGGGGTTCTGAGGCACTAAAAGTGCGGATGTGTGGCGACTGTCCAAGACGAGAACCGGCTGCTCTGAAAGCCCTTCCTGCTCTTCACGTACGCTTTCTAGCAGTTCTACGGACACACACGCGTCAGCCTCTTCACTGTCCTACACAGCTAGCACGCTGGCAGTTACCGTCAACTTGGAAGCAGCCGCGCAGAAGGCAGTCGCCCTGCAACCGGCGAACAGCGCATCATCGCGGCTACACGCGAGCTGGCCGCACTCGGAGCTTTCGCGGCTCTTCTCTCGCTCTTTCTCGCAGAGCTCCGGCGATGCACAACTCGAACCGCGAAAGCCGCAATGAGCTTTGTGCAAGCTGCGCAGAAGAAACAAGGCACTAAACCGGCAAATGTCCAGCTAATCTCCAACGTGAAAAGGGTCAGCAAGGAAAGCTCTTGCTAACAGCCCAGAAGCATTGCGACTCTTCTCTGGGTGATTTGCCCACCAACACTTCACATCAGCTCAAGCCGGCTGCCCGGAGGAAAAGAGGCTAGGAAAGATCGTAGCAGGCACGGTTGTTGCTGCACGAGAAGTGCCTGCTCCGGAGGCTTCTTGCGAGCAGCGCTAAAAGCACGCGAACATCGCGTTTCTGTGCTTTCCTGAACAGCTTGCGCTGGGACAGTTACAGCCGTGTTTTGCAAGCTGTCCGGGGTTCTGAGGCACTAAAAGTGCGGATGTGTGGCGACTGTGCAAGACGAGAACCGGCTGCTCTGAAAGCCCTTCCTGCTCTTCACGTACGCTTTCTAGCAGCTCTACGGACACACACGCGTCAGCCTCTTCACTGTCCTACACAGCTAGCACGCTGGCAGTTACCGTCAACTTGGAAGCAGCCGCGCAGAAGGCAGTCGCCCTGCAACCGGCGAACAGCGCATCATCGCGGCTACACGCGAGCTGGCCGCACTCGGAGCTT
This sequence comes from Chlamydotis macqueenii, assembly GCF_036417535.1. Lineage (NCBI taxonomy): Eukaryota > Metazoa > Chordata > Aves > Otidiformes > Otididae > Chlamydotis > Chlamydotis macqueenii. The sequence goes on from NC_141558.1 coordinate 118,547,663, forward strand.
TCGCGGCTCTTCTCTCGCTCTTTCTCGCAGAGCTCCGGCGATGCACAACTCGAACCGCGAAAGCCGCAATGAGCTTTGTGCAAGCTGCGCAGAAGAAACAAGGCACTAAACCGGCAAATGTCCAGCTAATCTCCAACGTGAAAAGGGTCAGCAAGGAAAGCTCTTGCTAACAGCCCAGAAGCATTGCGACTCTTCTCTGGGTGATTTGCCCACCAACACTTCACATCAGCTCAAGCCGGCTGCCCGGAGGAAAAGAGGCTAGGAAAGATCGTAGCAGGCACGGTTGTTGCCGCACGAGAAGTGCCTGCTCCGGAGGCTTCTTGCGAGCAGCGCTAAAAGCACGCGAACATCGCGTTTCTGTGCTTTCCTGAACAGCTTGCGCTGGGACAGTTACAGCCGTGTTTTGCAAGCTGTCCGGGGTTCTGAGGCACTAAAAGTGCGGATGTGTGGCGACTGCCCAAGACGAGAACCGGCTGCTCTGAAAGCCCTTCCTGCTCTTCACGTACGCTTTCTAGCAGCTCTACGGACACACACGCGTCAGCCTCTTCACTGTCCTACACAGCTAGCACGCTGGCAGTTACCGTCAACTTGGAAGCAGCCGCGCAGAAGGCAGTCGCCCTGCAACCGGCGAACAGCGCATCATCACGGCTACACGCGAGCTGGCCGCACTCGGAGCTTTCGCGGCTCTTCTCTCGCTCTTTCTCGCAGAGCTCCGGCGATGCACAACTCGAACCGCGAAAGCCGCAATGAGCTTTGTGCAAGCTGCGCAGAAGAAACAAGGCACTAAACCGGCAAATGTCCAGCTAATCTCCCACGTGAAAAGGGTCAGCAAGGAAAGCTCTTGCTAACAGCCCAGAAGCATTGCGACTCTTCTCTGGGTGATTTGCCCACCAACACTTCACATCAGCTCAAGCCGGCTGCCCGGAGGAAAAGAGGCTAGGAAAGATCGTAGCAGGCACGGTTGTTGCTGCACGAGAAGTGCCTGCTCCTGAGGCTTCTTGCGAACAGCGCTAAAAGCACGCGAACATCGCGTTTCTCTGCTTTCCTGAACAGCTTGCGCTGGGACAGTTACAGCCGTGTTTTGCAAGCTGTCCGGGGTTCTGAGGCACTAAAAGTGCGGATGTGTGGCGACTGTCCAAGACGAGAACCGGCTGCTCTGAAAGCCCTTCCTGCTCTTCACGTACGCTTTCTAGCAGCTCTACGGACACACACGCGTCAGCCTCTTCACTGTCCTACACAGCTAGCACGCTGGCAGTTACCGTCAACTTGGAAGCAGCCGCGCAGAAGGCAGTCGCCCTGCAACCGGCGAACAGCGCATCATCGCGGCTACACGCGAGCTGGCCGCACTCGGAGCTTTCGCGGCTCTTCTCTCGCTCTTTCTCGCAGAGCTCCGGCGATGCACAACTCGAACCGCGAAAGCCGCAATGAGCTTTGTGCAAGCTGCGCAGAAGAAACAAGGCACTAAACCGGCAAATGTCCAGCTAATCTCCCACGTGAAAAGGGTCAGCAAGGAAAGCTCTTGCTAACAGCCCAGAAGCATTGCGACTCTTCTCTGGGTGATTTGCCCACCAACACTTCACATCAGCTCAAGCCGGCTGCCCGGAGGAAAAGAGGCTAGGAAAGATCGTAGCAGGCACGGTTGTTGCTGCACGAGAAGTGCCTGCTCCGGAGGCTTCTTGCGAACAGCGCTAAAAGCACGCGAACATCGCGTTTCTGTGCTTTCCTGAACAGCTTGCGCTGGGACAGTTACAGCCGTGTTTTGCAAGCTGTCCGGGGTTCTGAGGCACTAAAAGTGCGGATGTGTGGCGACTGTCCAAGACGAGAACCGGCTGCTCTGAAAGCCCTTCCTGCTCTTCACGTACGCTTTCTAGCAGCTCTACGGACACACACGCGTCAGCCTCTTCACTGTCCTACACAGCTAGCACGCTGGCAGTTACCGTCAACTTGGAAGCAGCCGCGCAGAAGGCAGTCGCCCTGCAACCGGCGAACAGCGCATCATCGCGGCTACACGCGAGCTGGCCGCACTCGGAGCTTTCGCGGCTCTTCTCTCGCTCTTTCTCGCAGAGCTCCGGCGATGCACAACTCGAACCGCGAAAGCCGCAATGAGCTTTGTGCAAGCTGCGCAGAAGAAACAAGGCACTAAACCGGCAAATGTCCAGCTAATCTCCCACGTGAAAAGGGTCAGCAAGGAAAGCTCTTGCTAACAGCCCAGAAGCATTGCGACTCTTCTCTGGGTGATTTGACCACCAACACTTCACATCAGCTCAAGCCGGCTGCCCGGAGGAAAAGAGGCTAGGAAAGATCGTAGCAGGCACGGTTGTTGCTGCACGAGAAGTGCCTGCTCCGGAGGCTTCTTGCGAACAGCGCTAAAAGCACGCGAACATCGCGTTTCTGTGCTTTCCTGAACAGCTTGCGCTGGGACAGTTACAGCCGTGTTTTGCAAGCTGTCCGGGGTTCTGAGGCACTAAAAGTGCGGATGTGTGGCGACTGTCCAAGACGAGAACCGGCTGCTCTGAAAGCCCTTCCTGCTCTTCACGTACGCTTTCTAGCAGCTCTACGGACACACACGCGTCAGCCTCTTCACTGTCCTACACAGCTAGCACGCTGGCAGTTACCGTCAACTTGGAAGCAGCCGCGCAGAAGGCAGTCGCCCTGCAACCGGCGAACAGCGCATCATCGCGGCTACACGCGAGCTGGCCGCACTCGGAGCTTTCGCGGCTCTTCTCTCGCTCTTTCTCGCAGAGCTCCGGCGATGCACAACTCGAACCGCGAAAGCCGCAATGAGCTTTGTGCAAGCTGCGCAGAAGAAACAAGGCACTAAACCGGCAAATGTCCAGCTAATCTCCCACGTGAAAAGGGTCAGCAAGGAAAGCTCTTGCTAACAGCCCAGAAGCATTGCGACTCTTCTCTGGGTGATTTGCCCACCAACACTTCACATCAGCTCAAGCCGGCTGCCCGGAGGAAAAGAGGCTAGGAAAGATCGTAGCAGGCACGGTTGTTGCTGCACGAGAAGTGCCTGCTCCGGAGGCTTCTTGCGAACAGCGCTAAAAGCACGCGAACATCGCGTTTCTGTGCTTTCCTGAACAGCTTGCGCTGGGACAGTTACAGCCGTGTTTTGCAAGCTGTCCGGGGTTCTGAGGCACTAAAAGTGCGGATGTGTGGCGACTGTCCAAGACGAGAACCGGCTGCTCTGAAAGCCCTTCCTGCTCTTCACGTACGGTTTCTAGCAGCTCTACGGACACACACGCGTCAGCCTCTTCACTGTCCTACACAGCTAGCACGCTGGCAGTTACCGTCAACTTGGAAGCAGCCGCGCAGAAGGCAGTCGCCCTGCAACCGGCGAACAGCGCATCATCGCGGCTACACGCGAGCTGGCCGCACTCGGAGCTTTCGCGGCTCTTCTCTCGCTCTTTCTCGCAGAGCTCCGGCGATGCACAACTCGAACCGCGAAAGCCGCAATGAGCTTTGTGCAAGCTGCGCAGAAGAAACAAGGCACTAAACCGGCAAATGTCCAGCTAATCTCCCACGTGAAAAGGGTCAGCAAGGAAAGCTCTTGCTAACAGCCCAGAAGCATTGCGACTCTTCTCTGGGTGATTTGCCCACCAACACTTCACATCAGCTCAAGCCGGCTGCCCGGAGGAAAAGAGGCTAGGAAAGATCGTAGCAGGCACGGTTGTTGCTGCACGAGAAGTGCCTGCTCCGGAGGCTTCTTGCGAGCAGCGCTAAAAGCACGCGAACATCGCGTTTCTGTGCTTTCCTGAACAGCTTGCGCTGGGACAGTTACAGCCGTGTTTTGCAAGCTGTCCGGGGTTCTGAGGCACTAAAAGTGCGGATGTGTGGCGACTGTGCAAGACGAGAACCGGCTGCTCTGAAAGCCCTTCCTGCTCTTCACGTACGCTTTCTAGCAGCTCTACGGACACACACGCGTCAGCCTCTTCACTGTCCTACACAGCTAGCACGCTGGCAGTTACCGTCAACTTGGAAGCAGCCGCGCAGAAGGCAGTCGCCCTGCAACCGGCGAACAGCGCATCATCGCGGCTACACGCGAGCTGGCCGCACTCGGAGCTTTCGCGGCTCTTCTCTCGCTCTTTCTCGCAGAGCTCCGGCGATGCACAACTCGAACCGCGAAAGCCGCAATGAGCTTTGTGCAAGCTGCGCAGAAGAAACAAGGCACTAAACCGGCAAATGTCCAGCTAATCTCCAACGTGAAAAGGGTCAGCAAGGAAAGCTCTTGCTAACAGCCCAGAAGCATTGCGACTCTTCTCTGGGTGATTTGCCCACCAACACTTCACATCAGCTCAAGCCGGCTGCCCGGAGGAAAAGAGGCTAGGAAAGATCGTAGCAGGCACGGTTGTTGCCGCACGAGAAGTGCCTGCTCCGGAGGCTTCTTGCGAGCAGCGCTAAAAGCACGCGAACATCGCGTTTCTGTGCTTTCCTGAACAGCTTGCGCTGGGACAGTTACAGCCGTGTTTTGCAAGCTGTCCGGGGTTCTGAGGCACTAAAAGTGCGGATGTGTGGCGACTGTGCAAGACGAGAACCGGCTGCTCTGAAAGCCCTTCCTGCTCTTCACGTACGCTTTCTAGCAGCTCTACGGACACACACGCGTCAGCCTCTTCACTGTCCTACACAGCTAGCACGCTGGCAGTTACCGTCAACTTGGAAGCAGCCGCGCAGAAGGCAGTCGCCCTGCAACCGGCGAACAGCGCATCATCGCGGCTACACGCGAGCTGGCCGCACTCGGAGCTTTCGCGGCTCTTCTCTCGCTCTTTCTCGCAGAGCTCCGGCGATGCACAACTCGAACCGCGAAAGCCGCAATGAGCTTTGTGCAAGCTGCGCAGAAGAAACAAGGCACTAAACCGGCAAATGTCCAGCTAATCTCCCACGTGAAAAGGGTCAGCAAGGAAAGCTCTTGCTAACAGCCCAGAAGCATTGCGACTCTTCTCTGGGTGATTTGCCCACCAACACTTCACATCAGCTCAAGCCGGCTGCCCGGAGGAAAAGAGGCTAGGAAAGATCGTAGCAGGCACGGTTGTTGCTGCACGAGAAGTGCCTGCTCCGGAGGCTTCTTGCGAACAGCGCTAAAAGCACGCGAACATCGCGTTTCTGTGCTTTCCTGAACAGCTTGCGCTGGGACAGTTACAGCCGTGTTTTGCAAGCTGTCCGGGGTTCTGAGGCACTAAAAGTGCGGATGTGTGGCGACTGTCCAAGACGAGAACCGGCTGCTCTGAAAGCCCTTCCTGCTCTTCACGTACGCTTTCTAGCAGCTCTACGGACACACACGCGTCAGCCTCTTCACTGTCCTACACAGCTAGCACGCTGGCAGTTACCGTCAACTTGGAAGCAGCCGCGCAGAAGGCAGTCGCCCTGCAACCGGCGAACAGCGCATCATCGCGGCTACACGCGAGCTGGCCGCACTCGGAGCTTTCGCGGCTCTTCTCTCGCTCTTTCTCGCAGAGCTCCGGCGATGCACAACTCGAACCGCGAAAGCCGCAATGAGCTTTGTGCAAGCTGCGCAGAAGAAACAAGGCACTAAACCGGCAAATGTCCAGCTAATCTCCCACGTGAAAAGGGTCAGCAAGGAAAGCTCTTGCTAACAGCCCAGAAGCATTGCGACTCTTCTCTGGGTGATTTGACCACCAACACTTCACATCAGCTCAAGCCGGCTGCCCGGAGGAAAAGAGGCTAGGAAAGATCGTAGCAGGCACGGTTGTTGCTGCACGAGAAGTGCCTGCTCCGGAGGCTTCTTGCGAGCAGCGCTAAAAGCACGCGAACATCGCGTTTCTGTGCTTTCCTGAACAGCTTGCGCTGGGACAGTTACAGCCGTGTTTTGCAAGCTGTCCGGGGTTCTGAGGCACTAAAAGTGCGGATGTGTGGCGACTGTGCAAGACGAGAACCGGCTGCTCTGAAAGCCCTTCCTGCTCTTCACGTACGCTTTCTAGCAGCTCTACGGACACACACGCGTCAGCCTCTTCACTGTCCTACACAGCTAGCACGCTGGCAGTTACCGTCAACTTGGAAGCAGCCGCGCAGAAGGCAGTCGCCCTGCAACCGGCGAACAGCGCATCATCGCGGCTACACGCGAGCTGGCCGCACTCGGAGCTTTCGCGGCTCTTCTCTCGCTCTTTCTCGCAGAGCTCCGGCGATGCACAACTCGAACCGCGAAAGCCGCAATGAGCTTTGTGCAAGCTGCGCAGAAGAAACAAGGCACTAAACCGGCAAATGTCCAGCTAATCTCCCACGTGAAAAGGGTCAGCAAGGAAAGCTCTTGCTAACAGCCCAGAAGCATTGCGACTCTTCTCTGGGTGATTTGCCCACCAACACTTCACATCAGCTCAAGCCGGCTGCCCGGAGGAAAAGAGGCTAGGAAAGATCGTAGCAGGCACGGTTGTTGCTGCACGAGAAGTGCCTGCTCCGGAGGCTTCTTGCGAACAGCGCTAAAAGCACGCGAACATCGCGTTTCTGTGCTTTCCTGAACAGCTTGCGCTGGGACAGTTACAGCCGTGTTTTGCAAGCTGTCCGGGGTTCTGAGGCACTAAAAGTGCGGATGTGTGGCGACTGTCCAAGACGAGAACCGGCTGCTCTGAAAGCCCTTCCTGCTCTTCACGTACGCTTTCTAGCAGCTCTACGGACACACACGCGTCAGCCTCTTCACTGTCCTACACAGCTAGCACGCTGGCAGTTACCGTCAACTTGGAAGCAGCCGCGCAGAAGGCAGTCGCCCTCCAACCGGCGAACAGCGCATCATCGCGGCTACACGCGAGCTGGCCGCACTCGGAGCTTTCGCGGCTCTTCTCTCGCTCTTTCTCGCAGAGCTCCGGCGATGCACAACTCGAACCGCGAAAGCCGCAATGAGCTTTGTGCAAGCTGCGCAGAAGAAACAAGGCACTAAACCGGCAAATGTCCAGCTAATCTCCCACGTGAAAAGGGTCAGCAAGGAAAGCTCTTGCTAACAGCCCAGAAGCATTGCGACTCTTCTCTGGGTGATTTGCCCACCAACACTTCACATCAGCTCAAGCCGGCTGCCCGGAGGAAAAGAGGCTAGGAAAGATCGTAGCAGGCACGGTTGTTGCTGCACGAGAAGTGCCTGCTCCGGAGGCTTCTTGCGAACAGCGCTAAAAGCACGCGAACATCGCGTTTCTGTGCTTTCCTGAACAGCTTGCGCTGGGACAGTTACAGCCGTGTTTTGCAAGCTGTCCGGGGTTCTGAGGCACTAAAAGTGCGGATGTGTGGCGACTGTCCAAGACGAGAACCGGCTGCTCTGAAAGCCCTTCCTGCTCTTCACGTACGCTTTCTAGCAGCTCTACGGACACACACGCGTCAGCCTCTTCACTGTCCTACACAGCTAGCACGCTGGCAGTTACCGTCAACTTGGAAGCAGCCGCGCAGAAGGCAGTCGCCCTGCAACCGGCGAACAGCGCATCATCGCGGCTACACGCGAGCTGGCCGCACTCGGAGCTTTCGCGGCTCTTCTCTCGCTCTTTCTCGCAGAGCTCCGGCGATGCACAACTCGAACCGCGAAAGCCGCAATGAGCTTTGTGCAAGCTGCGCAGAAGAAACAAGGCACTAAACCGGCAAATGTCCAGCTAATCTCCCACGTGAAAAGGGTCAGCAAGGAAAGCTCTTGCTAACAGCCCAGAAGCATTGCGACTCTTCTCTGGGTGATTTGCCCACCAACACTTCACATCAGCTCAAGCCGGCTGCCCGGAGGAAAAGAGGCTAGGAAAGATCGTAGCAGGCACGGTTGTTGCTGCACGAGAAGTGCCTGCTCCGGAGGCTTCTTGCGAGCAGCGCTAAAAGCACGCGAACATCGCGTTTCTGTGCTTTCCTGAACAGCTTGCGCTGGGACAGTTACAGCCGTGTTTTGCAAGCTGTCCGGGGTTCTGAGGCACTAAAAGTGCGGATGTGTGGCGACTGTCCAAGACGAGAACCGGCTGCTCTGAAAGCCCTTCCTGCTCTTCACGTACGCTTTCTAGCAGCTCTACGGACACACACGCGTCAGCCTCTTCACTGTCCTACACAGCTAGCACGCTGGCAGTTACCGTCAACTTGGAAGCAGCCGCGCAGAAGGCAGTCGCCCTGCAACCGGCGAACAGCGCATCATCGCGGCTACACGCGAGCTGGCCGCACTCGGAGCTTTCGCGGCTCTTCTCTCGCTCTTTCTCGCAGAGCTCCGGCGATGCACAACTCGAACCGCGAAAGCCGCAATGAGCTTTGTGCAAGCTGCGCAGAAGAAACAAGGCACTAAACCGGCAAATGTCCAGCTAATCTCCCACGTGAAAAGGGTCAGCAAGGAAAGCTCTTGCTAACAGCCCAGAAGCATTGCGACTCTTCTCTGGGTGATTTGCCCACCAACACTTCACATCAGCTCAAGCCGGCTGCCCGGAGGAAAAGAGGCTAGGAAAGATCGTAGCAGGCACGGTTGTTGCTGCACGAGAAGTGCCTGCTCCGGAGGCTTCTTGCGAACAGCGCTAAAAGCACGCGAACATCGCGTTTCTGTGCTTTCCTGAACAGCTTGCGCTGGGACAGTTACAGCCGTGTTTTGCAAGCTGTCCGGGGTTCTGAGGCACTAAAAGTGCGGATGTGTGGCGACTGTCCAAGACGAGAACCGGCTGCTCTGAAAGCCCTTCCTGCTCTTCACGTACGCTTTCTAGCAGCTCTACGGACACACACGCGTCAGCCTCTTCACTGTCCTACACAGCTAGCACGCTGGCAGTTACCGTCAACTTGGAAGCAGCCGCGCAGAAGGCAGTCGCCCTGCAACCGGCGAACAGCGCATCATCGCGGCTACACGCGAGCTGGCCGCACTCGGAGCTTTCGCGGCTCTTCTCTCGCTCTTTCTCGCAGAGCTCCGGCGATGCACAACTCGAACCGCGAAAGCCGCAATGAGCTTTGTGCAAGCTGCGCAGAAGAAACAAGGCACTAAACCGGCAAATGTCCAGCTAATCTCCCACGTGAAAAGGGTCAGCAAGGAAAGCTCTTGCTAACAGCCCAGAAGCATTGCGACTCTTCTCTGGGTGATTTGACCACCAACACTTCACATCAGCTCAAGCCGGCTGCCCGGAGGAAAAGAGGCTAGGAAAGATCGTAGCAGGCACGGTTGTTGCTGCACGAGAAGTGCCTGCTCCGGAGGCTTCTTGCGAGCAGCGCTAAAAGCACGCGAACATCGCGTTTCTGTGCTTTCCTGAACAGCTTGCGCTGGGACAGTTACAGCCGTGTTTTGCAAGCTGTCCGGGGTTCTGAGGCACTAAAAGTGCGGATGTGTGGCGACTGTCCAAGACGAGAACCGGCTGCTCTGAAAGCCCTTCCTGCTCTTCACGTACGGTTTCTAGCAGCTCTACGGACACACACGCGTCAGCCTCTTCACTGTCCTACACAGCTAGCACGCTGGCAGTTACCGTCAACTTGGAAGCAGCCGCGCAGAAGGCAGTCGCCCTGCAACCGGCGAACAGCGCATCATCGCGGCTACACGCGAGCTGGCCGCACTCGGAGCTTTCGCGGCTCTTCTCTCGCTCTTTCTCGCAGAGCTCCGGCGATGCACAACTCGAACCGCGAAAGCCGCAATGAGCTTTGTGCAAGCTGCGCAGAAGAAACAAGGCACTAAACCGGCAAATGTCCAGCTAATCTCCCACGTGAAAAGGGTCAGCAAGGAAAGCTCTTGCTAACAGCCCAGAAGCATTGCGACTCTTCTCTGGGTGATTTGCCCACCAACACTTCACATCAGCTCAAGCCGGCTGCCCGGAGGAAAAGAGGCTAGGAAAGATCGTAGCAGGCACGGTTGTTGCTGCACGAGAAGTGCCTGCTCCGGAGGCTTCTTGCGAGCAGCGCTAAAAGCACGCGAACATCGCGTTTCTGTGCTTTCCTGAACAGCTTGCGCTGGGACAGTTACAGCCGTGTTTTGCAAGCTGTCCGGGGTTCTGAGGCACTAAAAGTGCGGATGTGTGGCGACTGTCCAAGACGAGAACCGGCTGCTCTGAAAGCCCTTCCTGCTCTTCACGTACGCTTTCTAGCAGCTCTACGGACACACACGCGTCAGCCTCTTCACTGTCCTACACAGCTAGCACGCTGGCAGTTACCGTCAACTTGGAAGCAGCCGCGCAGAAGGCAGTCGCCCTGCAACCGGCGAACAGCGCATCATCGCGGCTACACGCGAGCTGGCCGCACTCGGAGCTTTCGCGGCTCTTCTCTCGCTCTTTCTCGCAGAGCTCCGGCGATGCACAACTCGAACCGCGAAAGCCGCAATGAGCTTTGTGCAAGCTGCGCAGAAGAAACAAGGCACTAAACCGGCAAATGTCCAGCTAATCTCCCACGTGAAAAAGGTCAGCAAGGAAAGCTCTTGCTAACAGCCCAGAAGCATTGCGACTCTTCTCTGGGTGATTTGCCCACCAACACTTCACATCAGCTCAAGCCGGCTGCCCGGAGGAAAAGAGGCTAGGAAAGATCGTAGCAGGCACGGTTGTTGCTGCACGAGAAGTGCCTGCTCCGGAGGCTTCTTGCGAACAGCGCTAAAAGCACGCGAACATCGCGTTTCTGTGCTTTCCTGAACAGCTTGCGCTGGGACAGTTACAGCCGTGTTTTGCAAGCTGTCCGGGGTTCTGAGGCACTAAAAGTGCGGATGTGTGGCGACTGTCCAAGACGAGAACCGGCTGCTCTGAAAGCCCTTCCTGCTCTTCACGTACGCTTTCTAGCAGCTCTACGGACACACACGCGTCAGCCTCTTCACTGTCCTACACAGCTAGCACGCTGGCAGTTACCGTCAACTTGGAAGCAGCCGCGCAGAAGGCAGTCGCCCTGCAACCGGCGAACAGCGCATCATCGCGGCTACACGCGAGCTGGCCGCACTCGGAGCTTTCGCGGCTCTTCTCTCGCTCTTTCTCGCAGAGCTCCGGCGATGCACAACTCGAACCGCGAAAGCCGCAATGAGCTTTGTGCAAGCTGCGCAGAAGAAACAAGGCACTAAACCGGCAAATGTCCAGCTAATCTCCCACGTGAAAAGGGTCAGCAAGGAAAGCTCTTGCTAACAGCCCAGAAGCATTGCGACTCTTCTCTGGGTGATTTGCCCACCAACACTTCACATCAGCTCAAGCCGGCTGCCCGGAGGAAAAGAGGCTAGGAAAGATCGTAGCAGGCACGGTTGTTGCTGCACGAGAAGTGCCTGCTCCGGAGGCTTCTTGCGAACAGCGCTAAAAGCACGCGAACATCGCGTTTCTGTGCTTTCCTGAACAGCTTGCGCTGGGACAGTTACAGCCGTGTTTTGCAAGCTGTCCGGGGTTCTGAGGCACTAAAAGTGCGGATGTGTGGCGACTGTCCAAGACGAGAACCGGCTGCTCTGAAAGCCCTTCCTGCTCTTCACGTACGCTTTCTAGCAGCTCTACGGACACACACGCGTCAGCCTCTTCACTGTCCTACACAGCTAGCACGCTGGCAGTTACCGTCAACTTGGAAGCAGCCGCGCAGAAGGCAGTCGCCCTGCAACCGGCGAACAGCGCATCATCGCGGCTACACGCGAGCTGGCCGCACTCGGAGCTTTCGCGGCTCTTCTCTCGCTCTTTCTCGCAGAGCTCCGGCGATGCACAACTCGAACCGCGAAAGCCGCAATGAGCTTTGTGCAAGCTGCGCAGAAGAAACAAGGCACTAAACCGGCAAATGTCCAGCTAATCTCCCACGTGAAAAGGGTCAGCAAGGAAAGCTCTTGCTAACAGCCCAGAAGCATTGCGACTCTTCTCTGGGTGATTTGACCACCAACACTTCACATCAGCTCAAGCCGGCTGCCCGGAGGAAAAGAGGCTAGGAAAGATCGTAGCAGGCACGGTTGTTGCTGCACGAGAAGTGCCTGCTCCGGAGGCTTCTTGCGAGCAGCGCTAAAAGCACGCGAACATCGCGTTTCTGTGCTTTCCTGAACAGCTTGCGCTGGGACAGTTACAGCCGTGTTTTGCAAGCTGTCCGGGGTTCTGAGGCACTAAAAGTGCGGATGTGTGGCGACTGTGCAAGACGAGAACCGGCTGCTCTGAAAGCCCTTCCTGCTCTTCACGTACGCTTTCTAGCAGCTCTACGGACACACACGCGTCAGCCTCTTCACTGTCCTACACAGCTAGCACGCTGGCAGTTACCGTCAACTTGGAAGCAGCCGCGCAGAAGGCAGTCGCCCTGCAACCGGCGAACAGCGCATCATCGCGGCTACACGCGAGCTGGCCGCACTCGGAGCTTTCGCGGCTCTTCTCTCGCTCTTTCTCGCAGAGCTCCGGCGATGCACAACTCGAACCGCGAAAGCCGCAATGAGCTTTGTGCAAGCTGCGCAGAAGAAACAAGGCACTAAACCGGCAAATGTCCAGCTAATCTCCCACGTGAAAAGGGTCAGCAAGGAAAGCTCTTGCTAACAGCCCAGAAGCATTGCGACTCTTCTCTGGGTGATTTGCCCACCAACACTTCACATCAGCTCAAGCCGGCTGCCCGGAGGAAAAGAGGCTAGGAAAGATCGTAGCAGGCACGGTTGTTGCTGCACGAGAAGTGCCTGCTCCGGAGGCTTCTTGCGAACAGCGCTAAAAGCACGCGAACATCGCGTTTCTGTGCTTTCCTGAACAGCTTGCGCTGGGACAGTTACAGCCGTGTTTTGCAAGCTGTCCGGGGTTCTGAGGCACTAAAAGTGCGGATGTGTGGCGACTGTCCAAGACGAGAACCGGCTGCTCTGAAAGCCCTTCCTGCTCTTCACGTACGCTTTCTAGCAGCTCTACGGACACACACGCGTCAGCCTCTTCACTGTCCTACACAGCTAGCACGCTGGCAGTTACCGTCAACTTGGAAGCAGCCGCGCAGAAGGCAGTCGCCCTGCAACCGGCGAACAGCGCATCATCGCGGCTACACGCGAGCTGGCCGCACTCGGAGCTTTCGCGGCTCTTCTCTCGCTCTTTCTCGCAGAGCTCCGGCGATGCACAACTCGAACCGCGAAAGCCGCAATGAGCTTTGTGCAAGCTGCGCAGAAGAAACAAGGCACTAAACCGGCAAATGTCCAGCTAATCTCCCACGTGAAAAGGGTCAGCAAGGAAAGCTCTTGCTAACAGCCCAGAAGCATTGCGACTCTTCTCTGGGTGATTTGCCCACCAACACTTCACATCAGCTCAAGCCGGCTGCCCGGAGGAAAAGAGGCTAGGAAAGATCGTAGCAGGCACGGTTGTTGCTGCACGAGAAGTGCCTGCTCCGGAGGCTTCTTGCGAACAGCGCTAAAAGCACGCGAACATCGCGTTTCTGTGCTTTCCTGAACAGCTTGCGCTGGGACAGTTACAGCCGTGTTTTGCAAGCTGTCCGGGGTTCTGAGGCACTAAAAGTGCGGATGTGTGGCGACTGTCCAAGACGAGAACCGGCTGCTCTGAAAGCCCTTCCTGCTCTTCACGTACGGTTTCTAGCAGCTCTACGGACACACACGCGTCAGCCTCTTCACTGTCCTACACAGCTAGCACGCTGGCAGTTACCGTCAACTTGGAAGCAGCCGCGCAGAAGGCAGTCGCCCTGCAACCGGCGAACAGCGCATCATCGCGGCTACACGCGAGCTGGCCGCACTCGGAGCTTTCGCGGCTCTTCTCTCGCTCTTTCTCGCAGAGCTCCGGCGATGCACAACTCGAACCGCGAAAGCCGCAATGAGCTTTGTGCAAGCTGCGCAGAAGAAACAAGGCACTAAACCGGCAAATGTCCAGCTAATCTCCCACGTGAAAAGGGTCAGCAAGGAAAGCTCTTGCTAACAGCCCAGAAGCATTGCGACTCTTCTCTGGGTGATTTGCCCACCAACACTTCACATCAGCTCAAGCCGGCTGCCCGGAGGAAAAGAGGCTAGGAAAGATCGTAGCAGGCACGGTTGTTGCTGCACGAGAAGTGCCTGCTCCGGAGGCTTCTTGCGAACAGCGCTAAAAGCACGCGAACATCGCGTTTCTGTGCTTTCCTGAACAGCTTGCGCTGGGACAGTTACAGCCGTGTTTTGCAAGCTGTCCGGGGTTCTGAGGCACTAAAAGTGCGGATGTGTGGCGACTGTCCAAGACGAGAACCGGCTGCTCTGAAAGCCCTTCCTGCTCTTCACGTACGCTTTCTAGCAGCTCTACGGACACACACGCGTCAGCCTCTTCACTGTCCTACACAGCTAGCACGCTGGCAGTTACCGTCAACTTGGAAGCAGCCGCGCAGAAGGCAGTCGCCCTGCAACCGGCGAACAGCGCATCATCGCGGCTACACGCGAGCTGGCCGCACTCGGAGCTTTCGCGGCTCTTCTCTCGCTCTTTCTCGCAGAGCTCCGGCGATGCACAACTCGAACCGCGAAAGCCGCAATGAGCTTTGTGCAAGCTGCGCAGAAGAAACAAGGCACTAAACCGGCAAATGTCCAGCTAATCTCCCACGTGAAAAGGGTCAGCAAGGAAAGCTCTTGCTAACAGCCCAGAAGCATTGCGACTCTTCTCTGGGTGATTTGCCCACCAACACTTCACATCAGCTCAAGCCGGCTGCCCGGAGGAAAAGAGGCTAGGAAAGATCGTAGCAGGCACGGTTGTTGCTGCACGAGAAGTGCCTGCTCCGGAGGCTTCTTGCGAACAGCGCTAAAAGCACGCGAACATCGCGTTTCTGTGCTTTCCTGAACAGCTTGCGCTGGGACAGTTACAGCCGTGTTTTGCAAGCTGTCCGGGGTTCTGAGGCACTAAAAGTGCGGATGTGTGGCGACTGTGCAAGACGAGAACCGGCTGCTCTGAAAGCCCTTCCTGCTCTTCACGTACGCTTTCTAGCAGCTCTACGGACACACACGCGTCAGCCTCTTCACTGTCCTACACAGCTAGCACGCTGGCAGTTACCGTCAACTTGGAAGCAGCCGCGCAGAAGGCAGTCGCCCTGCAACCGGCGAACAGCGCATCATCGCGGCTACACGCGAGCTGGCCGCACTCGGAGCTTTCGCGGCTCTTCTCTCGCTCTTTCTCGCAGAGCTCCGGCGATGCACAACTCGAACCGCGAAAGCCGCAATGAGCTTTGTGCAAGCTGCGCAGAAGAAACAAGGCACTAAACCGGCAAATGTCCAGCTAATCTCCCACGTGAAAAGGGTCAGCAAGGAAAGCTCTTGCTAACAGCCCAGAAGCATTGCGACTCTTCTCTGGGTGATTTGACCACCAACACTTCACATCAGCTCAAGCCGGCTGCCCGGAGGAAAAGAGGCTAGGAAAGATCGTAGCAGGCACGGTTGTTGCTGCACGAGAAGTGCCTGCTCCGGAGGCTTCTTGCGAGCAGCGCTAAAAGCACGCGAACATCGCGTTTCTGTGCTTTCCTGAACAGCTTGCGCTGGGACAGTTACAGCCGTGTTTTGCAAGCTGTCCGGGGTTCTGAGGCACTAAAAGTGCGGATGTGTGGCGACTGTCCAAGACGAGAACCGGCTGCTCTGAAAGCCCTTCCTGCTCTTCACGTACGCTTTCTAGCAGCTCTACGGACACACACGCGTCAGCCTCTTCACTGTCCTACACAGCTAGCACGCTGGCAGTTACCGTCAACTTGGAAGCAGCCGCGCAGAAGGCAGTCGCCCTGCAACCGGCGAACAGCGCATCATCGCGGCTACACGCGAGCTGGCCGCACTCGGAGCTTTCGCGGCTCTTCTCTCGCTCTTTCTCGCAGAGCTCCGGCGATGCACAACTCGAACCGCGAAAGCCGCAATGAGCTTTGTGCAAGCTGCGCAGAAGAAACAAGGCACTAAACCGGCAAATGTCCAGCTAATCTCCCACGTGAAAAGGGTCAGCAAGGAAAGCTCTTGCTAACAGCCCAGAAGCATTGCGACTCTTCTCTGGGTGATTTGACCACCAACACTTCACATCAGCTCAAGCCGGCTGCCCGGAGGAAAAGAGGCTAGGAAAGATCGTAGCAGGCACGGTTGTTGCTGCACGAGAAGTGCCTGCTCCGGAGGCTTCTTGCGAGCAGCGCTAAAAGCACGCGAACATCGCGTTTCTGTGCTTTCCTGAACAGCTTGCGCTGGGACAGTTACAGCCGTGTTTTGCAAGCTGTCCGGGGTTCTGAGGCACTAAAAGTGCGGATGTGTGGCGACTGTCCAAGACGAGAACCGGCTGCTCTGAAAGCCCTTCCTGCTCTTCACGTACGGTTTCTAGCAGCTCTACGGACACACACGCGTCAGCCTCTTCACTGTCCTACACAGCTAGCACGCTGGCAGTTACCGTCAACTTGGAAGCAGCCGCGCAGAAGGCAGTCGCCCTGCAACCGGCGAACAGCGCATCATCGCGGCTACACGCGAGCTGGCCGCACTCGGAGCTTTCGCGGCTCTTCTCTCGCTCTTTCTCGCAGAGCTCCGGCGATGCACAACTCGAACTGCGAAAGCCGCAATGAGCTTTGTGCAAGCTGCGCAGAAGAAACAAGGCACTAAACCGGCAAATGTCCAGCTAATCTCCCACGTGAAAAGGGTCAGCAAGGAAAGCTCTTGCTAACAGCCCAGAAGCATTGCGACTCTTCTCTGGGTGATTTGCCCACCAACACTTCACATCAGCTCAAGCCGGCTGCCCGGAGGAAAAGAGGCTAGGAAAGATCGTAGCAGGCACGGTTGTTGCTGCACGAGAAGTGCCTGCTCCGGAGGCTTCTTGCGAGCAGCGCTAAAAGCACGCGAACATCGCGTTTCTGTGCTTTCCTGAACAGCTTGCGCTGGGACAGTTACAGCCGTGTTTTGCAAGCTGTCCGGGGTTCTGAGGCACTAAAAGTGCGGATGTGTGGCGACTGTCCAAGACGAGAACCGGCTGCTCTGAAAGCCCTTCCTGCTCTTCACGTACGCTTTCTAGCAGCTCTACGGACACACACGCGTCAGCCTCTTCACTGTCCTACACAGCTAGCACGCTGGCAGTTACCGTCAACTTGGAAGCAGCCGCGCAGAAGGCAGTCGCCCTGCAACCGGCGAACAGCGCATCATCGCGGCTACACGCGAGCTGGCCGCACTCGGAGCTTTCGCGGCTCTTCTCTCGCTCTTTCTCGCAGAGCTCCGGCGATGCACAACTCGAACCGCGAAAGCCGCAATGAGCTTTGTGCAAGCTGCGCAGAAGAAACAAGGCACTAAACCGGCAAATGTCCAGCTAATCTCCCACGTGAAAAGGGTCAGCAAGGAAAGCTCTTGCTAACAGCCCAGAAGCATTGCGACTCTTCTCTGGGTGATTTGCCCACCAACACTTCACATCAGCTCAAGCCGGCTGCCCGGAGGAAAAGAGGCTAGGAAAGATCGTAGCAGGCACGGTTGTTGCTGCACGAGAAGTGCCTGCTCCGGAGGCTTCTTGCGAACAGCGCTAAAAGCACGCGAACATCGCGTTTCTGTGCTTTCCTGAACAGCTTGCGCTGGGACAGTTACAGCCGTGTTTTGCAAGCTGTCCGGGGTTCTGAGGCACTAAAAGTGCGGATGTGTGGCGACTGCCCAAGACGAGAACCGGCTGCTCTGAAAGCCCTTCCTGCTCTTCACGTACGCTTTCTAGCAGCTCTACGGACACACACGCGTCAGCCTCTTCACTGTCCTACACAGCTAGCACGCTGGCAGTTACCGTCAACTTGGAAGCAGCCGCGCAGAAGGCAGTCGCCCTGCAACCGGCGAACAGCGCATCATCGCGGCTACACGCGAGCTGGCCGCACTCGGAGCTTTCGCGGCTCTTCTCTCGCTCTTTCTCGCAGAGCTCCGGCGATGCACAACTCGAACCGCGAAAGCCGCAATGAGCTTTGTGCAAGCTGCGCAGAAGAAACAAGGCACTAAACCGGCAAATGTCCAGCTAATCTCCAACGTGAAAAGGGTCAGCAAGGAAAGCTCTTGCTAACAGCCCAGAAGCATTGCGACTCTTCTCTGGGTGATTTGCCCACCAACACTTCACATCAGCTCAAGCTGGCTGCCCGGAGGAAAAGAGGCTAGGAAAGATCGTAGCAGGCACGGTTGTTGCTGCACGAGAAGTGCCTGCTCCGGAGGCTTCTTGCGAGCAGCGCTAAAAGCACGCGAACATCGCGTTTCTGTGCTTTCCTGAACAGCTTGCGCTGGGACAGTTACAGCCGTGTTTTGCAAGCTGTCCGGGGTTCTGAGGCACTAAAAGTGCGGATGTGTGGCGACTGTGCAAGACGAGAACCGGCTGCTCTGAAAGCCCTTCCTGCTCTTCACGTACGCTTTCTAGCAGCTCTACGGACACACACGCGTCAGCCTCTTCACTGTCCTACACAGCTAGCACGCTGGCAGTTACCGTCAACTTGGAAGCAGCCGCGCAGAAGGCAGTCGCCCTGCAACCGGCGAACAGCGCATCATCGCGGCTACACGCGAGCTGGCCGCACTCGGAGCTTTCGCGGCTCTTCTCTCGCTCTTTCTCGCAGAGCTCCGGCGATGCACAACTCGAACCGCGAAAGCCGCAATGAGCTTTGTGCAAGCTGCGCAGAAGAAACAAGGCACTAAACCGGCAAATGTCCAGCTAATCTCCCACGTGAAAAGGGTCAGCAAGGAAAGCTCTTGCTAACAGCCCAGAAGCATTGCGACTCTTCTCTGGGTGATTTGCCCACCAACACTTCACATCAGCTCAAGCCGGCTGCCCGGAGGAAAAGAGGCTAGGAAAGATCGTAGCAGGCACGGTTGTTGCTGCACGAGAAGTGCCTGCTCCGGAGGCTTCTTGCGAGCAGCGCTAAAAGCACGCGAACATCGCGTTTCTGTGCTTTCCTGAACAGCTTGCGCTGGGACAGTTACAGCCGTGTTTTGCAAGCTGTCCGGGGTTCTGAGGCACTAAAAGTGCGGATGTGTGGCGACTGTGCAAGACGAGAACCGGCTGCTCTGAAAGCCCTTCCTGCTCTTCACGTACGCTTTCTAGCAGCTCTACGGACACACACGCGTCAGCCTCTTCACTGTCCTACACAGCTAGCACGCTGGCACTTACCGTCAACTTGGAAGCAGCCGCGCAGAAGGCAGTCGCCCTCCAACCGGCGAACAGCGCATCATCGCGGCTACACGCGAGCTGGCCGCACTCGGAGCTTTCGCGGCTCTTCTCTCGCTCTTTCTCGCAGAGCTCCGGCGATGCACAACTCGAACCGCGAAAGCCGCAATGAGCTTTGTGCAAGCTGCGCAGAAGAAACAAGGCACTAAACCGGCAAATGTCCAGCTAATCTCCCACGTGAAAAGGGTCAGCAAGGAAAGCTCTTGCTAACAGCCCAGAAGCATTGCGACTCTTCTCTGGGTGATTTGCCCACCAACACTTCACATCAGCTCAAGCCGGCTGCCCGGAGGAAAAGAGGCTAGGAAAGATCGTAGCAGGCACGGTTGTTGCTGCACGAGAAGTGCCTGCTCCGGAGGCTTCTTGCGAACAGCGCTAAAAGCACGCGAACATCGCGTTTCTGTGCTTTCCTGAACAGCTTGCGCTGGGACAGTTACAGCCGTGTTTTGCAAGCTGTCCGGGGTTCTGAGGCACTAAAAGTGCGGATGTGTGGCGACTGTCCAAGACGAGAACCGGCTGCTCTGAAAGCCCTTCCTGCTCTTCACGTACGCTTTCTAGCAGCTCTACGGACACACACGCGTCAGCCTCTTCACTGTCCTACACAGCTAGCACGCTGGCACTTACCGTCAACTTGGAAGCAGCCGCGCAGAAGGCAGTCGCCCTCCAACCGGCGAACAGCGCATCATCGCGGCTACACGCGAGCTGGCCGCACTCGGAGCTTTCGCGGCTCTTCTCTCGCTCTTTCTCGCAGAGCTCCGGCGATGCACAACTCGAACCGCGAAAGCCGCAATGAGCTTTGTGCAAGCTGCGCAGAAGAAACAAGGCACTAAACCGGCAAATGTCCAGCTAATCTCCCACGTGAAAAGGGTCAGCAAGGAAAGCTCTTGCTAACAGCCCAGAAGCATTGCGACTCTTCTCTGGGTGATTTGCCCACCAACACTTCACATCAGCTCAAGCCGGCTGCCCGGAGGAAAAGAGGCTAGGAAAGATCGTAGCAGGCACGGTTGTTGCTGCACGAGAAGTGCCTGCTCCGGAGGCTTCTTGCGAACAGCGCTAAAAGCACGCGAACATCGCGTTTCTGTGCTTTCCTGAACAGCTTGCGCTGGGACAGTTACAGCCGTGTTTTGCAAGCTGTCCGGGGTTCTGAGGCACTAAAAGTGCGGATGTGTGGCGACTGTCCAAGACGAGAACCGGCTGCTCTGAAAGCCCTTCCTGCTCTTCACGTACGCTTTCTAGCAGCTCTACGGACACACACGCGTCAGCCTCTTCACTGTCCTACACAGCTAGCACGCTGGCAGTTACCGTCAACTTGGAAGCAGCCGCGCAGAAGGCAGTCGCCCTGCAACCGGCGAACAGCGCATCATCGCGGCTACACGCGAGCTGGCCGCACTCGGAGCTTTCGCGGCTCTTCTCTCGCTCTTTCTCGCAGAGCTCCGGCGATGCACAACTCGAACCGCGAAAGCCGCAATGAGCTTTGTGCAAGCTGCGCAGAAGAAACAAGGCACTAAACCGGCAAATGTCCAGCTAATCTCCCACGTGAAAAGGGTCAGCAAGGAAAGCTCTTGCTAACAGCCCAGAAGCATTGCGACTCTTCTCTGGGTGATTTGCCCACCAACACTTCACATCAGCTCAAGCCGGCTGCCCGGAGGAAAAGAGGCTAGGAAAGATCGTAGCAGGCACGGTTGTTGCTGCACGAGAAGTGCCTGCTCCGGAGGCTTCTTGCGAGCAGCGCTAAAAGCACGCGAACATCGCGTTTCTGTGCTTTCCTGAACAGCTTGCGCTGGGACAGTTACAGCCGTGTTTTGCAAGCTGTCCGGGGTTCTGAGGCACTAAAAGTGCGGATGTGTGGCGACTGTCCAAGACGAGAACCGGCTGCTCTGAAAGCCCTTCCTGCTCTTCACGTACGGTTTCTAGCAGCTCTACGGACACACACGCGTCAGCCTCTTCACTGTCCTACACAGCTAGCACGCTGGCAGTTACCGTCAACTTGGAAGCAGCCGCGCAGAAGGCAGTCGCCCTGCAACCGGCGAACAGCGCATCATCGCGGCTACACGCGAGCTGGCCGCACTCGGAGCTTTCGCGGCTCTTCTCTCGCTCTTTCTCGCAGAGCTCCGGCGATGCACAACTCGAACCGCGAAAGCCGCAATGAGCTTTGTGCAAGCTGCGCAGAAGAAACAAGGCACTAAACCGGCAAATGTCCAGCTAATCTCCCACGTGAAAAGGGTCAGCAAGGAAAGCTCTTGCTAACAGCCCAGAAGCATTGCGACTCTTCTCTGGGTGATTTGCCCACCAACACTTCACATCAGCTCAAGCCGGCTGCCCGGAGGAAAAGAGGCTAGGAAAGATCGTAGCAGGCACGGTTGTTGCTGCACGAGAAGTGCCTGCTCCGGAGGCTTCTTGCGAACAGCGCTAAAAGCACGCGAACATCGCGTTTCTGTGCTTTCCTGAACAGCTTGCGCTGGGACAGTTACAGCCGTGTTTTGCAAGCTGTCCGGGGTTCTGAGGCACTAAAAGTGCGGATGTGTGGCGACTGTCCAAGACGAGAACCGGCTGCTCTGAAAGCCCTTCCTGCTCTTCACGTACGCTTTCTAGCAGCTCTACGGACACACACGCGTCAGCCTCTTCACTGTCCTACACAGCTAGCACGCTGGCAGTTACCGTCAACTTGGAAGCAGCCGCGCAGAAGGCAGTCGCCCTGCAACCGGCGAACAGCGCATCATCGCGGCTACACGCGAGCTGGCCGCACTCGGAGCTTTCGCGGCTCTTCTCTCGCTCTTTCTCGCAGAGCTCCGGCGATGCACAACTCGAACCGCGAAAGCCGCAATGAGCTTTGTGCAAGCTGCGCAGAAGAAACAAGGCACTAAACCGGCAAATGTCCAGCTAATCTCCCACGTGAAAAGGGTCAGCAAGGAAAGCTCTTGCTAACAGCCCAGAAGCATTGCGACTCTTCTCTGGGTGATTTGCCCACCAACACTTCACATCAGCTCAAGCCGGCTGCCCGGAGGAAAAGAGGCTAGGAAAGATCGTAGCAGGCACGGTTGTTGCTGCACGAGAAGTGCCTGCTCCGGAGGCTTCTTGCGAACAGCGCTAAAAGCACGCGAACATCGCGTTTCTGTGCTTTCCTGAACAGCTTGCGCTGGGACAGTTACAGCCGTGTTTTGCAAGCTGTCCGGGGTTCTGAGGCACTAAAAGTGCGGATGTGTGGCGACTGTCCAAGACGAGAACCGGCTGCTCTGAAAGCCCTTCCTGCTCTTCACGTACGCTTTCTAGCAGCTCTACGGACACACACGCGTCAGCCTCTTCACTGTCCTACACAGCTAGCACGCTGGCAGTTACCGTCAACTTGGAAGCAGCCGCGCAGAAGGCAGTCGCCCTGCAACCGGCGAACAGCGCATCATCGCGGCTACACGCGAGCTGGCCGCACTCGGAGCTTTCGCGGCTCTTCTCTCGCTCTTTCTCGCAGAGCTCCGGCGATGCACAACTCGAACCGCGAAAGCCGCAATGAGCTTTGTGCAAGCTGCGCAGAAGAAACAAGGCACTAAACCGGCAAATGTCCAGCTAATCTCCAACGTGAAAAGGGTCAGCAAGGAAAGCTCTTGCTAACAGCCCAGAAGCATTGCGACTCTTCTCTGGGTGATTTGCCCACCAACACTTCACATCAGCTCAAGCCGGCTGCCCGGAGGAAAAGAGGCTAGGAAAGATCGTAGCAGGCACGGTTGTTGCCGCACGAGAAGTGCCTGCTCCGGAGGCTTCTTGCGAGCAGCGCTAAAAGCACGCGAACATCGCGTTTCTGTGCTTTCCTGAACAGCTTGCGCTGGGACAGTTACAGCCGTGTTTTGCAAGCTGTCCGGGGTTCTGAGGCACTAAAAGTGCGGATGTGTGGCGACTGTGCAAGACGAGAACCGGCTGCTCTGAAAGCCCTTCCTGCTCTTCACGTACGCTTTCTAGCAGCTCTACGGACACACACGCGTCAGCCTCTTCACTGTCCTACACAGCTAGCACGCTGGCAGTTACCGTCAACTTGGAAGCAGCCGCGCAGAAGGCAGTCGCCCTGCAACCGGCGAACAGCGCATCATCGCGGCTACACGCGAGCTGGCCGCACTCGGAGCTTTCGCGGCTCTTCTCTCGCTCTTTCTCGCAGAGCTCCGGCGATGCACAACTCGAACCGCGAAAGCCGCAATGAGCTTTGTGCAAGCTGCGCAGAAGAAACAAGGCACTAAACCGGCAAATGTCCAGCTAATCTCCCACGTGAAAAGGGTCAGCAAGGAAAGCTCTTGCTAACAGCCCAGAAGCATTGCGACTCTTCTCTGGGTGATTTGCCCACCAACACTTCACATCAGCTCAAGCCGGCTGCCCGGAGGAAAAGAGGCTAGGAAAGATCGTAGCAGGCACGGTTGTTGCTGCACGAGAAGTGCCTGCTCCGGAGGCTTCTTGCGAGCAGCGCTAAAAGCACGCGAACATCGCGTTTCTGTGCTTTCCTGAACAGCTTGCGCTGGGACAGTTACAGCCGTGTTTTGCAAGCTGTCCGGGGTTCTGAGGCACTAAAAGTGCGGATGTGTGGCGACTGTCCAAGACGAGAACCGGCTGCTCTGAAAGCCCTTCCTGCTCTTCACGTACGGTTTCTAGCAGCTCTACGGACACACACGCGTCAGCCTCTTCACTGTCCTACACAGCTAGCACGCTGGCAGTTACCGTCAACTTGGAAGCAGCCGCGCAGAAGGCAGTCGCCCTGCAACCGGCGAACAGCGCATCATCGCGGCTACACGCGAGCTGGCCGCACTCGGAGCTTTCGCGGCTCTTCTCTCGCTCTTTCTCGCAGAGCTCCGGCGATGCACAACTCGAACCGCGAAAGCCGCAATGAGCTTTGTGCAAGCTGCGCAGAAGAAACAAGGCACTAAACCGGCAAATGTCCAGCTAATCTCCCACGTGAAAAGGGTCAGCAAGGAAAGCTCTTGCTAACAGCCCAGAAGCATTGCGACTCTTCTCTGGGTGATTTGCCCACCAACACTTCACATCAGCTCAAGCCGGCTGCCCGGAGGAAAAGAGGCTAGGAAAGATCGTAGCAGGCACGGTTGTTGCTGCACGAGAAGTGCCTGCTCCGGAGGCTTCTTGCGAACAGCGCTAAAAGCACGCGAACATCGCGTTTCTGTGCTTTCCTGAACAGCTTGCGCTGGGACAGTTACAGCCGTGTTTTGCAAGCTGTCCGGGGTTCTGAGGCACTAAAAGTGCGGATGTGTGGCGACTGTCCAAGACGAGAACCGGCTGCTCTGAAAGCCCTTCCTGCTCTTCACGTACGCTTTCTAGCAGCTCTACGGACACACACGCGTCAGCCTCTTCACTGTCCTACACAGCTAGCACGCTGGCAGTTACCGTCAACTTGGAAGCAGCCGCGCAGAAGGCAGTCGCCCTGCAACCGGCGAACAGCGCATCATCGCGGCTACACGCGAGCTGGCCGCACTCGGAGCTTTCGCGGCTCTTCTCTCGCTCTTTCTCGCAGAGCTCCGGCGATGCACAACTCGAACCGCGAAAGCCGCAATGAGCTTTGTGCAAGCTGCGCAGAAGAAACAAGGCACTAAACCGGCAAATGTCCAGCTAATCTCCCACGTGAAAAGGGTCAGCAAGGAAAGCTCTTGCTAACAGCCCAGAAGCATTGCGACTCTTCTCTGGGTGATTTGCCCACCAACACTTCACATCAGCTCAAGCCGGCTGCCCGGAGGAAAAGAGGCTAGGAAAGATCGTAGCAGGCACGGTTGTTGCTGCACGAGAAGTGCCTGCTCCGGAGGCTTCTTGC
Source organism: Chlamydotis macqueenii (assembly GCF_036417535.1). Lineage (NCBI taxonomy): Eukaryota > Metazoa > Chordata > Aves > Otidiformes > Otididae > Chlamydotis > Chlamydotis macqueenii. The sequence goes on from NC_141558.1 coordinate 118,572,395, forward strand.
GAACAGCGCTAAAAGCACGCGAACATCGCGTTTCTGTGCTTTCCTGAACAGCTTGCGCTGGGACAGTTACAGCCGTGTTTTGCAAGCTGTCCGGGGTTCTGAGGCACTAAAAGTGCGGATGTGTGGCGACTGTCCAAGACGAGAACCGGCTGCTCTGAAAGCCCTTCCTGCTCTTCACGTACGCTTTCTAGCAGCTCTACGGACACACACGCGTCAGCCTCTTCACTGTCCTACACAGCTAGCACGCTGGCAGTTACCGTCAACTTGGAAGCAGCCGCGCAGAAGGCAGTCGCCCTGCAACCGGCGAACAGCGCATCATCGCGGCTACACGCGAGCTGGCCGCACTCGGAGCTTTCGCGGCTCTTCTCTCGCTCTTTCTCGCAGAGCTCCGGCGATGCACAACTCGAACCGCGAAAGCCGCAATGAGCTTTGTGCAAGCTGCGCAGAAGAAACAAGGCACTAAACCGGCAAATGTCCAGCTAATCTCCAACGTGAAAAGGGTCAGCAAGGAAAGCTCTTGCTAACAGCCCAGAAGCATTGCGACTCTTCTCTGGGTGATTTGCCCACCAACACTTCACATCAGCTCAAGCCGGCTGCCCGGAGGAAAAGAGGCTAGGAAAGATCGTAGCAGGCACGGTTGTTGCCGCACGAGAAGTGCCTGCTCCGGAGGCTTCTTGCGAGCAGCGCTAAAAGCACGCGAACATCGCGTTTCTGTGCTTTCCTGAACAGCTTGCGCTGGGACAGTTACAGCCGTGTTTTGCAAGCTGTCCGGGGTTCTGAGGCACTAAAAGTGCGGATGTGTGGCGACTGTGCAAGACGAGAACCGGCTGCTCTGAAAGCCCTTCCTGCTCTTCACGTACGCTTTCTAGCAGCTCTACGGACACACACGCGTCAGCCTCTTCACTGTCCTACACAGCTAGCACGCTGGCAGTTACCGTCAACTTGGAAGCAGCCGCGCAGAAGGCAGTCGCCCTGCAACCGGCGAACAGCGCATCATCGCGGCTACACGCGAGCTGGCCGCACTCGGAGCTTTCGCGGCTCTTCTCTCGCTCTTTCTCGCAGAGCTCCGGCGATGCACAACTCGAACCGCGAAAGCCGCAATGAGCTTTGTGCAAGCTGCGCAGAAGAAACAAGGCACTAAACCGGCAAATGTCCAGCTAATCTCCCACGTGAAAAGGGTCAGCAAGGAAAGCTCTTGCTAACAGCCCAGAAGCATTGCGACTCTTCTCTGGGTGATTTGACCACCAACACTTCACATCAGCTCAAGCCGGCTGCCCGGAGGAAAAGAGGCTAGGAAAGATCGTAGCAGGCACGGTTGTTGCCGCACGAGAAGTGCCTGCTCCGGAGGCTTCTTGCGAACAGCGCTAAAAGCACGCGAACATCGCGTTTCTGTGCTTTCCTGAACAGCTTGCGCTGGGACAGTTACAGCCGTGTTTTGCAAGCTGTCCGGGGTTCTGAGGCACTAAAAGTGCGGATGTGTGGCGACTGTGCAAGACGAGAACCGGCTGCTCTGAAAGCCCTTCAAGCTCTTCACGTACGCTTTCTAGCAGCTCTACGGACACACACGCGTCAGCCTCTTCACTGTCCTACACAGCTAGCACGCTGGCAGTTACCGTCAACTTGGAAGCAGCCGCGCAGAAGGCAGTCGCCCTCCAACCGGCGAACAGCGCATCATCGCGGCTACACGCGAGCTGGCCGCACTCGGAGCTTTCGCGGCTCTTCTCTCGCTCTTTCTCGCAGAGCTCCGGCGATGCACAACTCGAACCGCGAAAGCCGCAATGAGCTTTGTGCAAGCTGCGCAGAAGAAACAAGGCACTAAACCGGCAAATGTCCAGCTAATCTCCCACGTGAAAAGGGTCAGCAAGGAAAGCTCTTGCTAACAGCCCAGAAGCATTGCGACTCTTCTCTGGGTGATTTGACCACCAACACTTCACATCAGCTCAAGCCGGCTGCCCGGAGGAAAAGAGGCTAGGAAAGATCGTAGCAGGCACGGTTGTTGCTGCACGAGAAGTGCCTGCTCCGGAGGCTTCTTGCGAGCAGCGCTAAAAGCACGCGAACATCGCGTTTCTGTGCTTTCCTGAACAGCTTGCGCTGGGACAGTTACAGCCGTGTTTTGCAAGCTGTCCGGGGTTCTGAGGCACTAAAAGTGCGGATGTGTGGCGACTGCCCAAGACGAGAACCGGCTGCTCTGAAAGCCCTTCCTGCTCTTCACGTACGCTTTCTAGCAGCTCTACGGACACACACGCGTCAGCCTCTTCACTGTCCTACACAGCTAGCACGCTGGCAGTTACCGTCAACTTGGAAGCAGCCGCGCAGAAGGCAGTCGCCCTGCAACCGGCGAACAGCGCATCATCGCGGCTACACGCGAGCTGGCCGCACTCGGAGCTTTCGCGGCTCTTCTCTCGCTCTTTCTCGCAGAGCTCCGGCGATGCACAACTCGAACCGCGAAAGCCGCAATGAGCTTTGTGCAAGCTGCGCAGAAGAAACAAGGCACTAAACCGGCAAATGTCCAGCTAATCTCCCACGTGAAAAGGGTCAGCAAGGAAAGCTCTTGCTAACAGCCCAGAAGCATTGCGACTCTTCTCTGGGTGATTTGCCCACCAACACTTCACATCAGCTCAAGCCGGCTGCCCGGAGGAAAAGAGGCTAGGAAAGATCGTAGCAGGCACGGTTGTTGCTGCACGAGAAGTGCCTGCTCCGGAGGCTTCTTGCGAACAGCGCTAAAAGCACGCGAACATCGCGTTTCTGTGCTTTCCTGAACAGCTTGCGCTGGGACAGTTACAGCCGTGTTTTGCAAGCTGTCCGGGGTTCTGAGGCACTAAAAGTGCGGATGTGTGGCGACTGTCCAAGACGAGAACCGGCTGCTCTGAAAGCCCTTCCTGCTCTTCACGTACGCTTTCTAGCAGCTCTACGGACACACACGCGTCAGCCTCTTCACTGTCCTACACAGCTAGCACGCTGGCAGTTACCGTCAACTTGGAAGCAGCCGCGCAGAAGGCAGTCGCCCTGCAACCGGCGAACAGCGCATCATCGCGGCTACACGCGAGCTGGCCGCACTCGGAGCTTTCGCGGCTCTTCTCTCGCTCTTTCTCGCAGAGCTCCGGCGATGCACAACTCGAACCGCGAAAGCCGCAATGAGCTTTGTGCAAGCTGCGCAGAAGAAACAAGGCACTAAACCGGCAAATGTCCAGCTAATCTCCAACGTGAAAAGGGTCAGCAAGGAAAGCTCTTGCTAACAGCCCAGAAGCATTGCGACTCTTCTCTGGGTGATTTGCCCACCAACACTTCACATCAGCTCAAGCCGGCTGCCCGGAGGAAAAGAGGCTAGGAAAGATCGTAGCAGGCACGGTTGTTGCTGCACGAGAAGTGCCTGCTCCGGAGGCTTCTTGCGAACAGCGCTAAAAGCACGCGAACATCGCGTTTCTGTGCTTTCCCGAACAGCTTGCGCTGGGACAGTTACAGCCGTGTTTTGCAAGCTGTCCGGGGTTCTGAGGCACTAAAAGTGCGGATGTGTGGCGACTGTCCAAGACGAGAACCGGCTGCTCTGAAAGCCCTTCCTGCTCTTCACGTACGCTTTCTAGCAGCTCTACGGACACACACGCGTCAGCCTCTTCACTGTCCTACACAGCTAGCACGCTGGCAGTTACCGTCAACTTGGAAGCAGCCGCGCAGAAGGCAGTCGCCCTGCAACCGGCGAACAGCGCATCATCGCGGCTACACGCGAGCTGGCCGCACTCGGAGCTTTCGCGGCTCTTCTCTCGCTCTTTCTCGCAGAGCTCCGGCGATGCACAACTCGAACCGCGAAAGCCGCAATGAGCTTTGTGCAAGCTGCGCAGAAGAAACAAGGCAGTAAACCGGCAAATGTCCAGCTAATCTCCCACGTGAAAAGGGTCAGCAAGGAAAGCTCTTGCTAACAGCCCAGAAGCATTGCGACTCTTCTCTGGGTGATTTGCCCACCAACACTTCACATCAGCTCAAGCCGGCTGCCCGGAGGAAAAGAGGCTAGGAAAGATCGTAGCAGGCACGGTTGTTGCTGCACGAGAAGTGCCTGCTCCGGAGGCTTCTTGCGAACAGCGCTAAAAGCACGCGAACATCGCGTTTCTGTGCTTTCCTGAACAGCTTGCGCTGGGACAGTTACAGCCGTGTTTTGCAAGCTGTCCGGGGTTCTGAGGCACTAAAAGTGCGGATGTGTGGCGACTGTGCAAGACGAGAACCGGCTGCTCTGAAAGCCCTTCCTGCTCTTCACGTACGCTTTCTAGCAGCTCTACGGACACACACGCGTCAGCCTCTTCACTGTCCTACACAGCTAGCACGCTGGCAGTTACCGTCAACTTGGAAGCAGCCGCGCAGAAGGCAGTCGCCCTGCAACCGGCGAACAGCGCATCATCGCGGCTACACGCGAGCTGGCCGCACTCGGAGCTTTCGCGGCTCTTCTCTCGCTCTTTCTCGCAGAGCTCCGGCGATGCACAACTCGAACCGCGAAAGCCGCAATGAGCTTTGTGCAAGCTGCGCAGAAGAAACAAGGCACTAAACCGGCAAATGTCCAGCTAATCTCCCACGTGAAAAGGGTCAGCAAGGAAAGCTCTTGCTAACAGCCCAGAAGCATTGCGACTCTTCTCTGGATGATTTGCCCACCAACACTTCACATCAGCTCAAGCCGGCTGCCCGGAGGAAAAGAGGCTAGGAAAGATCGCAGCAGGCACGGTTGTTGCTGCACGAGAAGTGCCTGCTCCGGAGGCTTCTCGCGAACAGCGCTAAAAGCACGCGAACATCGCGTTTCTGTGCTTTCCTGAACAGCTTGCGCTGGGACAGTTACAGCCGTGTTTTGCAAGCTGTCCGGGGTTCTGAGGCACTAAAAGTGCGGATGTGTGGCGACTGTGCAAGACGAGAACCGGCTGCTCTGAAAGCCCTTCCTGCTCTTCACGTATGCTTTCTAGCAGCTCTACGGACACACACGCGTCAGCCTCTTCACTGTCCTACACAGCTAGCACGCTGGCAGTTACCGTCAACTTGGAAGCAGCCGCGCAGAAGGCAGTCGCCCTGCAACCGGCGAACAGCGCATCATCGCGGCTACACGCGAGCTGGCCGCACTCGGAGCTTTCGCGGCTCTTCTCTCGCTCTTTCTCGCAGAGCTCCGGCGATGCACAACTCGAACCGCGAAAGCCGCAATGAGCTTTGTGCAAGCTGCGCAGAAGAAACAAGGCACTAAACCGGCAAATGTCCAGCTAATCTCCCACGTGAAAAGGGTCAGCAAGGAAAGCTCTTGCAAACAGCCCAGAAGCATTGCGACTCTTCTCTGGATGATTTGCCCACCAACACTTCACATCAGCTCAAGCCGGCTGCCCGGAGGAAAAGAGGCTAGGAAAGATCGCAGCAGGCATGGTTGTTGCTGCACGAGAAGTGCCTGCTCCGGAGGCTTCTCGCGAACAGCGCTAAAAGCACGCGAACATCGCGTTTCTGTGCTTTCCTGAACAGCTTGCGCTGGGACAGTTACAGCCGTGTTTTGCAAGCTGTCCGGGGTTCTGAGGCACTAAAAGTGCGGATGTGTGGCGACTGTCCAAGACGAGAACCGGCTGCTCTGAAAGCCCTTCCTGCTCTTCACGTACGCTTTCTAGCAGCTCTACGGACACACACGCGTCAGCCTCTTCACTGTCCTACACAGCTAGCACGCTGGCAGTTACCGTCAACTTGGAAGCAGCCGCGCAGAAGGCAGTCGCCCTGCAACCGGCGAACAGCGCATCATCGCGGCTACACGCGAGCTGGCCGCACTCGGAGCTTTCGCGGCTCTTCTCTCGCTCTTTCTCGCAGAGCTCCGGCGATGCACAACTCGAACCGCGAAAGCCGCAATGAGCTTTGTGCAAGCTGCGCAGAAGAAACAAGGCAGTAAACCGGCAAATGTCCAGCTAATCTCCCACGTGAAAAGGGTCAGCAAGGAAAGCTCTTGCTAACAGCCCAGAAGCATTGCGACTCTTCTCTGGGTGATTTGCCCACCAACACTTCACATCAGCTCAAGCCGGCTGCCCGGAGGAAAAGAGGCTAGGAAAGATCGTAGCAGGCACGGTTGTTGCTGCACGAGAAGTGCCTGCTCCGGAGGCTTCTCGCGAACAGCGCTAAAAGCACGCGAACATCGCGTTTCTGTGCTTTCCTGAACAGCTTGCGCTGGGACAGTTACAGCCGTGTTTTGCAAGCTGTCCGGGGTTCTGAGGCACTAAAAGTGCGGATGTGTGGCGACTGTCCAAGACGAGAACCGGCTGCTCTGAAAGCCCTTCCTGCTCTTCACGTACGCTTTCTAGCAGCTCTACGGACACACACGCGTCAGCCTCTTCACTGTCCTACACAGCTAGCACGCTGGCACTTACCGTCAACTTGGAAGCAGCCGCGCAGAAGGCAGTCGCCCTCCAACCGGCGAACAGCGCATCATCGCGGCTACACGCGAGCTGGCCGCACTCGGAGCTTTCGCGGCTCTTCTCTCGCTCTTTCTCGCAGAGCTCCGGCGATGCACAACTCGAACCGCGAAAGCCGCAATGAGCTTTGTGCAAGCTGCGCAGAAGAAACAAGGCACTAAACCGGCAAATGTCCAGCTAATCTCCCACGTGAAAAGGGTCAGCAAGGAAAGCTCTTGCTAACAGCCCAGAAGCATTGCGACTCTTCTCTGGGTGATTTGCCCACCAACACTTCACATCAGCTCAAGCCGGCTGCCCGGAGGAAAAGAGGCTAGGAAAGATCGTAGCAGGCACGGTTGTTGCTGCACGAGAAGTGCCTGCTCCGGAGGCTTCTTGCGAACAGCGCTAAAAGCACGCGAACATCGCGTTTCTGTGCTTTCCTGAACAGCTTGCGCTGGGACAGTTACAGCCGTGTTTTGCAAGCTGTCCGGGGTTCTGAGGCACTAAAAGTGCGGATGTGTGGCGACTGTCCAAGACGAGAACCGGCTGCTCTGAAAGCCCTTCCTGCTCTTCACGTACGCTTTCTAGCAGCTCTACGGACACACACGCGTCAGCCTCTTCACTGTCCTACACAGCTAGCACGCTGGCACTTACCGTCAACTTGGAAGCAGCCGCGCAGAAGGCAGTCGCCCTCCAACCGGCGAACAGCGCATCATCGCGGCTACACGCGAGCTGGCCGCACTCGGAGCTTTCGCGGCTCTTCTCTCGCTCTTTCTCGCAGAGCTCCGGCGATGCACAACTCGAACCGCGAAAGCCGCAATGAGCTTTGTGCAAGCTGCGCAGAAGAAACAAGGCACTAAACCGGCAAATGTCCAGCTAATCTCCCACGTGAAAAGGGTCAGCAAGGAAAGCTCTTGCTAACAGCCCAGAAGCATTGCGACTCTTCTCTGGGTGATTTGCCCACCAACACTTCACATCAGCTCAAGCCGGCTGCCCGGAGGAAAAGAGGCTAGGAAAGATCGTAGCAGGCACGGTTGTTGCTGCACGAGAAGTGCCTGCTCCGGAGGCTTCTTGCGAACAGCGCTAAAAGCACGCGAACATCGCGTTTCTGTGCTTTCCTGAACAGCTTGCGCTGGGACAGTTACAGCCGTGTTTTGCAAGCTGTCCGGGGTTCTGAGGCACTAAAAGTGCGGATGTGTGGCGACTGTGCAAGACGAGAACCGGCTGCTCTGAAAGCCCTTCCTGCTCTTCACGTACGCTTTCTAGCAGCTCTACGGACACACACGCGTCAGCCTCTTCACTGTCCTACACAGCTAGCACGCTGGCAGTTACCGTCAACTTGGAAGCAGCCGCGCAGAAGGCAGTCGCCCTGCAACCGGCGAACAGCGCATCATCGCGGCTACACGCGAGCTGGCCGCACTCGGAGCTTTCGCGGCTCTTCTCTCGCTCTTTCTCGCAGAGCTCCGGCGATGCACAACTCGAACCGCGAAAGCCGCAATGAGCTTTGTGCAAGCTGCGCAGAAGAAACAAGGCACTAAACCGGCAAATGTCCAGCTAATCTCCAACGTGAAAAGGGTCAGCAAGGAAAGCTCTTGCTAACAGCCCAGAAGCATTGCGACTCTTCTCTGGGTGATTTGCCCACCAACACTTCACATCAGCTCAAGCCGGCTGCCCGGAGGAAAAGAGGCTAGGAAAGATCGTAGCAGGCACGGTTGTTGCCGCACGAGAAGTGCCTGCTCCGGAGGCTTCTTGCGAGCAGCGCTAAAAGCACGCGAACATCGCGTTTCTGTGCTTTCCTGAACAGCTTGCGCTGGGACAGTTACAGCCGTGTTTTGCAAGCTGTCCGGGGTTCTGAGGCACTAAAAGTGCGGATGTGTGGCGACTGTGCAAGACGAGAACCGGCTGCTCTGAAAGCCCTTCCTGCTCTTCACGTACGCTTTCTAGCAGCTCTACGGACACACACGCGTCAGCCTCTTCACTGTCCTACACAGCTAGCACGCTGGCAGTTACCGTCAACTTGGAAGCAGCCGCGCAGAAGGCAGTCGCCCTGCAACCGGCGAACAGCGCATCATCGCGGCTACACGCGAGCTGGCCGCACTCGGAGCTTTCGCGGCTCTTCTCTCGCTCTTTCTCGCAGAGCTCCGGCGATGCACAACTCGAACCGCGAAAGCCGCAATGAGCTTTGTGCAAGCTGCGCAGAAGAAACAAGGCACTAAACCGGCAAATGTCCAGCTAATCTCCAACGTGAAAAGGGTCAGCAAGGAAAGCTCTTGCTAACAGCCCAGAAGCATTGCGACTCTTCTCTGGATGATTTGCCCACCAACACGTCACATCAGCTCAAGCCGGCTGCCCGGAGGAAAAGAGGCTAGGAAAGATCGTAGCAGGCACGGTTGTTGCTGCACGAGAAGTGCCTGCTCCGGAGGCTTCTCGCGAACAGCGCTAAAAGCACGCGAACATCGCGTTTCTGTGCTTTCCTGAACAGCTTGCGCTGGGACAGTTACAGCCGTGTTTTGCAAGCTGTCCGGGGTTCTGAGGCACTAAAAGTGCGGATGTGTGGCGACTGTCCAAGACGAGAACCGGCTGCTCTGAAAGCCCTTCCTGCTCTTCACGTACGCTTTCTAGCAGCTCTACGGACACACACGCGTCAGCCTCTTCACTGTCCTACACAGCTAGCACGCTGGCAGTTACCGTCAACTTGGAAGCAGCCGCGCAGAAGGCAGTCGCCCTGCAACCGGCGAACAGCGCATCATCGCGGCTACACGCGAGCTGGCCGCACTCGGAGCTTTCGCGGCTCTTCTCTCGCTCTTTCTCGCAGAGCTCCGGCGATGCACAACTCGAACCGCGAAAGCCGCAATGAGCTTTGTGCAAGCTGCGCAGAAGAAACAAGGCAGTAAACCGGCAAATGTCCAGCTAATCTCCCACGTGAAAAGGGTCAGCAAGGAAAGCTCTTGCTAACAGCCCAGAAGCATTGCGACTCTTCTCTGGGTGATTTGCCCACCAACACTTCACATCAGCTCAAGCCGGCTGCCCGGAGGAAAAGAGGCTAGGAAAGATCGTAGCAGGCACGGTTGTTGCTGCACGAGAAGTGCCTGCTCCGGAGGCTTCTTGCGAGCAGCGCTAAAAGCACGCGAACATCGCGTTTCTGTGCTTTCCTGAACAGCTTGCGCTGGGACAGTTACAGCCGTGTTTTGCAAGCTGTCCGGGGTTCTGAGGCACTAAAAGTGCGGATGTGTGGCGACTGTCCAAGACGAGAACCGGCTGCTCTGAAAGCCCTTCCTGCTCTTCACGTACGCTTTCTAGCAGCTCTACGGACACACACGCGTCAGCCTCTTCACTGTCCTACACAGCTAGCACGCTGGCAGTTACCGTCAACTTGGAAGCAGCCGCGCAGAAGGCAGTCGCCCTGCAACCGGCGAACAGCGCATCATCGCGGCTACACGCGAGCTGGCCGCACTCGGAGCTTTCGCGGCTCTTCTCTCGCTCTTTCTCGCAGAGCTCCGGCGATGCACAACTCGAACCGCGAAAGCCGCAATGAGCTTTGTGCAAGCTGCGCAGAAGAAACAAGGCACTAAACCGGCAAATGTCCAGCTAATCTCCAACGTGAAAAGGGTCAGCAAGGAAAGCTCTTGCTAACAGCCCAGAAGCATTGCGACTCTTCTCTGGGTGATTTGCCCACCAACACTTCACATCAGCTCAAGCCGGCTGCCCGGAGGAAAAGAGGCTAGGAAAGATCGTAGCAGGCACGGTTGTTGCCGCACGAGAAGTGCCTGCTCCGGAGGCTTCTTGCGAGCAGCGCTAAAAGCACGCGAACATCGCGTTTCTGTGCTTTCCTGAACAGCTTGCGCTGGGACAGTTACAGCCGTGTTTTGCAAGCTGTCCGGGGTTCTGAGGCACTAAAAGTGCGGATGTGTGGCGACTGTGCAAGACGAGAACCGGCTGCTCTGAAAGCCCTTCCTGCTCTTCACGTACGCTTTCTAGCAGCTCTACGGACACACACGCGTCAGCCTCTTCACTGTCCTACACAGCTAGCACGCTGGCACTTACCGTCAACTTGGAAGCAGCCGCGCAGAAGGCAGTCGCCCTCCAACCGGCGAACAGCGCATCATCGCGGCTACACGCGAGCTGGCCGCACTCGGAGCTTTCGCGGCTCTTCTCTCGCTCTTTCTCGCAGAGCTCCGGCGATGCACAACTCGAACCGCGAAAGCCGCAATGAGCTTTGTGCAAGCTGCGCAGAAGAAACAAGGCACTAAACCGGCAAATGTCCAGCTAATCTCCAACGTGAAAAGGGTCAGCAAGGAAAGCTCTTGCTAACAGCCCAGAAGCATTGCGACTCTTCTCTGGATGATTTGCCCACCAACACTTCACATCAGCTCAAGCCGGCTGCCCGGAGGAAAAGAGGCTAGGAAAGATCGCAGCAGGCACGGTTGTTGCTGCACGAGAAGTGCCTGCTCCGGAGGCTTCTCGCGAACAGCGCTAAAAGCACGCGAACATCGCGTTTCTGTGCTTTCCTGAACAGCTTGCGCTGGGACAGTTACAGCCGTGTTTTGCAAGCTGTCCGGGGTTCTGAGGCACTAAAAGTGCGGATGTGTGGCGACTGTGCAAGACGAGAACCGGCTGCTCTGAAAGCCCTTCCTGCTCTTCACGTACGCTTTCTAGCAGCTCTACGGACACACACGCGTCAGCCTCTTCACTGTCCTACACAGCTAGCACGCTGGCAGTTACCGTCAACTTGGAAGCAGCCGCGCAGAAGGCAGTCGCCCTGCAACCGGCGAACAGCGCATCATCGCGGCTACACGCGAGCTGGCCGCACTCGGAGCTTTCGCGGCTCTTCTCTCGCTCTTTCTCGCAGAGCTCCGGCGATGCACAACTCGAACCGCGAAAGCCGCAATGAGCTTTGTGCAAGCTGCGCAGAAGAAACAAGGCAGTAAACCGGCAAATGTCCAGCTAATCTCCCACGTGAAAAGGGTCAGCAAGGAAAGCTCTTGCTAACAGCCCAGAAGCATTGCGACTCTTCTCTGGATGATTTGCCCACCAACACTTCACATCAGCTCAAGCCGGCTGCCCGGAGGAAAAGAGGCTAGGAAAGATCGTAGCAGGCACGGTTGTTGCTGCACGAGAAGTGCCTGCTCCGGAGGCTTCTTGCGAGCAGCGCTAAAAGCACGCGAACATCGCGTTTCTGTGCTTTCCTGAACAGCTTGCGCTGGGACAGTTACAGCCGTGTTTTGCAAGCTGTCCGGGGTTCTGAGGCACTAAAAGTGCGGATGTGTGGCGACTGTGCAAGACGAGAACCGGCTGCTCTGAAAGCCCTTCCTGCTCTTCACGTACGCTTTCTAGCAGCTCTACGGACACACACGCGTCAGCCTCTTCACTGTCCTACACAGCTAGCACGCTGGCAGTTACCGTCAACTTGGAAGCAGCCGCGCAGAAGGCAGTCGCCCTGCAACCGGCGAACAGCGCATCATCGCGGCTACACGCGAGCTGGCCGCACTCGGAGCTTTCGCGGCTCTTCTCTCGCTCTTTCTCGCAGAGCTCCGGCGATGCACAACTCGAACCGCGAAAGCCGCAATGAGCTTTGTGCAAGCTGCGCAGAAGAAACAAGGCACTAAACCGGCAAATGTCCAGCTAATCTCCCACGTGAAAAGGGTCAGCAAGGAAAGCTCTTGCTAACAGCCCAGAAGCATTGCGACTCTTCTCTGGGTGATTTGCCCACCAACACTTCACATCAGCTCAAGCCGGCTGCCCGGAGGAAAAGAGGCTAGGAAAGATCGTAGCAGGCACGGTTGTTGCTGCACGAGAAGTGCCTGCTCCGGAGGCTTCTTGCGAACAGCGCTAAAAGCACGCGAACATCGCGTTTCTGTGCTTTCCTGAACAGCTTGCGCTGGGACAGTTACAGCCGTGTTTTGCAAGCTGTCCGGGGTTCTGAGGCACTAAAAGTGCGGATGTGTGGCGACTGTGCAAGACGAGAACCGGCTGCTCTGAAAGCCCTTCCTGCTCTTCACGTACGCTTTCTAGCAGCTCTACGGACACACACGCGTCAGCCTCTTCACTGTCCTACACAGCTAGCACGCTGGCAGTTACCGTCAACTTGGAAGCAGCCGCGCAGAAGGCAGTCGCCCTGCAACCGGCGAACAGCGCATCATCGCGGCTACACGCGAGCTGGCCGCACTCGGAGCTTTCGCGGCTCTTCTCTCGCTCTTTCTCGCAGAGCTCCGGCGATGCACAACTCGAACCGCGAAAGCCGCAATGAGCTTTGTGCAAGCTGCGCAGAAGAAACAAGGCACTAAACCGGCAAATGTCCAGCTAATCTCCCACATGAAAAGGGTCAGCAAGGAAAGCTCTTGCTAACAGCCCAGAAGCATTGCGACTCTTCTCTGGGTGATTTGCCCACCAACACTTCACATCAGCTCAAGCCGGCTGCCTGGAGGAAAAGAGGCTAGGAAAGATCGTAGCAGGCACGGTTGTTGCTGCACGAGAAGTGCCTGCTCCGGAGGCTTCTTGCGAACAGCGCTAAAAGCACGCGAACATCGCGTTTCTGTGCTTTCCTGAACAGCTTGCGCTGGGACAGTTACAGCCGTGTTTTGCAAGCTGTCCGGGGTTCTGAGGCACTAAAAGTGCGGATGTGTGGCGACTGTCCAAGACGAGAACCGGCTGCTCTGAAAGCCCTTCCTGCTCTTCACGTACGCTTTCTAGCAGCTCTACGGACACACACGCGTCAGCCTCTTCACTGTCCTACACAGCTAGCACGCTGGCAGTTACCGTCAACTTGGAAGCAGCCGCGCAGAAGGCAGTCGCCCTGCAACCGGCGAACAGCGCATCATCGCGGCTACACGCGAGCTGGCCGCACTCGGAGCTTTCGCGGCTCTTCTCTCGCTCTTTCTCGCAGAGCTCCGGCGATGCACAACTCGAACCGCGAAAGCCGCAATGAGCTTTGTGCAAGCTGCGCAGAAGAAACAAGGCACTAAACCGGCAAATGTCCAGCTAATCTCCCACGTGAAAAGGGTCAGCAAGGAAAGCTCTTGCTAACAGCCCAGAAGCATTGCGACTCTTCTCTGGATGATTTGCCCACCAACACTTCACATCAGCTCAAGCCGGCTGCCCGGAGGAAAAGAGGCTAGGAAAGATCGTAGCAGGCACGGTTGTTGCCGCACGAGAAGTGCCTGCTCCGGAGGCTTCTTGCGAACAGCGCTAAAAGCACGCGAACATCGCGTTTCTGTGCTTTCCTGAACAGCTTGCGCTGGGACAGTTACAGCCGTGTTTTGCAAGCTGTCCGGGGTTCTGAGGCACTAAAAGTGCGGATGTGTGGCGACTGTGCAAGACGAGAACCGGCTGCTCTGAAAGCCCTTCCTGCTCTTCACGTACGCTTTCTAGCAGCTCTACGGACACACACGCGTCAGCCTCTTCACTGTCCTACACAGCTAGCACGCTGGCAGTTACCGTCAACTTGGAAGCAGCCGCGCAGAAGGCAGTCGCCCTGCAACCGGCGAACAGCGCATCATCGCGGCTACACGCGAGCTGGCCGCACTCGGAGCTTTCGCGGCTCTTCTCTCGCTCTTTCTCGCAGAGCTCCGGCGATGCACAACTCGAACCGCGAAAGCCGCAATGAGCTTTGTGCAAGCTGCGCAGAAGAAACAAGGCACTAAACCGGCAAATGTCCAGCTAATCTCCAACGTGAAAAGGGTCAGCAAGGAAAGCTCTTGCTAACAGCCCAGAAGCATTGCGACTCTTCTCTGGGTGATTTGCCCACCAACACTTCACATCAGCTCAAGCCGGCTGCCCGGAGGAAAAGAGGCTAGGAAAGATCGTAGCAGGCACGGTTGTTGCCGCACGAGAAGTGCCTGCTCCGGAGGCTTCTTGCGAGCAGCGCTAAAAGCACGCGAACATCGCGTTTCTGTGCTTTCCTGAACAGCTTGCGCTGGGACAGTTACAGCCGTGTTTTGCAAGCTGTCCGGGGTTCTGAGGCACTAAAAGTGCGGATGTGTGGCGACTGTGCAAGACGAGAACCGGCTGCTCTGAAAGCCCTTCCTGCTCTTCACGTACGCTTTCTAGCAGCTCTACGGACACACACGCGTCAGCCTCTTCACTGTCCTACACAGCTAGCACGCTGGCAGTTACCGTCAACTTGGAAGCAGCCGCGCAGAAGGCAGTCGCCCTGCAACCGGCGAACAGCGCATCATCGCGGCTACACGCGAGCTGGCCGCACTCGGAGCTTTCGCGGCTCTTCTCTCGCTCTTTCTCGCAGAGCTCCGGCGATGCACAACTCGAACCGCGAAAGCCGCAATGAGCTTTGTGCAAGCTGCGCAGAAGAAACAAGGCACTAAACCGGCAAATGTCCAGCTAATCTCCAACGTGAAAAGGGTCAGCAAGGAAAGCTCTTGCTAACAGCCCAGAAGCATTGCGACTCTTCTCTGGATGATTTGCCCACCAACACTTCACATCAGCTCAAGCCGGCTGCCCGGAGGAAAAGAGGCTAGGAAAGATCGCAGCAGGCACGGTTGTTGCTGCACGAGAAGTGCCTGCTCCGGAGGCTTCTCGCGAACAGCGCTAAAAGCACGCGAACATCGCGTTTCTGTGCTTTCCTGAACAGCTTGCGCTGGGACAGTTACAGCCGTGTTTTGCAAGCTGTCCGGGGTTCTGAGGCACTAAAAGTGCGGATGTGTGGCGACTGTGCAAGACGAGAACCGGCTGCTCTGAAAGCCCTTCCTGCTCTTCACGTACGCTTTCTAGCAGCTCTACGGACACACACGCGTCAGCCTCTTCACTGTCCTACACAGCTAGCACGCTGGCAGTTACCGTCAACTTGGAAGCAGCCGCGCAGAAGGCAGTCGCCCTCCAACCGGCGAACAGCGCATCATCGCGGCTACACGCGAGCTGGCCGCACTCGGAGCTTTCGCGGCTCTTCTCTCGCTCTTTCTCGCAGAGCTCCGGCGATGCACAACTCGAACCGCGAAAGCCGCAATGAGCTTTGTGCAAGCTGCGCAGAAGAAACAAGGCACTAAACCGGCAAATGTCCAGCTAATCTCCCACGTGAAAAGGGTCAGCAAGGAAAGCTCTTGCTAACAGCCCAGAAGCATTGCGACTCTTCTCTGGGTGATTTGCCCACCAACACTTCACATCAGCTCAAGCCGGCTGCCCGGAGGAAAAGAGGCTAGGAAAGATCGTAGCAGGCACGGTTGTTGCTGCACGAGAAGTGCCTGCTCCGGAGGCTTCTTGCGAACAGCGCTAAAAGCACGCGAACATCGCGTTTCTGTGCTTTCCTGAACAGCTTGCGCTGGGACAGTTACAGCCGTGTTTTGCAAGCTGTCCGGGGTTCTGAGGCACTAAAAGTGCGGATGTGTGGCGACTGTGCAAGACGAGAACCGGCTGCTCTGAAAGCCCTTCCTGCTCTTCACGTACGCTTTCTAGCAGCTCTACGGACACACACGCGTCAGCCTCTTCACTGTCCTACACAGCTAGCACGCTGGCAGTTACCGTCAACTTGGAAGCAGCCGCGCAGAAGGCAGTCGCCCTGCAACCGGCGAACAGCGCATCATCGCGGCTACACGCGAGCTGGCCGCACTCGGAGCTTTCGCGGCTCTTCTCTCGCTCTTTCTCGCAGAGCTCCGGCGATGCACAACTCGAACCGCGAAAGCCGCAATGAGCTTTGTGCAAGCTGCGCAGAAGAAACAAGGCACTAAACCGGCAAATGTCCAGCTAATCTCCCACGTGAAAAGGGTCAGCAAGGAAAGCTCTTGCTAACAGCCCAGAAGCATTGCGACTCTTCTCTGGGTGATTTGCCCACCAACACTTCACATCAGCTCAAGCCGGCTGCCCGGAGGAAAAGAGGCTAGGAAAGATCGTAGCAGGCACGGTTGTTGCTGCACGAGAAGTGCCTGCTCCGGAGGCTTCTTGCGAACAGCGCTAAAAGCACGCGAACATCGCGTTTCTGTGCTTTCCTGAACAGCTTGCGCTGGGACAGTTACAGCCGTGTTTTGCAAGCTGTCCGGGGTTCTGAGGCACTAAAAGTGCGGATGTGTGGCGACTGTGCAAGACGAGAACCGGCTGCTCTGAAAGCCCTTCCTGCTCTTCACGTACGCTTTCTAGCAGCTCTACGGACACACACGCGTCAGCCTCTTCACTGTCCTACACAGCTAGCACGCTGGCAGTTACCGTCAACTTGGAAGCAGCCGCGCAGAAGGCAGTCGCCCTGCAACCGGCGAACAGCGCATCATCGCGGCTACACGCGAGCTGGCCGCACTCGGAGCTTTCGCGGCTCTTCTCTCGCTCTTTCTCGCAGAGCTCCGGCGATGCACAACTCGAACCGCGAAAGCCGCAATGAGCTTTGTGCAAGCTGCGCAGAAGAAACAAGGCACTAAACCGGCAAATGTCCAGCTAATCTCCAACGTGAAAAGGGTCAGCAAGGAAAGCTCTTGCTAACAGCCCAGAAGCATTGCGACTCTTCTCTGGGTGATTTGACCACCAACACTTCACATCAGCTCAAGCCGGCTGCCCGGAGGAAAAGAGGCTAGGAAAGATCGTAGCAGGCACGGTTGTTGCTGCACGAGAAGTGCCTGCTCCGGAGGCTTCTTGCGAACAGCGCTAAAAGCACGCGAACATCGCGTTTCTGTGCTTTCCTGAACAGCTTGCGCTGGGACAGTTACAGCCGTGTTTTGCAAGCTGTCCGGGGTTCTGAGGCACTAAAAGTGCGGATGTGTGGCGACTGTCCAAGACGAGAACCGGCTGCTCTGAAAGCCCTTCCTGCTCTTCACGTACGCTTTCTAGCAGCTCTACGGACACACACGCGTCAGCCTCTTCACTGTCCTACACAGCTAGCACGCTGGCAGTTACCGTCAACTTGGAAGCAGCCGCGCAGAAGGCAGTCGCCCTGCAACCGGCGAACAGCGCATCATCGCGGCTACACGCGAGCTGGCCGCACTCGGAGCTTTCGCGGCTCTTCTCTCGCTCTTTCTCGCAGAGCTCCGGCGATGCACAACTCGAACCGCGAAAGCCGCAATGAGCTTTGTGCAAGCTGCGCAGAAGAAACAAGGCACTAAACCGGCAAATGTCCAGCTAATCTCCCACGTGAAAAGGGTCAGCAAGGAAAGCTCTTGCTAACAGCCCAGAAGCATTGCGACTCTTCTCTGGGTGATTTGCCCACCAACACTTCACATCAGCTCAAGCCGGCTGCCCGGAGGAAAAGAGGCTAGGAAAGATCGTAGCAGGCACGGTTGTTGCTGCACGAGAAGTGCCTGCTCCGGAGGCTTCTTGCGAACAGCGCTAAAAGCACGCGAACATCGCGTTTCTGTGCTTTCCTGAACAGCTTGCGCTGGGACAGTTACAGCCGTGTTTTGCAAGCTGTCCGGGGTTCTGAGGCACTAAAAGTGCGGATGTGTGGCGACTGTGCAAGACGAGAACCGGCTGCTCTGAAAGCCCTTCCTGCTCTTCACGTATGCTTTCTAGCAGCTCTACGGACACACACGCGTCAGCCTCTTCACTGTCCTACACAGCTAGCACGCTGGCAGTTACAGTCAACTTGGAAGCAGCCGCGCAGAAGGCAGTCGCCCTGCAACCGGCGAACAGCGCATCATCGCGGCTACACGCGAGCTGGCCGCACTCGGAGCTTTCGCGGCTCTTCTCTCGCTCTTTCTCGCAGAGCTCCGGCGATGCACAACTCGAACCGCGAAAGCCGCAATGAGCTTTGTGCAAGCTGCGCAGAAGAAACAAGGCACTAAACCGGCAAATGTCCAGCTAATCTCCAACGTGAAAAGGGTCAGCAAGGAAAGCTCTTGCTAACAGCCCAGAAGCATTGCGACTCTTCTCTGGGTGATTTGCCCACCAACACTTCACATCAGCTCAAGCCGGCTGCCCGGAGGAAAAGAGGCTAGGAAAGATCGTAGCAGGCACGGTTGTTGCCGCACGAGAAGTGCCTGCTCCGGAGGCTTCTTGCGAGCAGCGCTAAAAGCACGCGAACATCGCGTTTCTGTGCTTTCCTGAACAGCTTGCGCTGGGACAGTTACAGCCGTGTTTTGCAAGCTGTCCGGGGTTCTGAGGCACTAAAAGTGCGGATGTGTGGCGACTGTGCAAGACGAGAACCGGCTGCTCTGAAAGCCCTTCCTGCTCTTCACGTATGCTTTCTAGCAGCTCTACGGACACACACGCGTCAGCCTCTTCACTGTCCTACACAGCTAGCACGCTGGCAGTTACCGTCAACTTGGAAGCAGCCGCGCAGAAGGCAGTCGCCCTGCAACCGGCGAACAGCGCATCATCGCGGCTACACGCGAGCTGGCCGCACTCGGAGCTTTCGCGGCTCTTCTCTCGCTCTTTCTCGCAGAGCTCCGGCGATGCACAACTCGAACCGCGAAAGCCGCAATGAGCTTTGTGCAAGCTGCGCAGAAGAAACAAGGCACTAAACCGGCAAATGTCCAGCTAATCTCCCACGTGAAAAGGGTCAGCAAGGAAAGCTCTTGCTAACAGCCCAGAAGCATTGCGACTCTTCTCTGGGTGATTTGCCCACCAACACTTCACATCAGCTCAAGCCGGCTGCCCGGAGGAAAAGAGGCTAGGAAAGATCGTAGCAGGCACGGTTGTTGCTGCACGAGAAGTGCCTGCTCCGGAGGCTTCTTGCGAGCAGCGCTAAAAGCACGCGAACATCGCGTTTCTGTGCTTTCCTGAACAGCTTGCGCTGGGACAGTTACAGCCGTGTTTTGCAAGCTGTCCGGGGTTCTGAGGCACTAAAAGTGCGGATGTGTGGCGACTGTCCAAGACGAGAACCGGCTGCTCTGAAAGCCCTTCCTGCTCTTCACGTACGCTTTCTAGCAGCTCTACGGACACACACGCGTCAGCCTCTTCACTGTCCTACACAGCTAGCACGCTGGCAGTTACCGTCAACTTGGAAGCAGCCGCGCAGAAGGCAGTCGCCCTGCAACCGGCGAACAGCGCATCATCGCGGCTACACGCGAGCTGGCCGCACTCGGAGCTTTCGCGGCTCTTCTCTCGCTCTTTCTCGCAGAGCTCCGGCGATGCACAACTCGAACCGCGAAAGCCGCAATGAGCTTTGTGCAAGCTGCGCAGAAGAAACAAGGCACTAAACCGGCAAATGTCCAGCTAATCTCCAACGTGAAAAGGGTCAGCAAGGAAAGCTCTTGCTAACAGCCCAGAAGCATTGCGACTCTTCTCTGGGTGATTTGCCCACCAACACTTCACATCAGCTCAAGCCGGCTGCCCGGAGGAAAAGAGGCTAGGAAAGATCGTAGCAGGCACGGTTGTTGCCGCACGAGAAGTGCCTGCTCCGGAGGCTTCTTGCGAGCAGCGCTAAAAGCACGCGAACATCGCGTTTCTGTGCTTTCCTGAACAGCTTGCGCTGGGACAGTTACAGCCGTGTTTTGCAAGCTGTCCGGGGTTCTGAGGCACTAAAAGTGCGGATGTGTGGCGACTGTGCAAGACGAGAACCGGCTGCTCTGAAAGCCCTTCCTGCTCTTCACGTACGCTTTCTAGCAGCTCTACGGACACACACGCGTCAGCCTCTTCACTGTCCTACACAGCTAGCACGCTGGCAGTTACCGTCAACTTGGAAGCAGCCGCGCAGAAGGCAGTCGCCCTGCAACCGGCGAACAGCGCATCATCGCGGCTACACGCGAGCTGGCCGCACTCGGAGCTTTCGCGGCTCTTCTCTCGCTCTTTCTCGCAGAGCTCCGGCGATGCACAACTCGAACCGCGAAAGCCGCAATGAGCTTTGTGCAAGCTGCGCAGAAGAAACAAGGCACTAAACCGGCAAATGTCCAGCTAATCTCCAACGTGAAAAGGGTCAGCAAGGAAAGCTCTTGCTAACAGCCCAGAAGCATTGCGACTCTTCTCTGGATGATTTGCCCACCAACACTTCACATCAGCTCAAGCCGGCTGCCCGGAGGAAAAGAGGCTAGGAAAGATCGTAGCAGGCACGGTTGTTGCTGCACGAGAAGTGCCTGCTCCGGAGGCTTCTCGCGAACAGCGCTAAAAGCACGCGAACATCGCGTTTCTGTGCTTTCCTGAACAGCTTGCGCTGGGACAGTTACAGCCGTGTTTTGCAAGCTGTCCGGGGTTCTGAGGCACTAAAAGTGCGGATGTGTGGCGACTGTGCAAGACGAGAACCGGCTGCTCTGAAAGCCCTTCCTGCTCTTCACGTATGCTTTCTAGCAGCTCTACGGACACACACGCGTCAGCCTCTTCACTGTCCTACACAGCTAGCACGCTGGCAGTTACCGTCAACTTGGAAGCAGCCGCGCAGAAGGCAGTCGCCCTGCAACCGGCGAACAGCGCATCATCGCGGCTACACGCGAGCTGGCCGCACTCGGAGCTTTCGCGGCTCTTCTCTCGCTCTTTCTCGCAGAGCTCCGGCGATGCACAACTCGAACCGCGAAAGCCGCAATGAGCTTTGTGCAAGCTGCGCAGAAGAAACAAGGCACTAAACCGGCAAATGTCCAGCTAATCTCCCACGTGAAAAGGGTCAGCAAGGAAAGCTCTTGCTAACAGCCCAGAAGCATTGCGACTCTTCTCTGGGTGATTTGCCCACCAACACTTCACATCAGCTCAAGCCGGCTGCCCGGAGGAAAAGAGGCTAGGAAAGATCGTAGCAGGCACGGTTGTTGCCGCACGAGAAGTGCCTGCTCCGGAGGCTTCTTGCGAGCAGCGCTAAAAGCACGCGAACATCGCGTTTCTGTGCTTTCCTGAACAGCTTGCGCTGGGACAGTTACAGCCGTGTTTTGCAAGCTGTCCGGGGTTCTGAGGCACTAAAAGTGCGGATGTGTGGCGACTGTGCAAGACGAGAACCGGCTGCTCTGAAAGCCCTTCCTGCTCTTCACGTATGCTTTCTAGCAGCTCTACGGACACACACGCGTCAGCCTCTTCACTGTCCTACACAGCTAGCACGCTGGCAGTTACCGTCAACTTGGAAGCAGCCGCGCAGAAGGCAGTCGCCCTGCAACCGGCGAACAGCGCATCATCGCGGCTACACGCGAGCTGGCCGCACTCGGAGCTTTCGCGGCTCTTCTCTCGCTCTTTCTCGCAGAGCTCCGGCGATGCACAACTCGAACCGCGAAAGCCGCAATGAGCTTTGTGCAAGCTGCGCAGAAGAAACAAGGCACTAAACCGGCAAATGTCCAGCTAATCTCCCACGTGAAAAGGGTCAGCAAGGAAAGCTCTTGCTAACAGCCCAGAAGCATTGCGACTCTTCTCTGGGTGATTTGCCCACCAACACTTCACATCAGCTCAAGCCGGCTGCCCGGAGGAAAAGAGGCTAGGAAAGATCGTAGCAGGCACGGTTGTTGCTGCACGAGAAGTGCCTGCTCCGGAGGCTTCTTGCGAGCAGCGCTAAAAGCACGCGAACATCGCGTTTCTGTGCTTTCCTGAACAGCTTGCGCTGGGACAGTTACAGCCGTGTTTTGCAAGCTGTCCGGGGTTCTGAGGCACTAAAAGTGCGGATGTGTGGCGACTGTCCAAGACGAGAACCGGCTGCTCTGAAAGCCCTTCCTGCTCTTCACGTACGCTTTCTAGCAGCTCTACGGACACACACGCGTCAGCCTCTTCACTGTCCTACACAGCTAGCACGCTGGCAGTTACCGTCAACTTGGAAGCAGCCGCGCAGAAGGCAGTCGCCCTGCAACCGGCGAACAGCGCATCATCGCGGCTACACGCGAGCTGGCCGCACTCGGAGCTTTCGCGGCTCTTCTCTCGCTCTTTCTCGCAGAGCTCCGGCGATGCACAACTCGAACCGCGAAAGCCGCAATGAGCTTTGTGCAAGCTGCGCAGAAGAAACAAGGCACTAAACCGGCAAATGTCCAGCTAATCTCCAACGTGAAAAGGGTCAGCAAGGAAAGCTCTTGCTAACAGCCCAGAAGCATTGCGACTCTTCTCTGGGTGATTTGCCCACCAACACTTCACATCAGCTCAAGCCGGCTGCCCGGAGGAAAAGAGGCTAGGAAAGATCGTAGCAGGCACGGTTGTTGCCGCACGAGAAGTGCCTGCTCCGGAGGCTTCTTGCGAGCAGCGCTAAAAGCACGCGAACATCGCGTTTCTGTGCTTTCCTGAACAGCTTGCGCTGGGACAGTTACAGCCGTGTTTTGCAAGCTGTCCGGGGTTCTGAGGCACTAAAAGTGCGGATGTGTGGCGACTGTGCAAGACGAGAACCGGCTGCTCTGAAAGCCCTTCCTGCTCTTCACGTACGCTTTCTAGCAGCTCTACGGACACACACGCGTCAGCCTCTTCACTGTCCTACACAGCTAGCACGCTGGCAGTTACCGTCAACTTGGAAGCAGCCGCGCAGAAGGCAGTCGCCCTGCAACCGGCGAACAGCGCATCATCGCGGCTACACGCGAGCTGGCCGCACTCGGAGCTTTCGCGGCTCTTCTCTCGCTCTTTCTCGCAGAGCTCCGGCGATGCACAACTCGAACCGCGAAAGCCGCAATGAGCTTTGTGCAAGCTGCGCAGAAGAAACAAGGCACTAAACCGGCAAATGTCCAGCTAATCTCCAACGTGAAAAGGGTCAGCAAGGAAAGCTCTTGCTAACAGCCCAGAAGCATTGCGACTCTTCTCTGGATGATTTGCCCACCAACACTTCACATCAGCTCAAGCCGGCTGCCCGGAGGAAAAGAGGCTAGGAAAGATCGTAGCAGGCACGGTTGTTGCTGCACGAGAAGTGCCTGCTCCGGAGGCTTCTCGCGAACAGCGCTAAAAGCACGCGAACATCGCGTTTCTGTGCTTTCCTGAACAGCTTGCGCTGGGACAGTTACAGCCGTGTTTTGCAAGCTGTCCGGGGTTCTGAGGCACTAAAAGTGCGGATGTGTGGCGACTGTGCAAGACGAGAACCGGCTGCTCTGAAAGCCCTTCCTGCTCTTCACGTATGCTTTCTAGCAGCTCTACGGACACACACGCGTCAGCCTCTTCACTGTCCTACACAGCTAGCACGCTGGCAGTTACCGTCAACTTGGAAGCAGCCGCGCAGAAGGCAGTCGCCCTGCAACCGGCGAACAGCGCATCATCGCGGCTACACGCGAGCTGGCCGCACTCGGAGCTTTCGCGGCTCTTCTCTCGCTCTTTCTCGCAGAGCTCCGGCGATGCACAACTCGAACCGCGAAAGCCGCAATGAGCTTTGTGCAAGCTGCGCAGAAGAAACAAGGCACTAAACCGGCAAATGTCCAGCTAATCTCCCACGTGAAAAGGGTCAGCAAGGAAAGCTCTTGCTAACAGCCCAGAAGCATTGCGACTCTTCTCTGGGTGATTTGCCCACCAACACTTCACATCAGCTCAAGCCGGCTGCCCGGAGGAAAAGAGGCTAGGAAAGATCGTAGCAGGCACGGTTGTTGCCGCACGAGAAGTGCCTGCTCCGGAGGCTTCTTGCGAGCAGCGCTAAAAGCACGCGAACATCGCGTTTCTGTGCTTTCCTGAACAGCTTGCGCTGGGACAGTTACAGCCGTGTTTTGCAAGCTGTCCGGGGTTCTGAGGCACTAAAAGTGCGGATGTGTGGCGACTGTGCAAGACGAGAACCGGCTGCTCTGAAAGCCCTTCCTGCTCTTCACGTACGCTTTCTAGCAGCTCTACGGACACACACGCGTCAGCCTCTTCACTGTCCTACACAGCTAGCACGCTGGCAGTTACCGTCAACTTGGAAGCAGCCGCGCAGAAGGCAGTCGCCCTGCAACCGGCGAACAGCGCATCATCGCGGCTACACGCGAGCTGGCCGCACTCGGAGCTTTCGCGGCTCTTCTCTCGCTCTTTCTCGCAGAGCTCCGGCGATGCACAACTCGAACCGCGAAAGCCGCAATGAGCTTTGTGCAAGCTGCGCAGAAGAAACAAGGCACTAAACCGGCAAATGTCCAGCTAATCTCCAACGTGAAAAGGGTCAGCAAGGAAAGCTCTTGCTAACAGCCCAGAAGCATTGCGACTCTTCTCTGGATGATTTGCCCACCAACACGTCACATCAGCTCAAGCCGGCTGCCCGGAGGAAAAGAGGCTAGGAAAGATCGTAGCAGGCACGGTTGTTGCTGCACGAGAAGTGCCTGCTCCGGAGGCTTCTCGCGAACAGCGCTAAAAGCACGCGAACATCGCGTTTCTGTGCTTTCCTGAACAGCTTGCGCTGGGACAGTTACAGCCGTGTTTTGCAAGCTGTCCGGGGTTCTGAGGCACTAAAAGTGCGGATGTGTGGCGACTGTCCAAGACGAGAACCGGCTGCTCTGAAAGCCCTTCCTGCTCTTCACGTACGCTTTCTAGCAGCTCTACGGACACACACGCGTCAGCCTCTTCACTGTCCTACACAGCTAGCACGCTGGCAGTTACCGTCAACTTGGAAGCAGCCGCGCAGAAGGCAGTCGCCCTGCAACCGGCGAACAGCGCATCATCGCGGCTACACGCGAGCTGGCCGCACTCGGAGCTTTCGCGGCTCTTCTCTCGCTCTTTCTCGCAGAGCTCCGGCGATGCACAACTCGAACCGCGAAAGCCGCAATGAGCTTTGTGCAAGCTGCGCAGAAGAAACAAGGCACTAAACCGGCAAATGTCCAGCTAATCTCCAACGTGAAAAGGGTCAGCAAGGAAAGCTCTTGCTAACAGCCCAGAAGCATTGCGACTCTTCTCTGGATGATTTGCCCACCAACACGTCACATCAGCTCAAGCCGGCTGCCCGGAGGAAAAGAGGCTAGGAAAGATCGTAGCAGGCACGGTTGTTGCTGCACGAGAAGTGCCTGCTCCGGAGGCTTCTCGCGAACAGCGCTAAAAGCACGCGAACATCGCGTTTCTGTGCTTTCCTGAACAGCTTGCGCTGGGACAGTTACAGCCGTGTTTTGCAAGCTGTCCGGGGTTCTGAGGCACTAAAAGTGCGGATGTGTGGCGACTGTGCAAGACGAGAACCGGCTGCTCTGAAAGCCCTTCCTGCTCTTCACGTACGCTTTCTAGCAGCTCTACGGACACACACGCGTCAGCCTCTTCACTGTCCTACACAGCTAGCACGCTGGCAGTTACCGTCAACTTGGAAGCAGCCGCGCAGAAGGCAGTCGCCCTGCAACCGGCGAACAGCGCATCATCGCGGCTACACGCGAGCTGGCCGCACTCGGAGCTTTCGCGGCTCTTCTCTCGCTCTTTCTCGCAGAGCTCCGGCGATGCACAACTCGAACCGCGAAAGCCGCAATGAGCTTTGTGCAAGCTGCGCAGAAGAAACAAGGCACTAAACCGGCAAATGTCCAGCTAATCTCCCACGTGAAAAGGGTCAGCAAGGAAAGCTCTTGCTAACAGCCCAGAAGCATTGCGACTCTTCTCTGGGTGATTTGCCCACCAACACTTCACATCAGCTCAAGCCGGCTGCCCGGAGGAAAAGAGGCTAGGAAAGATCGTAGCAGGCACGGTTGTTGCTGCACGAGAAGTGCCTGCTCCGGAGGCTTCTTGCGAACAGCGCTAAAAGCACGCGAACATCGCGTTTCTGTGCTTTCCTGAACAGCTTGCGCTGGGACAGTTACAGCCGTGTTTTGCAAGCTGTCCGGGGTTCTGAGGCACTAAAAGTGCGGATGTGTGGCGACTGTCCAAGACGAGAACCGGCTGCTCTGAAAGCCCTTCCTGCTCTTCACGTACGCTTTCTAGCAGCTCTACGGACACACACGCGTCAGCCTCTTCACTGTCCTACACAGCTAGCACGCTGGCAGTTACCGTCAACTTGGAAGCAGCCGCGCAGAAGGCAGTCGCCCTGCAACCGGCGAACAGCGCATCATCGCGGCTACACGCGAGCTGGCCGCACTCGGAGCTTTCGCGGCTCTTCTCTCGCTCTTTCTCGCAGAGCTCCGGCGATGCACAACTCGAACCGCGAAAGCCGCAATGAGCTTTGTGCAAGCTGCGCAGAAGAAACAAGGCACTAAACCGGCAAATGTCCAGCTAATCTCCAACGTGAAAAGGGTCAGCAAGGAAAGCTCTTGCTAACAGCCCAGAAGCATTGCGACTCTTCTCTGGGTGATTTGCCCACCAACACTTCACATCAGCTCAAGCCGGCTGCCCGGAGGAAAAGAGGCTAGGAAAGATCGTAGCAGGCACGGTTGTTGCCGCACGAGAAGTGCCTGCTCCGGAGGCTTCTTGCGAGCAGCGCTAAAAGCACGCGAACATCGCGTTTCTGTGCTTTCCTGAACAGCTTGCGCTGGGACAGTTACAGCCGTGTTTTGCAAGCTGTCCGGGGTTCTGAGGCACTAAAAGTGCGGATGTGTGGCGACTGTGCAAGACGAGAACCGGCTGCTCTGAAAGCCCTTCCTGCTCTTCACGTACGCTTTCTAGCAGCTCTACGGACACACACGCGTCAGCCTCTTCACTGTCCTACACAGCTAGCACGCTGGCAGTTACCGTCAACTTGGAAGCAGCCGCGCAGAAGGCAGTCGCCCTGCAACCGGCGAACAGCGCATCATCGCGGCTACACGCGAGCTGGCCGCACTCGGAGCTTTCGCGGCTCTTCTCTCGCTCTTTCTCGCAGAGCTCCGGCGATGCACAACTCGAACCGCGAAAGCCGCAATGAGCTTTGTGCAAGCTGCGCAGAAGAAACAAGGCACTAAACCGGCAAATGTCCAGCTAATCTCCAACGTGAAAAGGGTCAGCAAGGAAAGCTCTTGCTAACAGCCCAGAAGCATTGCGACTCTTCTCTGGGTGATTTGCCCACCAACACTTCACATCAGCTCAAGCCGGCTGCCCGGAGGAAAAGAGGCTAGGAAAGATCGTAGCAGGCACGGTTGTTGCTGCACGAGAAGTGCCTGCTCCGGAGGCTTCTTGCGAACAGCGCTAAAAGCACGCGAACATCGCGTTTCTGTGCTTTCCTGAACAGCTTGCGCTGGGACAGTTACAGCCGTGTTTTGCAAGCTGTCCGGGGTTCTGAGGCACTAAAAGTGCGGATGTGTGGCGACTGTCCAAGACGAGAACCGGCTGCTCTGAAAGCCCTTCCTGCTCTTCACGTACGCTTTCTAGCAGCTCTACAGACACACACGCGTCAGCCTCTTCACTGTCCTACACAGCTAGCACGCTGGCAGTTACCGTCAACTTGGAAGCAGCCGCGCAGAAGGCAGTCGCCCTGCAACCGGCGAACAGCGCATCATCGCGGCTACACGCGAGCTGGCCGCACTCGGAGCTTTCGCGGCTCTTCTCTCGCTCTTTCTCGCAGAGCTCCGGCGATGCACAACTCGAACCGCGAAAGCCGCAATGAGCTTTGTGCAAGCTGCGCAGAAGAAACAAGGCACTAAACCGGCAAATGTCCAGCTAATCTCCCACGTGAAAAGGGTCAGCAAGGAAAGCTCTTGCTAACAGCCCAGAAGCATTGCGACTCTTCTCTGGGTGATTTGCCCACCAACACTTCACATCAGCTCAAGCCGGCTGCCCGGAGGAAAAGAGGCTAGGAAAGATCGTAGCAGGCACGGTTGTTGCTGCACGAGAAGTGCCTGCTCCGGAGGCTTCTTGCGAGCAGCGCTAAAAGCACGCGAACATCGCGTTTCTGTGCTTTCCTGAACAGCTTGCGCTGGGACAGTTACAGCCGTGTTTTGCAAGCTGTCCGGGGTTCTGAGGCACTAAAAGTGCGGATGTGTGGCGACTGTGCAAGACGAGAACCGGCTGCTCTGAAAGCCCTTCCTGCTCTTCACGTACGCTTTCTAGCAGCTCTACGGACACACACGCGTCAGCCTCTTCACTGTCCTACACAGCTAGCACGCTGGCAGTTACCGTCAACTTGGAAGCAGCCGCGCAGAAGGCAGTCGCCCTGCAACCGGCGAACAGCGCATCATCGCGGCTACACGCGAGCTGGCCGCACTCGGAGCTTTCGCGGCTCTTCTCTCGCTCTTTCTCGCAGAGCTCCGGCGATGCACAACTCGAACCGCGAAAGCCGCAATGAGCTTTGTGCAAGCTGCGCAGAAGAAACAAGGCACTAAACCGGCAAATGTCCAGCTAATCTCCCACGTGAAAAGGGTCAGCAAGGAAAGCTCTTGCTAACAGCCCAGAAGCATTGCGACTCTTCTCTGGGTGATTTGCCCACCAACACTTCACATCAGCTCAAGCCGGCTGCCCGGAGGAAAAGAGGCTAGGAAAGATCGTAGCAGGCACGGTTGTTGCTGCACGAGAAGTGCCTGCTCCGGAGGCTTCTTGCGAACAGCGCTAGAAGCACGCGAACATCGCGTTTCTGTGCTTTCCTGAACAGCTTGCGCTGGGACAGTTACAGCCGTGTTTTGCAAGCTGTCCGGGGTTCTGAGGCACTAAAAGTGCGGATGTGTGGCGACTGTCCAAGACGAGAACCGGCTGCTCTGAAAGCCCTTCCTGCTCTTCACGTACGCTTTCTAGCAGCTCTACGGACACACACGCGTCAGCCTCTTCACTGTCCTACACAGCTAGCACGCTGGCAGTTACCGTCAACTTGGAAGCAGCCGCGCAGAAGGCAGTCGCCCTGCAACCGGCGAACAGCGCATCATC
This sequence comes from Chlamydotis macqueenii, assembly GCF_036417535.1. Taxonomy (NCBI): domain Eukaryota; kingdom Metazoa; phylum Chordata; class Aves; order Otidiformes; family Otididae; genus Chlamydotis; species Chlamydotis macqueenii. Next base: position 118,601,191 of record NC_141558.1, read on the forward strand.
GCGGCTACACGCGAGCTGGCCGCACTCGGAGCTTTCGCGGCTCTTCTCTCGCTCTTTCTCGCAGAGCTCCGGCGATGCACAACTCGAACCGCGAAAGCCGCAATGAGCTTTGTGCAAGCTGCGCAGAAGAAACAAGGCACTAAACCGGCAAATGTCCAGCTAATCTCCAACGTGAAAAGGGTCAGCAAGGAAAGCTCTTGCTAACAGCCCAGAAGCATTGCGACTCTTCTCTGGATGATTTGCCCACCAACACGTCACATCAGCTCAAGCCGGCTGCCCGGAGGAAAAGAGGCTAGGAAAGATCGTAGCAGGCACGGTTGTTGCTGCACGAGAAGTGCCTGCTCCGGAGGCTTCTCGCGAACAGCGCTAAAAGCACGCGAACATCGCGTTTCTGTGCTTTCCTGAACAGCTTGCGCTGGGACAGTTACAGCCGTGTTTTGCAAGCTGTCCGGGGTTCTGAGGCACTAAAAGTGCGGATGTGTGGCGACTGTGCAAGACGAGAACCGGCTGCTCTGAAAGCCCTTCCTGCTCTTCACGTATGCTTTCTAGCAGCTCTACGGACACACACGCGTCAGCCTCTTCACTGTCCTACACAGCTAGCACGCTGGCAGTTACCGTCAACTTGGAAGCAGCCGCGCAGAAGGCAGTCGCCCTGCAACCGGCGAACAGCGCATCATCGCGGCTACACGCGAGCTGGCCGCACTCGGAGCTTTCGCGGCTCTTCTCTCGCTCTTTCTCGCAGAGCTCCGGCGATGCACAACTCGAACCGCGAAAGCCGCAATGAGCTTTGTGCAAGCTGCGCAGAAGAAACAAGGCACTAAACCGGCAAATGTCCAGCTAATCTCCCACGTGAAAAGGGTCAGCAAGGAAAGCTCTTGCTAACAGCCCAGAAGCATTGCGACTCTTCTCTGGGTGATTTGCCCACCAACACTTCACATCAGCTCAAGCCGGCTGCCCGGAGGAAAAGAGGCTAGGAAAGATCGTAGCAGGCACGGTTGTTGCCGCACGAGAAGTGCCTGCTCCGGAGGCTTCTTGCGAGCAGCGCTAAAAGCACGCGAACATCGCGTTTCTGTGCTTTCCTGAACAGCTTGCGCTGGGACAGTTACAGCCGTGTTTTGCAAGCTGTCCGGGGTTCTGAGGCACTAAAAGTGCGGATGTGTGGCGACTGTGCAAGACGAGAACCGGCTGCTCTGAAAGCCCTTCCTGCTCTTCACGTACGCTTTCTAGCAGCTCTACGGACACACACGCGTCAGCCTCTTCACTGTCCTACACAGCTAGCACGCTGGCAGTTACCGTCAACTTGGAAGCAGCCGCGCAGAAGGCAGTCGCCCTGCAACCGGCGAACAGCGCATCATCGCGGCTACACGCGAGCTGGCCGCACTCGGAGCTTTCGCGGCTCTTCTCTCGCTCTTTCTCGCAGAGCTCCGGCGATGCACAACTCGAACCGCGAAAGCCGCAATGAGCTTTGTGCAAGCTGCGCAGAAGAAACAAGGCACTAAACCGGCAAATGTCCAGCTAATCTCCAACGTGAAAAGGGTCAGCAAGGAAAGCTCTTGCTAACAGCCCAGAAGCATTGCGACTCTTCTCTGGATGATTTGCCCACCAACACGTCACATCAGCTCAAGCCGGCTGCCCGGAGGAAAAGAGGCTAGGAAAGATCGTAGCAGGCACGGTTGTTGCTGCACGAGAAGTGCCTGCTCCGGAGGCTTCTCGCGAACAGCGCTAAAAGCACGCGAACATCGCGTTTCTGTGCTTTCCTGAACAGCTTGCGCTGGGACAGTTACAGCCGTGTTTTGCAAGCTGTCCGGGGTTCTGAGGCACTAAAAGTGCGGATGTGTGGCGACTGTCCAAGACGAGAACCGGCTGCTCTGAAAGCCCTTCCTGCTCTTCACGTACGCTTTCTAGCAGCTCTACGGACACACACGCGTCAGCCTCTTCACTGTCCTACACAGCTAGCACGCTGGCAGTTACCGTCAACTTGGAAGCAGCCGCGCAGAAGGCAGTCGCCCTGCAACCGGCGAACAGCGCATCATCGCGGCTACACGCGAGCTGGCCGCACTCGGAGCTTTCGCGGCTCTTCTCTCGCTCTTTCTCGCAGAGCTCCGGCGATGCACAACTCGAACCGCGAAAGCCGCAATGAGCTTTGTGCAAGCTGCGCAGAAGAAACAAGGCACTAAACCGGCAAATGTCCAGCTAATCTCCAACGTGAAAAGGGTCAGCAAGGAAAGCTCTTGCTAACAGCCCAGAAGCATTGCGACTCTTCTCTGGATGATTTGCCCACCAACACGTCACATCAGCTCAAGCCGGCTGCCCGGAGGAAAAGAGGCTAGGAAAGATCGTAGCAGGCACGGTTGTTGCTGCACGAGAAGTGCCTGCTCCGGAGGCTTCTCGCGAACAGCGCTAAAAGCACGCGAACATCGCGTTTCTGTGCTTTCCTGAACAGCTTGCGCTGGGACAGTTACAGCCGTGTTTTGCAAGCTGTCCGGGGTTCTGAGGCACTAAAAGTGCGGATGTGTGGCGACTGTGCAAGACGAGAACCGGCTGCTCTGAAAGCCCTTCCTGCTCTTCACGTACGCTTTCTAGCAGCTCTACGGACACACACGCGTCAGCCTCTTCACTGTCCTACACAGCTAGCACGCTGGCAGTTACCGTCAACTTGGAAGCAGCCGCGCAGAAGGCAGTCGCCCTGCAACCGGCGAACAGCGCATCATCGCGGCTACACGCGAGCTGGCCGCACTCGGAGCTTTCGCGGCTCTTCTCTCGCTCTTTCTCGCAGAGCTCCGGCGATGCACAACTCGAACCGCGAAAGCCGCAATGAGCTTTGTGCAAGCTGCGCAGAAGAAACAAGGCACTAAACCGGCAAATGTCCAGCTAATCTCCCACGTGAAAAGGGTCAGCAAGGAAAGCTCTTGCTAACAGCCCAGAAGCATTGCGACTCTTCTCTGGGTGATTTGCCCACCAACACTTCACATCAGCTCAAGCCGGCTGCCCGGAGGAAAAGAGGCTAGGAAAGATCGTAGCAGGCACGGTTGTTGCTGCACGAGAAGTGCCTGCTCCGGAGGCTTCTTGCGAACAGCGCTAAAAGCACGCGAACATCGCGTTTCTGTGCTTTCCTGAACAGCTTGCGCTGGGACAGTTACAGCCGTGTTTTGCAAGCTGTCCGGGGTTCTGAGGCACTAAAAGTGCGGATGTGTGGCGACTGTCCAAGACGAGAACCGGCTGCTCTGAAAGCCCTTCCTGCTCTTCACGTACGCTTTCTAGCAGCTCTACGGACACACACGCGTCAGCCTCTTCACTGTCCTACACAGCTAGCACGCTGGCAGTTACCGTCAACTTGGAAGCAGCCGCGCAGAAGGCAGTCGCCCTGCAACCGGCGAACAGCGCATCATCGCGGCTACACGCGAGCTGGCCGCACTCGGAGCTTTCGCGGCTCTTCTCTCGCTCTTTCTCGCAGAGCTCCGGCGATGCACAACTCGAACCGCGAAAGCCGCAATGAGCTTTGTGCAAGCTGCGCAGAAGAAACAAGGCACTAAACCGGCAAATGTCCAGCTAATCTCCAACGTGAAAAGGGTCAGCAAGGAAAGCTCTTGCTAACAGCCCAGAAGCATTGCGACTCTTCTCTGGGTGATTTGCCCACCAACACTTCACATCAGCTCAAGCCGGCTGCCCGGAGGAAAAGAGGCTAGGAAAGATCGTAGCAGGCACGGTTGTTGCCGCACGAGAAGTGCCTGCTCCGGAGGCTTCTTGCGAGCAGCGCTAAAAGCACGCGAACATCGCGTTTCTGTGCTTTCCTGAACAGCTTGCGCTGGGACAGTTACAGCCGTGTTTTGCAAGCTGTCCGGGGTTCTGAGGCACTAAAAGTGCGGATGTGTGGCGACTGTGCAAGACGAGAACCGGCTGCTCTGAAAGCCCTTCCTGCTCTTCACGTACGCTTTCTAGCAGCTCTACGGACACACACGCGTCAGCCTCTTCACTGTCCTACACAGCTAGCACGCTGGCAGTTACCGTCAACTTGGAAGCAGCCGCGCAGAAGGCAGTCGCCCTGCAACCGGCGAACAGCGCATCATCGCGGCTACACGCGAGCTGGCCGCACTCGGAGCTTTCGCGGCTCTTCTCTCGCTCTTTCTCGCAGAGCTCCGGCGATGCACAACTCGAACCGCGAAAGCCGCAATGAGCTTTGTGCAAGCTGCGCAGAAGAAACAAGGCACTAAACCGGCAAATGTCCAGCTAATCTCCAACGTGAAAAGGGTCAGCAAGGAAAGCTCTTGCTAACAGCCCAGAAGCATTGCGACTCTTCTCTGGGTGATTTGCCCACCAACACTTCACATCAGCTCAAGCCGGCTGCCCGGAGGAAAAGAGGCTAGGAAAGATCGTAGCAGGCACGGTTGTTGCTGCACGAGAAGTGCCTGCTCCGGAGGCTTCTTGCGAACAGCGCTAAAAGCACGCGAACATCGCGTTTCTGTGCTTTCCTGAACAGCTTGCGCTGGGACAGTTACAGCCGTGTTTTGCAAGCTGTCCGGGGTTCTGAGGCACTAAAAGTGCGGATGTGTGGCGACTGTCCAAGACGAGAACCGGCTGCTCTGAAAGCCCTTCCTGCTCTTCACGTACGCTTTCTAGCAGCTCTACAGACACACACGCGTCAGCCTCTTCACTGTCCTACACAGCTAGCACGCTGGCAGTTACCGTCAACTTGGAAGCAGCCGCGCAGAAGGCAGTCGCCCTGCAACCGGCGAACAGCGCATCATCGCGGCTACACGCGAGCTGGCCGCACTCGGAGCTTTCGCGGCTCTTCTCTCGCTCTTTCTCGCAGAGCTCCGGCGATGCACAACTCGAACCGCGAAAGCCGCAATGAGCTTTGTGCAAGCTGCGCAGAAGAAACAAGGCACTAAACCGGCAAATGTCCAGCTAATCTCCCACGTGAAAAGGGTCAGCAAGGAAAGCTCTTGCTAACAGCCCAGAAGCATTGCGACTCTTCTCTGGGTGATTTGCCCACCAACACTTCACATCAGCTCAAGCCGGCTGCCCGGAGGAAAAGAGGCTAGGAAAGATCGTAGCAGGCACGGTTGTTGCTGCACGAGAAGTGCCTGCTCCGGAGGCTTCTTGCGAGCAGCGCTAAAAGCACGCGAACATCGCGTTTCTGTGCTTTCCTGAACAGCTTGCGCTGGGACAGTTACAGCCGTGTTTTGCAAGCTGTCCGGGGTTCTGAGGCACTAAAAGTGCGGATGTGTGGCGACTGTGCAAGACGAGAACCGGCTGCTCTGAAAGCCCTTCCTGCTCTTCACGTACGCTTTCTAGCAGCTCTACGGACACACACGCGTCAGCCTCTTCACTGTCCTACACAGCTAGCACGCTGGCAGTTACCGTCAACTTGGAAGCAGCCGCGCAGAAGGCAGTCGCCCTGCAACCGGCGAACAGCGCATCATCGCGGCTACACGCGAGCTGGCCGCACTCGGAGCTTTCGCGGCTCTTCTCTCGCTCTTTCTCGCAGAGCTCCGGCGATGCACAACTCGAACCGCGAAAGCCGCAATGAGCTTTGTGCAAGCTGCGCAGAAGAAACAAGGCACTAAACCGGCAAATGTCCAGCTAATCTCCCACGTGAAAAGGGTCAGCAAGGAAAGCTCTTGCTAACAGCCCAGAAGCATTGCGACTCTTCTCTGGGTGATTTGCCCACCAACACTTCACATCAGCTCAAGCCGGCTGCCCGGAGGAAAAGAGGCTAGGAAAGATCGTAGCAGGCACGGTTGTTGCTGCACGAGAAGTGCCTGCTCCGGAGGCTTCTTGCGAACAGCGCTAAAAGCACGCGAACATCGCGTTTCTGTGCTTTCCTGAACAGCTTGCGCTGGGACAGTTACAGCCGTGTTTTGCAAGCTGTCCGGGGTTCTGAGGCACTAAAAGTGCGGATGTGTGGCGACTGTCCAAGACGAGAACCGGCTGCTCTGAAAGCCCTTCCTGCTCTTCACGTACGCTTTCTAGCAGCTCTACGGACACACACGCGTCAGCCTCTTCACTGTCCTACACAGCTAGCACGCTGGCAGTTACCGTCAACTTGGAAGCAGCCGCGCAGAAGGCAGTCGCCCTGCAACCGGCGAACAGCGCATCATCGCGGCTACACGCGAGCTGGCCGCACTCGGAGCTTTCGCGGCTCTTCTCTCGCTCTTTCTCGCAGAGCTCCGGCGATGCACAACTCGAACCGCGAAAGCCGCAATGAGCTTTGTGCAAGCTGCGCAGAAGAAACAAGGCACTAAACCGGCAAATGTCCAGCTAATCTCCAACGTGAAAAGGGTCAGCAAGGAAAGCTCTTGCTAACAGCCCAGAAGCATTGCGACTCTTCTCTGGGTGATTTGCCCACCAACACTTCACATCAGCTCAAGCCGGCTGCCCGGAGGAAAAGAGGCTAGGAAAGATCGTAGCAGGCACGGTTGTTGCCGCACGAGAAGTGCCTGCTCCGGAGGCTTCTTGCGAGCAGCGCTAAAAGCACGCGAACATCGCGTTTCTGTGCTTTCCTGAACAGCTTGCGCTGGGACAGTTACAGCCGTGTTTTGCAAGCTGTCCGGGGTTCTGAGGCACTAAAAGTGCGGATGTGTGGCGACTGTGCAAGACGAGAACCGGCTGCTCTGAAAGCCCTTCCTGCTCTTCACGTACGCTTTCTAGCAGCTCTACGGACACACACGCGTCAGCCTCTTCACTGTCCTACACAGCTAGCACGCTGGCAGTTACCGTCAACTTGGAAGCAGCCGCGCAGAAGGCAGTCGCCCTGCAACCGGCGAACAGCGCATCATCGCGGCTACACGCGAGCTGGCCGCACTCGGAGCTTTCGCGGCTCTTCTCTCGCTCTTTCTCGCAGAGCTCCGGCGATGCACAACTCGAACCGCGAAAGCCGCAATGAGCTTTGTGCAAGCTGCGCAGAAGAAACAAGGCACTAAACCGGCAAATGTCCAGCTAATCTCCCACGTGAAAAGGGTCAGCAAGGAAAGCTCTTGCTAACAGCCCAGAAGCATTGCGACTCTTCTCTGGATGATTTGCCCACCAACACGTCACATCAGCTCAAGCCGGCTGCCCGGAGGAAAAGAGGCTAGGAAAGATCGTAGCAGGCACGGTTGTTGCTGCACGAGAAGTGCCTGCTCCGGAGGCTTCTTGCGAACAGCGCTAAAAGCACGCGAACATCGCGTTTCTGTGCTTTCCTGAACAGCTTGCGCTGGGACAGTTACAGCCGTGTTTTGCAAGCTGTCCGGGGTTCTGAGGCACTAAAAGTGCGGATGTGTGGCGACTGTCCAAGACGAGAACCGGCTGCTCTGAAAGCCCTTCCTGCTCTTCACGTACGCTTTCTAGCAGCTCTACGGACACACACGCGTCAGCCTCTTCACTGTCCTACACAGCTAGCACGCTGGCAGTTACCGTCAACTTGGAAGCAGCCGCGCAGAAGGCAGTCGCCCTGCAACCGGCGAACAGCGCATCATCGCGGCTACACGCGAGCTGGCCGCACTCGGAGCTTTCGCGGCTCTTCTCTCGCTCTTTCTCGCAGAGCTCCGGCGATGCACAACTCGAACCGCGAAAGCCGCAATGAGCTTTGTGCAAGCTGCGCAGAAGAAACAAGGCACTAAACCGGCAAATGTCCAGCTAATCTCCCACGTGAAAAGGGTCAGCAAGGAAAGCTCTTGCTAACAGCCCAGAAGCATTGCGACTCTTCTCTGGGTGATTTGCCCACCAACACTTCACATCAGCTCAAGCCGGCTGCCCGGAGGAAAAGAGGCTAGGAAAGATCGTAGCAGGCACGGTTGTTGCTGCACGAGAAGTGCCTGCTCCGGAGGCTTCTTGCGAACAGCGCTAAAAGCACGCGAACATCGCGTTTCTGTGCTTTCCTGAACAGCTTGCGCTGGGACAGTTACAGCCGTGTTTTGCAAGCTGTCCGGGGTTCTGAGGCACTAAAAGTGCGGATGTGTGGCGACTGTCCAAGACGAGAACCGGCTGCTCTGAAAGCCCTTCCTGCTCTTCACGTACGCTTTCTAGCAGCTCTACGGACACACACGCGTCAGCCTCTTCACTGTCCTACACAGCTAGCACGCTGGCAGTTACCGTCAACTTGGAAGCAGCCGCGCAGAAGGCAGTCGCCCTGCAACCGGCGAACAGCGCATCATCGCGGCTACACGCGAGCTGGCCGCACTCGGAGCTTTCGCGGCTCTTCTCTCGCTCTTTCTCGCAGAGCTCCGGCGATGCACAACTCGAACCGCGAAAGCCGCAATGAGCTTTGTGCAAGCTGCGCAGAAGAAACAAGGCACTAAACCGGCAAATGTCCAGCTAATCTCCCACGTGAAAAGGGTCAGCAAGGAAAGCTCTTGCTAACAGCCCAGAAGCATTGCGACTCTTCTCTGGGTGATTTGACCACCAACACTTCACATCAGCTCAAGCCGGCTGCCCGGAGGAAAAGAGGCTAGGAAAGATCGTAGCAGGCACGGTTGTTGCTGCACGAGAAGTGCCTGCTCCGGAGGCTTCTTGCGAACAGCGCTAAAAGCACGCGAACATCGCGTTTCTGTGCTTTCCTGAACAGCTTGCGCTGGGACAGTTACAGCCGTGTTTTGCAAGCTGTCCGGGGTTCTGAGGCACTAAAAGTGCGGATGTGTGGCGACTGTGCAAGACGAGAACCGGCTGCTCTGAAAGCCCTTCCTGCTCTTCACGTACGCTTTCTAGCAGCTCTACGGACACACACGCGTCAGCCTCTTCACTGTCCTACACAGCTAGCACGCTGGCAGTTACCGTCAACTTGGAAGCAGCCGCGCAGAAGGCAGTCGCCCTGCAACCGGCGAACAGCGCATCATCGCGGCTACACGCGAGCTGGCCGCACTCGGAGCTTTCGCGGCTCTTCTCTCGCTCTTTCTCGCAGAGCTCCGGCGATGCACAACTCGAACCGCGAAAGCCGCAATGAGCTTTGTGCAAGCTGCGCAGAAGAAACAAGGCACTAAACCGGCAAATGTCCAGCTAATCTCCAACGTGAAAAGGGTCAGCAAGGAAAGCTCTTGCTAACAGCCCAGAAGCATTGCGACTCTTCTCTGGATGATTTGCCCACCAACACGTCACATCAGCTCAAGCCGGCTGCCCGGAGGAAAAGAGGCTAGGAAAGATCGTAGCAGGCACGGTTGTTGCTGCACGAGAAGTGCCTGCTCCGGAGGCTTCTCGCGAACAGCGCTAAAAGCACGCGAACATCGCGTTTCTGTGCTTTCCTGAACAGCTTGCGCTGGGACAGTTACAGCCGTGTTTTGCAAGCTGTCCGGGGTTCTGAGGCACTAAAAGTGCGGATGTGTGGCGACTGTGCAAGACGAGAACCGGCTGCTCTGAAAGCCCTTCCTGCTCTTCACGTATGCTTTCTAGCAGCTCTACGGACACACACGCGTCAGCCTCTTCACTGTCCTACACAGCTAGCACGCTGGCAGTTACCGTCAACTTGGAAGCAGCCGCGCAGAAGGCAGTCGCCCTGCAACCGGCGAACAGCGCATCATCGCGGCTACACGCGAGCTGGCCGCACTCGGAGCTTTCGCGGCTCTTCTCTCGCTCTTTCTCGCAGAGCTCCGGCGATGCACAACTCGAACCGCGAAAGCCGCAATGAGCTTTGTGCAAGCTGCGCAGAAGAAACAAGGCACTAAACCGGCAAATGTCCAGCTAATCTCCCACGTGAAAAGGGTCAGCAAGGAAAGCTCTTGCTAACAGCCCAGAAGCATTGCGACTCTTCTCTGGGTGATTTGCCCACCAACACTTCACATCAGCTCAAGCCGGCTGCCCGGAGGAAAAGAGGCTAGGAAAGATCGTAGCAGGCACGGTTGTTGCTGCACGAGAAGTGCCTGCTCCGGAGGCTTCTTGCGAGCAGCGCTAAAAGCACGCGAACATCGCGTTTCTGTGCTTTCCTGAACAGCTTGCGCTGGGACAGTTACAGCCGTGTTTTGCAAGCTGTCCGGGGTTCTGAGGCACTAAAAGTGCGGATGTGTGGCGACTGTCCAAGACGAGAACCGGCTGCTCTGAAAGCCCTTCCTGCTCTTCACGTACGCTTTCTAGCAGCTCTACGGACACACACGCGTCAGCCTCTTCACTGTCCTACACAGCTAGCACGCTGGCACTTACCGTCAACTTGGAAGCAGCCGCGCAGAAGGCAGTCGCCCTGCAACCGGCGAACAGCGCATCATCGCGGCTACACGCGAGCTGGCCGCACTCGGAGCTTTCGCGGCTCTTCTCTCGCTCTTTCTCGCAGAGCTCCGGCGATGCACAACTCGAACCGCGAAAGCCGCAATGAGCTTTGTGCAAGCTGCGCAGAAGAAACAAGGCACTAAACCGGCAAATGTCCAGCTAATCTCCAACGTGAAAAGGGTCAGCAAGGAAAGCTCTTGCTAACAGCCCAGAAGCATTGCGACTCTTCTCTGGATGATTTGCCCACCAACACGTCACATCAGCTCAAGCCGGCTGCCCGGAGGAAAAGAGGCTAGGAAAGATCGTAGCAGGCACGGTTGTTGCTGCACGAGAAGTGCCTGCTCCGGAGGCTTCTCGCGAACAGCGCTAAAAGCACGCGAACATCGCGTTTCTGTGCTTTCCTGAACAGCTTGCGCTGGGACAGTTACAGCCGTGTTTTGCAAGCTGTCCGGGGTTCTGAGGCACTAAAAGTGCGGATGTGTGGCGACTGTCCAAGACGAGAACCGGCTGCTCTGAAAGCCCTTCCTGCTCTTCACGTACGCTTTCTAGCAGCTCTACGGACACACACGCGTCAGCCTCTTCACTGTCCTACACAGCTAGCACGCTGGCAGTTACCGTCAACTTGGAAGCAGCCGCGCAGAAGGCAGTCGCCCTCCAACCGGCGAACAGCGCATCATCGCGGCTACACGCGAGCTGGCCGCACTCGGAGCTTTCGCGGCTCTTCTCTCGCTCTTTCTCGCAGAGCTCCGGCGATGCACAACTCGAACCGCGAAAGCCGCAATGAGCTTTGTGCAAGCTGCGCAGAAGAAACAAGGCACTAAACCGGCAAATGTCCAGCTAATCTCCAACGTGAAAAGGGTCAGCAAGGAAAGCTCTTGCTAACAGCCCAGAAGCATTGCGACTCTTCTCTGGATGATTTGCCCACCAACACTTCACATCAGCTCAAGCCGGCTGCCCGGAGGAAAAGAGGCTAGGAAAGATCGTAGCAGGCACGGTTGTTGCTGCACGAGAAGTGCCTGCTCCGGAGGCTTCTCGCGAACAGCGCTAAAAGCACGCGAACATCGCGTTTCTGTGCTTTCCTGAACAGCTTGCGCTGGGACAGTTACAGCCGTGTTTTGCAAGCTGTCCGGGGTTCTGAGGCACTAAAAGTGCGGATGTGTGGCGACTGTGCAAGACGAGAACCGGCTGCTCTGAAAGCCCTTCCTGCTCTTCACGTACGCTTTCTAGCAGCTCTACGGACACACACGCGTCAGCCTCTTCACTGTCCTACACAGCTAGCACGCTGGCAGTTACCGTCAACTTGGAAGCAGCCGCGCAGAAGGCAGTCGCCCTGCAACCGGCGAACAGCGCATCATCGCGGCTACACGCGAGCTGGCCGCACTCGGAGCTTTCGCGGCTCTTCTCTCGCTCTTTCTCGCAGAGCTCCGGCGATGCACAACTCGAACCGCGAAAGCCGCAATGAGCTTTGTGCAAGCTGCGCAGAAGAAACAAGGCACTAAACCGGCAAATGTCCAGCTAATCTCCCACGTGAAAAGGGTCAGCAAGGAAAGCTCTTGCTAACAGCCCAGAAGCATTGCGACTCTTCTCTGGGTGATTTGCCCACCAACACTTCACATCAGCTCAAGCCGGCTGCCCGGAGGAAAAGAGGCTAGGAAAGATCGTAGCAGGCACGGTTGTTGCCGCACGAGAAGTGCCTGCTCCGGAGGCTTCTTGCGAGCAGCGCTAAAAGCACGCGAACATCGCGTTTCTGTGCTTTCCTGAACAGCTTGCGCTGGGACAGTTACAGCCGTGTTTTGCAAGCTGTCCGGGGTTCTGAGGCACTAAAAGTGCGGATGTGTGGCGACTGTGCAAGACGAGAACCGGCTGCTCTGAAAGCCCTTCCTGCTCTTCACGTACGCTTTCTAGCAGCTCTACGGACACACACGCGTCAGCCTCTTCACTGTCCTACACAGCTAGCACGCTGGCACTTACCGTCAACTTGGAAGCAGCCGCGCAGAAGGCAGTCGCCCTGCAACCGGCGAACAGCGCATCATCGCGGCTACACGCGAGCTGGCCGCACTCGGAGCTTTCGCGGCTCTTCTCTCGCTCTTTCTCGCAGAGCTCCGGCGATGCACAACTCGAACCGCGAAAGCCGCAATGAGCTTTGTGCAAGCTGCGCAGAAGAAACAAGGCACTAAACCGGCAAATGTCCAGCTAATCTCCCACGTGAAAAGGGTCAGCAAGGAAAGCTCTTGCTAACAGCCCAGAAGCATTGCGACTCTTCTCTGGGTGATTTGCCCACCAACACTTCACATCAGCTCAAGCCGGCTGCCCGGAGGAAAAGAGGCTAGGAAAGATCGTAGCAGGCACGGTTGTTGCCGCACGAGAAGTGCCTGCTCCGGAGGCTTCTTGCGAGCAGCGCTAAAAGCACGCGAACATCGCGTTTCTGTGCTTTCCTGAACAGCTTGCGCTGGGACAGTTACAGCCGTGTTTTGCAAGCTGTCCGGGGTTCTGAGGCACTAAAAGTGCGGATGTGTGGCGACTGTGCAAGACGAGAACCGGCTGCTCTGAAAGCCCTTCCTGCTCTTCACGTACGCTTTCTAGCAGCTCTACGGACACACACGCGTCAGCCTCTTCACTGTCCTACACAGCTAGCACGCTGGCAGTTACCGTCAACTTGGAAGCAGCCGCGCAGAAGGCAGTCGCCCTGCAACCGGCGAACAGCGCATCATCGCGGCTACACGCGAGCTGGCCGCACTCGGAGCTTTCGCGGCTCTTCTCTCGCTCTTTCTCGCAGAGCTCCGGCGATGCACAACTCGAACCGCGAAAGCCGCAATGAGCTTTGTGCAAGCTGCGCAGAAGAAACAAGGCACTAAACCGGCAAATGTCCAGCTAATCTCCAACGTGAAAAGGGTCAGCAAGGAAAGCTCTTGCTAACAGCCCAGAAGCATTGCGACTCTTCTCTGGGTGATTTGCCCACCAACACTTCACATCAGCTCAAGCCGGCTGCCCGGAGGAAAAGAGGCTAGGAAAGATCGTAGCAGGCACGGTTGTTGCTGCACGAGAAGTGCCTGCTCCGGAGGCTTCTTGCGAACAGCGCTAAAAGCACGCGAACATCGCGTTTCTGTGCTTTCCTGAACAGCTTGCGCTGGGACAGTTACAGCCGTGTTTTGCAAGCTGTCCGGGGTTCTGAGGCACTAAAAGTGCGGATGTGTGGCGACTGTCCAAGACGAGAACCGGCTGCTCTGAAAGCCCTTCCTGCTCTTCACGTACGCTTTCTAGCAGCTCTACAGACACACACGCGTCAGCCTCTTCACTGTCCTACACAGCTAGCACGCTGGCAGTTACCGTCAACTTGGAAGCAGCCGCGCAGAAGGCAGTCGCCCTGCAACCGGCGAACAGCGCATCATCGCGGCTACACGCGAGCTGGCCGCACTCGGAGCTTTCGCGGCTCTTCTCTCGCTCTTTCTCGCAGAGCTCCGGCGATGCACAACTCGAACCGCGAAAGCCGCAATGAGCTTTGTGCAAGCTGCGCAGAAGAAACAAGGCACTAAACCGGCAAATGTCCAGCTAATCTCCCACGTGAAAAGGGTCAGCAAGGAAAGCTCTTGCTAACAGCCCAGAAGCATTGCGACTCTTCTCTGGGTGATTTGCCCACCAACACTTCACATCAGCTCAAGCCGGCTGCCCGGAGGAAAAGAGGCTAGGAAAGATCGTAGCAGGCACGGTTGTTGCTGCACGAGAAGTGCCTGCTCCGGAGGCTTCTTGCGAGCAGCGCTAAAAGCACGCGAACATCGCGTTTCTGTGCTTTCCTGAACAGCTTGCGCTGGGACAGTTACAGCCGTGTTTTGCAAGCTGTCCGGGGTTCTGAGGCACTAAAAGTGCGGATGTGTGGCGACTGTGCAAGACGAGAACCGGCTGCTCTGAAAGCCCTTCCTGCTCTTCACGTACGCTTTCTAGCAGCTCTACGGACACACACGCGTCAGCCTCTTCACTGTCCTACACAGCTAGCACGCTGGCAGTTACCGTCAACTTGGAAGCAGCCGCGCAGAAGGCAGTCGCCCTGCAACCGGCGAACAGCGCATCATCGCGGCTACACGCGAGCTGGCCGCACTCGGAGCTTTCGCGGCTCTTCTCTCGCTCTTTCTCGCAGAGCTCCGGCGATGCACAACTCGAACCGCGAAAGCCGCAATGAGCTTTGTGCAAGCTGCGCAGAAGAAACAAGGCACTAAACCGGCAAATGTCCAGCTAATCTCCCACGTGAAAAGGGTCAGCAAGGAAAGCTCTTGCTAACAGCCCAGAAGCATTGCGACTCTTCTCTGGGTGATTTGCCCACCAACACTTCACATCAGCTCAAGCCGGCTGCCCGGAGGAAAAGAGGCTAGGAAAGATCGTAGCAGGCACGGTTGTTGCTGCACGAGAAGTGCCTGCTCCGGAGGCTTCTTGCGAACAGCGCTAAAAGCACGCGAACATCGCGTTTCTGTGCTTTCCTGAACAGCTTGCGCTGGGACAGTTACAGCCGTGTTTTGCAAGCTGTCCGGGGTTCTGAGGCACTAAAAGTGCGGATGTGTGGCGACTGTCCAAGACGAGAACCGGCTGCTCTGAAAGCCCTTCCTGCTCTTCACGTACGCTTTCTAGCAGCTCTACGGACACACACGCGTCAGCCTCTTCACTGTCCTACACAGCTAGCACGCTGGCAGTTACCGTCAACTTGGAAGCAGCCGCGCAGAAGGCACTCGCCCTCCAACCGGCGAACAGCGCATCATCGCGGCTACACGCGAGCTGGCCGCACTCGGAGCTTTCGCGGCTCTTCTCTCGCTCTTTCTCGCAGAGCTCCGGCGATGCACAACTCGAACCGCGAAAGCCGCAATGAGCTTTGTGCAAGCTGCGCAGAAGAAACAAGGCACTAAACCGGCAAATGTCCAGCTAATCTCCAACGTGAAAAGGGTCAGCAAGGAAAGCTCTTGCTAACAGCCCAGAAGCATTGCGACTCTTCTCTGGGTGATTTGCCCACCAACACTTCACATCAGCTCAAGCCGGCTGCCCGGAGGAAAAGAGGCTAGGAAAGATCGTAGCAGGCACGGTTGTTGCCGCACGAGAAGTGCCTGCTCCGGAGGCTTCTTGCGAGCAGCGCTAAAAGCACGCGAACATCGCGTTTCTGTGCTTTCCTGAACAGCTTGCGCTGGGACAGTTACAGCCGTGTTTTGCAAGCTGTCCGGGGTTCTGAGGCACTAAAAGTGCGGATGTGTGGCGACTGTGCAAGACGAGAACCGGCTGCTCTGAAAGCCCTTCCTGCTCTTCACGTACGCTTTCTAGCAGCTCTACGGACACACACGCGTCAGCCTCTTCACTGTCCTACACAGCTAGCACGCTGGCACTTACCGTCAACTTGGAAGCAGCCGCGCAGAAGGCAGTCGCCCTGCAACCGGCGAACAGCGCATCATCGCGGCTACACGCGAGCTGGCCGCACTCGGAGCTTTCGCGGCTCTTCTCTCGCTCTTTCTCGCAGAGCTCCGGCGATGCACAACTCGAACCGCGAAAGCCGCAATGAGCTTTGTGCAAGCTGCGCAGAAGAAACAAGGCACTAAACCGGCAAATGTCCAGCTAATCTCCCACGTGAAAAGGGTCAGCAAGGAAAGCTCTTGCTAACAGCCCAGAAGCATTGCGACTCTTCTCTGGGTGATTTGCCCACCAACACTTCACATCAGCTCAAGCCGGCTGCCCGGAGGAAAAGAGGCTAGGAAAGATCGTAGCAGGCACGGTTGTTGCTGCACGAGAAGTGCCTGCTCCGGAGGCTTCTTGCGAGCAGCGCTAAAAGCACGCGAACATCGCGTTTCTGTGCTTTCCTGAACAGCTTGCGCTGGGACAGTTACAGCCGTGTTTTGCAAGCTGTCCGGGGTTCTGAGGCACTAAAAGTGCGGATGTGTGGCGACTGTGCAAGACGAGAACCGGCTGCTCTGAAAGCCCTTCCTGCTCTTCACGTACGCTTTCTAGCAGCTCTACGGACACACACGCGTCAGCCTCTTCACTGTCCTACACAGCTAGCACGCTGGCAGTTACCGTCAACTTGGAAGCAGCCGCGCAGAAGGCAGTCGCCCTGCAACCGGCGAACAGCGCATCATCGCGGCTACACGCGAGCTGGCCGCACTCGGAGCTTTCGCGGCTCTTCTCTCGCTCTTTCTCGCAGAGCTCCGGCGATGCACAACTCGAACCGCGAAAGCCGCAATGAGCTTTGTGCAAGCTGCGCAGAAGAAACAAGGCACTAAACCGGCAAATGTCCAGCTAATCTCCAACGTGAAAAGGGTCAGCAAGGAAAGCTCTTGCTAACAGCCCAGAAGCATTGCGACTCTTCTCTGGGTGATTTGCCCACCAACACTTCACATCAGCTCAAGCCGGCTGCCCGGAGGAAAAGAGGCTAGGAAAGATCGTAGCAGGCACGGTTGTTGCCGCACGAGAAGTGCCTGCTCCGGAGGCTTCTTGCGAGCAGCGCTAAAAGCACGCGAACATCGCGTTTCTGTGCTTTCCTGAACAGCTTGCGCTGGGACAGTTACAGCCGTGTTTTGCAAGCTGTCCGGGGTTCTGAGGCACTAAAAGTGCGGATGTGTGGCGACTGTGCAAGACGAGAACCGGCTGCTCTGAAAGCCCTTCCTGCTCTTCACGTACGCTTTCTAGCAGCTCTACGGACACACACGCGTCAGCCTCTTCACTGTCCTACACAGCTAGCACGCTGGCAGTTACCGTCAACTTGGAAGCAGCCGCGCAGAAGGCAGTCGCCCTGCAACCGGCGAACAGCGCATCATCGCGGCTACACGCGAGCTGGCCGCACTCGGAGCTTTCGCGGCTCTTCTCTCGCTCTTTCTCGCAGAGCTCCGGCGATGCACAACTCGAACCGCGAAAGCCGCAATGAGCTTTGTGCAAGCTGCGCAGAAGAAACAAGGCACTAAACCGGCAAATGTCCAGCTAATCTCCAACGTGAAAAGGGTCAGCAAGGAAAGCTCTTGCTAACAGCCCAGAAGCATTGCGACTCTTCTCTGGATGATTTGCCCACCAACACGTCACATCAGCTCAAGCCGGCTGCCCGGAGGAAAAGAGGCTAGGAAAGATCGTAGCAGGCACGGTTGTTGCTGCACGAGAAGTGCCTGCTCCGGAGGCTTCTTGCGAACAGCGCTAAAAGCACGCGAACATCGCGTTTCTGTGCTTTCCTGAACAGCTTGCGCTGGGACAGTTACAGCCGTGTTTTGCAAGCTGTCCGGGGTTCTGAGGCACTAAAAGTGCGGATGTGTGGCGACTGTCCAAGACGAGAACCGGCTGCTCTGAAAGCCCTTCCTGCTCTTCACGTACGCTTTCTAGCAGCTCTACGGACACACACGCGTCAGCCTCTTCACTGTCCTACACAGCTAGCACGCTGGCAGTTACCGTCAACTTGGAAGCAGCCGCGCAGAAGGCAGTCGCCCTGCAACCGGCGAACAGCGCATCATCGCGGCTACACGCGAGCTGGCCGCACTCGGAGCTTTCGCGGCTCTTCTCTCGCTCTTTCTCGCAGAGCTCCGGCGATGCACAACTCGAACCGCGAAAGCCGCAATGAGCTTTGTGCAAGCTGCGCAGAAGAAACAAGGCACTAAACCGGCAAATGTCCAGCTAATCTCCCACGTGAAAAGGGTCAGCAAGGAAAGCTCTTGCTAACAGCCCAGAAGCATTGCGACTCTTCTCTGGGTGATTTGCCCACCAACACTTCACATCAGCTCAAGCCGGCTGCCCGGAGGAAAAGAGGCTAGGAAAGATCGTAGCAGGCACGGTTGTTGCTGCACGAGAAGTGCCTGCTCCGGAGGCTTCTTGCGAACAGCGCTAAAAGCACGCGAACATCGCGTTTCTGTGCTTTCCTGAACAGCTTGCGCTGGGACAGTTACAGCCGTGTTTTGCAAGCTGTCCGGGGTTCTGAGGCACTAAAAGTGCGGATGTGTGGCGACTGTGCAAGACGAGAACCGGCTGCTCTGAAAGCCCTTCCTGCTCTTCACGTACGCTTTCTAGCAGCTCTACGGACACACACGCGTCAGCCTCTTCACTGTCCTACACAGCTAGCACGCTGGCAGTTACCGTCAACTTGGAAGCAGCCGCGCAGAAGGCAGTCGCCCTGCAACCGGCGAACAGCGCATCATCGCGGCTACACGCGAGCTGGCCGCACTCGGAGCTTTCGCGGCTCTTCTCTCGCTCTTTCTCGCAGAGGTCCGGCGATGCACAACTCGAACCGCGAAAGCCGCAATGAGCTTTGTGCAAGCTGCGCAGAAGAAACAAGGCACTAAACCGGCAAATGTCCAGCTAATCTCCCACGTGAAAAGGGTCAGCAAGGAAAGCTCTTGCTAACAGCCCAGAAGCATTGCGACTCTTCTCTGGGTGATTTGCCCACCAACACTTCACATCAGCTCAAGCCGGCTGCCCGGAGGAAAAGAGGCTAGGAAAGATCGTAGCAGGCACGGTTGTTGCTGCACGAGAAGTGCCTGCTCCGGAGGCTTCTTGCGAGCAGCGCTAAAAGCACGCGAACATCGCGTTTCTGTGCTTTCCTGAACAGCTTGCGCTGGGACAGTTACAGCCGTGTTTTGCAAGCTGTCCGGGGTTCTGAGGCACTAAAAGTGCGGATGTGTGGCGACTGTGCAAGACGAGAACCGGCTGCTCTGAAAGCCCTTCCTGCTCTTCACGTACGCTTTCTAGCAGCTCTACGGACACACACGCGTCAGCCTCTTCACTGTCCTACACAGCTAGCACGCTGGCAGTTACCGTCAACTTGGAAGCAGCCGCGCAGAAGGCAGTCGCCCTCCAACCGGCGAACAGCGCATCATCGCGGCTACACGCGAGCTGGCCGCACTCGGAGCTTTCGCGGCTCTTCTCTCGCTCTTTCTCGCAGAGCTCCGGCGATGCACAACTCGAACCGCGAAAGCCGCAATGAGCTTTGTGCAAGCTGCGCAGAAGAAACAAGGCACTAAACCGGCAAATGTCCAGCTAATCTCCCACGTGAAAAGGGTCAGCAAGGAAAGCTCTTTTTAACAGCCCAGAAGCATTGCGACTCTTCTCTGGGTGATTTGCCCACCAACACTTCACATCAGCTCAAGCCGGCTGCCCGGAGGAAAAGAGGCTAGGAAAGATCGTAGCAGGCACGGTTGTTGCCGCACGAGAAGTGCCTGCTCCGGAGGCTTCTTGCGAACAGCGCTAAAAGCACGCGAACATCGCGTTTCTGTGCTTTCCTGAACAGCTTGCGCTGGGACAGTTACAGCCGTGTTTTGCAAGCTGTCCGGGGTTCTGAGGCACTTAAAGTGCGGATGTGTGGCGACTGTGCAAGACGAGAACCGGCTGCTCTGAAAGCCCTTCCTGCTCTTCACGTACGCTTTCTAGCAGCTCTACGGACACACACGCGTCAGCCTCTTCACTGTCCTACACAGCTAGCACGCTGGCAGTTACCGTCAACTTGGAAGCAGCCGCGCAGAAGGCAGTCGCCCTGCAACCGGCGAACAGCGCATCATCGCGGCTACACGCGAGCTGGCCGCACTCGGAGCTTTCGCGGCTCTTCTCTCGCTCTTTCTCGCAGAGCTCCGGCGATGCACAACTCGAACCGCGAAAGCCGCAATGAGCTTTGTGCAAGCTGCGCAGAAGAAACAAGGCACTAAACCGGCAAATGTCCAGCTAATCTCCAACGTGAAAAGGGTCAGCAAGGAAAGCTCTTGCTAACAGCCCAGAAGCATTGCGACTCTTCTCTGGATGATTTGCCCACCAACACTTCACATCAGCTCAAGCCGGCTGCCCGGAGGAAAAGAGGCTAGGAAAGATCGCAGCAGGCACGGTTGTTGCTGCACGAGAAGTGCCTGCTCCGGAGGCTTCTCGCGAACAGCGCTAAAAGCACGCGAACATCGCGTTTCTGTGCTTTCCTGAACAGCTTGCGCTGGGACAGTTACAGCCGTGTTTTGCAAGCTGTCCGGGGTTCTGAGGCACTAAAAGTGCGGATGTGTGGCGACTGTCCAAGACGAGAACCGGCTGCTCTGAAAGCCCTTCCTGCTCTTCACGTACGCTTTCTAGCAGCTCTACGGACACACACGCGTCAGCCTCTTCACTGTCCTACACAGCTAGCACGCTGGCACTTACCGTCAACTTGGAAGCAGCCGCGCAGAAGGCAGTCGCCCTGCAACCGGCGAACAGCGCATCATCGCGGCTACACGCGAGCTGGCCGCACTCGGAGCTTTCGCGGCTCTTCTCTCGCTCTTTCTCGCAGAGCTCCGGCGATGCACAACTCGAACCGCGAAAGCCGCAGTGAGCTTTGTGCAAGCTGCGCAGAAGAAACAAGGCACTAAACCGGCAAATGTCCAGCTAATCTCCCACGTGAAAAGGGTCAGCAAGGAAAGCTCTTGCTAACAGCCCAGAAGCATTGCGACTCTTCTCTGGGTGATTTGCCCACCAACACTTCACATCAGCTCAAGCCGGCTGCCCGGAGGAAAAGAGGCTAGGAAAGATCGTAGCAGGCACGGTTGTTGCTGCACGAGAAGTGCCTGCTCCGGAGGCTTCTTGCGAACAGCGCTAAAAGCACGCGAACATCGCGTTTCTGTGCTTTCCTGAACAGCTTGCGCTGGGACAGTTACAGCCGTGTTTTGCAAGCTGTCCGGGGTTCTGAGGCACTAAAAGTGCGGATGTGTGGCGACTGTGCAAGACGAGAACCGGCTGCTCTGAAAGCCCTTCCTGCTCTTCACGTACGCTTTCTAGCAGCTCTACGGACACACACGCGTCAGCCTCTTCACTGTCCTACACAGCTAGCACGCTGGCAGTTACCGTCAACTTGGAAGCAGCCGCGCAGAAGGCAGTCGCCCTGCAACCGGCGAACAGCGCATCATCGCGGCTACACGCGAGCTGGCCGCACTCGGAGCTTTCGCGGCTCTTCTCTCGCTCTTTCTCGCAGAGCTCCGGCGATGCACAACTCGAACCGCGAAAGCCGCAATGAGCTTTGTGCAAGCTGCGCAGAAGAAACAAGGCAGTAAACCGGCAAATGTCCAGCTAATCTCCCACGTGAAAAGGGTCAGCAAGGAAAGCTCTTGCTAACAGCCCAGAAGCATTGCGACTCTTCTCTGGGTGATTTGCCCACCAACACTTCACATCAGCTCAAGCCGGCTGCCCGGAGGAAAAGAGGCTAGGAAAGATCGTAGCAGGCACGGTTGTTGCTGCACGAGAAGTGCCTGCTCCGGAGGCTTCTTGCGAACAGCGCTAAAAGCACGCGAACATCGCGTTTCTGTGCTTTCCTGAACAGCTTGCGCTGGGACAGTTACAGCCGTGTTTTGCAAGCTGTCCGGGGTTCTGAGGCACTAAAAGTGCGGATGTGTGGCGACTGTCCAAGACGAGAACCGGCTGCTCTGAAAGCCCTTCCTGCTCTTCACGTACGCTTTCTAGCAGCTCTACGGACACACACGCGTCAGCCTCTTCACTGTCCTACACAGCTAGCACGCTGGCAGTTACCGTCAACTTGGAAGCAGCCGCGCAGAAGGCAGTCGCCCTGCAACCGGCGAACAGCGCATCATCGCGGCTACACGCGAGCTGGCCGCACTCGGAGCTTTCGCGGCTCTTCTCTCGCTCTTTCTCGCAGAGCTCCGGCGATGCACAACTCGAACCGCGAAAGCCGCAATGAGCTTTGTGCAAGCTGCGCAGAAGAAACAAGGCACTAAACCGGCAAATGTCCAGCTAATCTCCAACGTGAAAAGGGTCAGCAAGGAAAGCTCTTGCTAACAGCCCAGAAGCATTGCGACTCTTCTCTGGGTGATTTGCCCACCAACACTTCACATCAGCTCAAGCCGGCTGCCTGGAGGAAAAGAGGCTAGGAAAGATCGTAGCAGGCACGGTTGTTGCTGCACGAGAAGTGCCTGCTCCGGAGGCTTCTTGCGAACAGCGCTAAAAGCACGCGAACATCGCGTTTCTGTGCTTTCCTGAACAGCTTGCGCTGGGACAGTTACAGCCGTGTTTTGCAAGCTGTCCGGGGTTCTGAGGCACTAAAAGTGCGGATGTGTGGCGACTGTCCAAGACGAGAACCGGCTGCTCTGAAAGCCCTTCCTGCTCTTCACGTACGCTTTCTAGCAGCTCTACGGACACACACGCGTCAGCCTCTTCACTGTCCTACACAGCTAGCACGCTGGCAGTTACCGTCAACTTGGAAGCAGCCGCGCAGAAGGCAGTCGCCCTCCAACCGGCGAACAGCGCATCATCGCGGCTACACGCGAGCTGGCCGCACTCGGAGCTTTCGCGGCTCTTCTCTCGCTCTTTCTCGCAGAGCTCCGGCGATGCACAACTCGAACCGCGAAAGCCGCAATGAGCTTTGTGCAAGCTGCGCAGAAGAAACAAGGCACTAAACCGGCAAATGTCCAGCTAATCTCCAACGTGAAAAGGGTCAGCAAGGAAAGCTCTTGCTAACAGCCCAGAAGCATTGCGACTCTTCTCTGGGTGATTTGCCCACCAACACTTCACATCAGCTCAAGCCGGCTGCCCGGAGGAAAAGAGGCTAGGAAAGATCGTAGCAGGCACGGTTGTTGCTGCACGAGAAGTGCCTGCTCCGGAGGCTTCTTGCGAACAGCGCTAAAAGCACGCGAACATCGCGTTTCTGTGCTTTCCTGAACAGCTTGCGCTGGGACAGTTACAGCCGTGTTTTGCAAGCTGTCCGGGGTTCTGAGGCACTAAAAGTGCGGATGTGTGGCGACTGTGCAAGACGAGAACCGGCTGCTCTGAAAGCCCTTCCTGCTCTTCACGTACGCTTTCTAGCAGCTCTACGGACACACACGCGTCAGCCTCTTCACTGTCCTACACAGCTAGCACGCTGGCAGTTACCGTCAACTTGGAAGCAGCCGCGCAGAAGGCAGTCGCCCTCCAACCGGCGAACAGCGCATCATCGCGGCTACACGCGAGCTGGCCGCACTCGGAGCTTTCGCGGCTCTTCTCTCGCTCTTTCTCGCAGAGCTCCGGCGATGCACAACTCGAACCGCGAAAGCCGCAATGAGCTTTGTGCAAGCTGCGCAGAAGAAACAAGGCACTAAACCGGCAAATGTCCAGCTAATCTCCCACGTGAAAAGGGTCAGCAAGGAAAGCTCTTGCTAACAGCCCAGAAGCATTGCGACTCTTCTCTGGGTGATTTGCCCACCAACACTTCACATCAGCTCAAGCCGGCTGCCCGGAGGAAAAGAGGCTAGGAAAGATCGTAGCAGGCACGGTTGTTGCCGCACGAGAAGTGCCTGCTCCGGAGGCTTCTTGCGAACAGCGCTAAAAGCACGCGAACATCGCGTTTCTGTGCTTTCCTGAACAGCTTGCGCTGGGACAGTTACAGCCGTGTTTTGCAAGCTGTCCGGGGTTCTGAGGCACTAAAAGTGCGGATGTGTGGCGACTGTGCAAGACGAGAACCGGCTGCTCTGAAAGCCCTTCCTGCTCTTCACGTACGCTTTCTAGCAGCTCTACGGACACACACGCGTCAGCCTCTTCACTGTCCTACACAGCTAGCACGCTGGCAGTTACCGTCAACTTGGAAGCAGCCGCGCAGAAGGCAGTCGCCCTGCAACCGGCGAACAGCGCATCATCGCGGCTACACGCGAGCTGGCCGCACTCGGAGCTTTCGCGGCTCTTCTCTCGCTCTTTCTCGCAGAGCTCCGGCGATGCACAACTCGAACCGCGAAAGCCGCAATGAGCTTTGTGCAAGCTGCGCAGAAGAAACAAGGCACTAAACCGGCAAATGTCCAGCTAATCTCCAACGTGAAAAGGGTCAGCAAGGAAAGCTCTTGCTAACAGCCCAGAAGCATTGCGACTCTTCTCTGGGTGATTTGCCCACCAACACTTCACATCAGCTCAAGCCGGCTGCCCGGAGGAAAAGAGGCTAGGAAAGATCGTAGCAGGCACGGTTGTTGCTGCACGAGAAGTGCCTGCTCCGGAGGCTTCTTGCGAGCAGCGCTAAAAGCACGCGAACATCGCGTTTCTGTGCTTTCCTGAACAGCTTGCGCTGGGACAGTTACAGCCGTGTTTTGCAAGCTGTCCGGGGTTCTGAGGCACTAAAAGTGCGGATGTGTGGCGACTGTGCAAGACGAGAACCGGCTGCTCTGAAAGCCCTTCCTGCTCTTCACGTACGCTTTCTAGCAGCTCTACGGACACACACGCGTCAGCCTCTTCACTGTCCTACACAGCTAGCACGCTGGCAGTTACCGTCAACTTGGAAGCAGCCGCGCAGAAGGCAGTCGCCCTGCAACCGGCGAACAGCGCATCATCGCGGCTACACGCGAGCTGGCCGCACTCGGAGCTTTCGCAGCTCTTCTCTCGCTCTTTCTCGCAGAGCTCCGGCGATGCACAACTCGAACCGCGAAAGCCGCAATGAGCTTTGTGCAAGCTGCGCAGAAGAAACAAGGCACTAAACCGGCAAATGTCCAGCTAATCTCCCACGTGAAAAGGGTCAGCAAGGAAAGCTCTTGCTAACAGCCCAGAAGCATTGCGACTCTTCTCTGGGTGATTTGCCCACCAACACTTCACATCAGCTCAAGCCGGCTGCCCGGAGGAAAAGAGGCTAGGAAAGATCGTAGCAGGCACGGTTGTTGCTGCACGAGAAGTGCCTGCTCCGGAGGCTTCTTGCGAACAGCGCTAAAAGCACGCGAACATCGCGTTTCTGTGCTTTCCTGAACAGCTTGCGCTGGGACAGTTACAGCCGTGTTTTGCAAGCTGTCCGGGGTTCTGAGGCACTAAAAGTGCGGATGTGTGGCGACTGTGCAAGACGAGAACCGGCTGCTCTGAAAGCCCTTCCTGCTCTTCACGTACGCTTTCTAGCAGCTCTACGGACACACACGCGTCAGCCTCTTCACTGTCCTACACAGCTAGCACGCTGGCACTTACCGTCAACTTGGAAGCAGCCGCGCACAAGGCAGTCGCCCTGCAACCGGCGAACAGCGCATCATCGCGGCTACACGCGAGCTGGCCGCACTCGGAGCTTTCGCGGCTCTTCTCTCGCTCTTTCTCGCAGAGCTCCGGCGATGCACAACTCGAACCGCGAAAGCCGCAATGAGCTTTGTGCGAGCTGCGCAGAAGAAACAAGGCACTAAACCGGCAAATGTCCAGCTAATCTCCAACGTGAAAAGGGTCAGCAAGGAAAGCTCTTGCTAACAGCCCAGAAGCATTGCGACTCTTCTCTGGGTGATTTGCCCACCAACACTTCACATCAGCTCAAGCCGGCTGCCCGGAGGAAAAGAGGCTAGGAAAGATCGTAGCAGGCACGGTTGTTGCCGCACGAGAAGTGCCTGCTCCGGAGGCTTCTTGCGAGCAGCGCTAAAAGCACGCGAACATCGCGTTTCTGTGCTTTCCTGAACAGCTTGCGCTGGGACAGTTACAGCCGTGTTTTGCAAGCTGTCCGGGGTTCTGAGGCACTAAAAGTGCGGATGTGTGGCGACTGTGCAAGACGAGAACCGGCTGCTCTGAAAGCCCTTCCTGCTCTTCACGTACGCTTTCTAGCAGCTCTACGGACACACACGCGTCAGCCTCTTCACTGTCCTACACAGCTAGCACGCTGGCACTTACCGTCAACTTGGAAGCAGCCGCGCAGAAGGCAGTCGCCCTCCAACCGGCGAACAGCGCATCATCGCGGCTACACGCGAGCTGGCCGCACTCGGAGCTTTCGCGGCTCTTCTCTCGCTCTTTCTCGCAGAGCTCCGGCGATGCACAACTCGAACCGCGAAAGCCGCAATGAGCTTTGTGCAAGCTGCGCAGAAGAAACAAGGCACTAAACCGGCAAATGTCCAGCTAATCTCCAACGTGAAAAGGGTCAGCAAGGAAAGCTCTTGCTAACAGCCCAGAAGCATTGCGACTCTTCTCTGGGTGATTTGCCCACCAACACTTCACATCAGCTCAAGCCGGCTGCCCGGAGGAAAAGAGGCTAGGAAAGATCGTAGCAGGCACGGTTGTTGCTGCACGAGAAGTGCCTGCTCCGGAGGCTTCTTGCGAACAGCGCTAAAAGCACGCGAACATCGCGTTTCTGTGCTTTCCTGAACAGCTTGCGCTGGGACAGTTACAGCCGTGTTTTGCAAGCTGTCCGGGGTTCTGAGGCACTAAAAGTGCGGATGTGTGGCGACTGTCCAAGACGAGAACCGGCTGCTCTGAAAGCCCTTCCTGCTCTTCACGTACGCTTTCTAGCAGCTCTACAGACACACACGCGTCAGCCTCTTCACTGTCCTACACAGCTAGCACGCTGGCAGTTACCGTCAACTTGGAAGCAGCCGCGCAGAAGGCAGTCGCCCTGCAACCGGCGAACAGCGCATCATCGCGGCTACACGCGAGCTGGCCGCACTCGGAGCTTTCGCGGCTCTTCTCTCGCTCTTTCTCGCAGAGCTCCGGCGATGCACAACTCGAACCGCGAAAGCCGCAATGAGCTTTGTGCAAGCTGCGCAGAAGAAACAAGGCACTAAACCGGCAAATGTCCAGCTAATCTCCCACGTGAAAAGGGTCAGCAAGGAAAGCTCTTGCTAACAGCCCAGAAGCATTGCGACTCTTCTCTGGGTGATTTGCCCACCAACACTTCACATCAGCTCAAGCCGGCTGCCCGGAGGAAAAGAGGCTAGGAAAGATCGTAGCAGGCACGGTTGTTGCTGCACGAGAAGTGCCTGCTCCGGAGGCTTCTTGCGAGCAGCGCTAAAAGCACGCGAACATCGCGTTTCTGTGCTTTCCTGAACAGCTTGCGCTGGGACAGTTACAGCCGTGTTTTGCAAGCTGTCCGGGGTTCTGAGGCACTAAAAGTGCGGATGTGTGGCGACTGTGCAAGACGAGAACCGGCTGCTCTGAAAGCCCTTCCTGCTCTTCACGTACGCTTTCTAGCAGCTCTACGGACACACACGCGTCAGCCTCTTCACTGTCCTACACAGCTAGCACGCTGGCAGTTACCGTCAACTTGGAAGCAGCCGCGCAGAAGGCAGTCGCCCTGCAACCGGCGAACAGCGCATCATCGCGGCTACACGCGAGCTGGCCGCACTCGGAGCTTTCGCGGCTCTTCTCTCGCTCTTTCTCGCAGAGCTCCGGCGATGCACAACTCGAACCGCGAAAGCCGCAATGAGCTTTGTGCAAGCTGCGCAGAAGAAACAAGGCACTAAACCGGCAAATGTCCAGCTAATCTCCAACGTGAAAAGGGTCAGCAAGGAAAGCTCTTGCTAACAGCCCAGAAGCATTGCGACTCTTCTCTGGGTGATTTGCCCACCAACACTTCACATCAGCTCAAGCCGGCTGCCCGGAGGAAAAGAGGCTAGGAAAGATCGTAGCAGGCACGGTTGTTGCCGCACGAGAAGTGCCTGCTCCGGAGGCTTCTTGCGAGCAGCGCTAAAAGCACGCGAACATCGCGTTTCTGTGCTTTCCTGAACAGCTTGCGCTGGGACAGTTACAGCCGTGTTTTGCAAGCTGTCCGGGGTTCTGAGGCACTAAAAGTGCGGATGTGTGGCGACTGTGCAAGACGAGAACCGGCTGCTCTGAAAGCCCTTCCTGCTCTTCACGTACGCTTTCTAGCAGCTCTACGGACACACACGCGTCAGCCTCTTCACTGTCCTACACAGCTAGCACGCTGGCAGTTACCGTCAACTTGGAAGCAGCCGCGCAGAAGGCAGTCGCCCTGCGACCGGCGAACAGCGCATCATCGCGGCTACACGCGAGCTGGCCGCACTCGGAGCTTTCGCGGCTCTTCTCTCGCTCTTTCTCGCAGAGCTCCGGCGATGCACAACTCGAACCGCGAAAGCCGCAATGAGCTTTGTGCAAGCTGCGCAGAAGAAACAAGGCACTAAACCGGCAAATGTCCAGCTAATCTCCAACGTGAAAAGGGTCAGCAAGGAAAGCTCTTGCTAACAGCCCAGAAGCATTGCGACTCTTCTCTGGATGATTTGCCCACCAACACGTCACATCAGCTCAAGCCGGCTGCCCGGAGGAAAAGAGGCTAGGAAAGATCGTAGCAGGCACGGTTGTTGCTGCACGAGAAGTGCCTGCTCCGGAGGCTTCTTGCGAACAGCGCTAAAAGCACGCGAACATCGCGTTTCTGTGCTTTCCTGAACAGCTTGCGCTGGGACAGTTACAGCCGTGTTTTGCAAGCTGTCCGGGGTTCTGAGGCACTAAAAGTGCGGATGTGTGGCGACTGTCCAAGACGAGAACCGGCTGCTCTGAAAGCCCTTCCTGCTCTTCACGTACGCTTTCTAGCAGCTCTACGGACACACACGCGTCAGCCTCTTCACTGTCCTACACAGCTAGCACGCTGGAAGTTACCGTCAACTTGGAAGCAGCCGCGCAGAAGGCAGTCGCCCTGCAACCGGCGAACAGCGCATCATCGCGGCTACACGCGAGCTGGCCGCACTCGGAGCTTTCGCGGCTCTTCTCTCGCTCTTTCTCGCAGAGCTCCGGCGATGCACAACTCGAACCGCGAAAGCCGCAATGAGCTTTGTGCAAGCTGCGCAGAAGAAACAAGGCACTAAACCGGCAAATGTCCAGCTAATCTCCCACGTGAAAAGGGTCAGCAAGGAAAGCTCTTGCTAACAGCCCAGAAGCATTGCGACTCTTCTCTGGGTGATTTGACCACCAACACTTCACATCAGCTCAAGCCGGCTGCCCGGAGGAAAAGAGGCTAGGAAAGATCGTAGCAGGCACGGTTGTTGCTGCACGAGAAGTGCCTGCTCCGGAGGCTTCTTGCGAACAGCGCTAAAAGCACGCGAACATCGCGTTTCTGTGCTTTCCTGAACAGCTTGCGCTGGGACAGTTACAGCCGTGTTTTGCAAGCTGTCCGGGGTTCTGAGGCACTAAAAGTGCGGATGTGTGGCGACTGTCCAAGACGAGAACCGGCTGCTCTGAAAGCCCTTCCTGCTCTTCACGTACGCTTTCTAGCAGCTCTACGGACACACACGCGTCAGCCTCTTCACTGTCCTACACAGCTAGCACGCTGGCAGTTACCGTCAACTTGGAAGCAGCCGCGCAGAAGGCAGTCGCCCTGCAACCGGCGAACAGCGCATCATCGCGGCTACACGCGAGCTGGCCGCACTCGGAGCTTTCGCGGCTCTTCTCTCGCTCTTTCTCGCAGAGCTCCGGCGATGCACAACTCGAACCGCGAAAGCCGCAATGAGCTTTGTGCAAGCTGCGCAGAAGAAACAAGGCACTAAACCGGCAAATGTCCAGCTAATCTCCCACGTGAAAAGGGTCAGCAAGGAAAGCTCTTTTTAACAGCCCAGAAGCATTGCGACTCTTCTCTGGGTGATTTGACCACCAACACTTCACATCAGCTCAAGCCGGCTGCCCGGAGGAAAAGAGGCTAGGAAAGATCGTAGCAGGCACGGTTGTTGCCGCACGAGAAGTGCCTGCTCCGGAGGCTTCTTGCGAACAGCGCTAAAAGCACGCGAACATCGCGTTTCTGTGCTTTCCTGAACAGCTTGCGCTGGGACAGTTACAGCCGTGTTTTGCAAGCTGTCCGGGGTTCTGAGGCACTAAAAGTGCGGATGTGTGGCGACTGTGCAAGACGAGAACCGGCTGCTCTGAAAGCCCTTCCTGCTCTTCACGTACGCTTTCTAGCAGCTCTACGGACACACACGCGTCAGCCTCTTCACTGTCCTACACAGCTAGCACGCTGGCAGTTACCGTCAACTTGGAAGCAGCCGCGCAGAAGGCAGTCGCCCTGCAACCGGCGAACAGCGCATCATCGCGGCTACACGCGAGCTGGCCGCACTCGGAGCTTTCGCGGCTCTTCTCTCGCTCTTTCTCGCAGAGCTCCGGCGATGCACAACTCGAACCGCGAAAGCCGCAATGAGCTTTGTGCAAGCTGCGCAGAAGAAACAAGGCACTAAACCGGCAAATGTCCAGCTAATCTCCAACGTGAAAAGGGTCAGCAAGGAAAGCTCTTGCTAACAGCCCAGAAGCATTGCGACTCTTCTCTGGATGATTTGCCCACCAACACTTCACATCAGCTCAAGCCGGCTGCCCGGAGGAAAAGAGGCTAGGAAAGATCGCAGCAGGCACGGTTGTTGCTGCACGAGAAGTGCCTGCTCCGGAGGCTTCTCGCGAACAGCGCTAAAAGCACGCGAACATCGCGTTTCTGTGCTTTCCTGAACAGCTTGCGCTGGGACAGTTACAGCCGTGTTTTGCAAGCTGTCCGGGGTTCTGAGGCACTAAAAGTGCGGATGTGTGGCGACTGTCCAAGACGAGAACCGGCTGCTCTGAAAGCCCTTCCTGCTCTTCACGTACGCTTTCTAGCAGCTCTACGGACACACACGCGTCAGCCTCTTCACTGTCCTACACAGCTAGCACGCTGGCACTTACCGTCAACTTGGAAGCAGCCGCGCAGAAGGCAGTCGCCCTGCAACCGGCGAACAGCGCATCATCGCGGCTACACGCGAGCTGGCCGCACTCGGAGCTTTCGCGGCTCTTCTCTCGCTCTTTCTCGCAGAGCTCCGGCGATGCACAACTCGAACCGCGAAAGCCGCAGTGAGCTTTGTGCAAGCTGCGCAGAAGAAACAAGGCACTAAACCGGCAAATGTCCAGCTAATCTCCCACGTGAAAAGGGTCAGCAAGGAAAGCTCTTGCTAACAGCCCAGAAGCATTGCGACTCTTCTCTGGGTGATTTGCCCACCAACACTTCACATCAGCTCAAGCCGGCTGCCCGGAGGAAAAGAGGCTAGGAAAGATCGTAGCAGGCACGGTTGTTGCTGCACGAGAAGTGCCTGCTCCGGAGGCTTCTTGCGAACAGCGCTAAAAGCACGCGAACATCGCGTTTCTGTGCTTTCCTGAACAGCTTGCGCTGGGACAGTTACAGCCGTGTTTTGCAAGCTGTCCGGGGTTCTGAGGCACTAAAAGTGCGGATGTGTGGCGACTGTGCAAGACGAGAACCGGCTGCTCTGAAAGCCCTTCCTGCTCTTCACGTACGCTTTCTAGCAGCTCTACGGACACACACGCGTCAGACTCTTCACTGTCCTACACAGCTAGCACGCTGGCAGTTACCGTCAACTTGGAAGCAGCCGCGCAGAAGGCAGTCGCCCTGCAACCGGCGAACAGCGCATCATCGCGGCTACACGCGAGCTGGCCGCACTCGGAGCTTTCGCGGCTCTTCTCTCGCTCTTTCTCGCAGAGCTCCGGCGATGCACAACTCGAACCGCGAAAGCCGCAATGAGCTTTGTGCAAGCTGCGCAGAAGAAACAAGGCACTAAACCGGCAAATGTCCAGCTAATCTCCCACGTGAAAAGGGTCAGCAAGGAAAGCTCTTGCTAACAGCCCAGAAGCATTGCGACTCTTCTCTGGGTGATTTGCCCACCAACACTTCACATCAGCTCAAGCCGGCTGCCCGGAGGAAAAGAGGCTAGGAAAGATCGTAGCAGGCACGGTTGTTGCTGCACGAGAAGTGCCTGCTCCGGAGGCTTCTTGCGAACAGCGCTAAAAGCACGCGAACATCGCGTTTCTGTGCTTTCCTGAACAGCTTGCGCTGGGACAGTTACAGCCGTGTTTTGCAAGCTGTCCGGGGTTCTGAGGCACTAAAAGTGCGGATGTGTGGCGACTGTCCAAGACGAGAACCGGCTGCTCTGAAAGCCCTTCCTGCTCTTCACGTACGCTTTCTAGCAGCTCTACGGACACACACGCGTCAGCCTCTTCACTGTCCTACACAGCTAGCACGCTGGCAGTTACCGTCAACTTGGAAGCAGCCGCGCAGAAGGCAGTCGCCCTGCAACCGGCGAACAGCGCATCATCGCGGCTACACGCGAGCTGGCCGCACTCGGAGCTTTCGCGGCTCTTCTCTCGCTCTTTCTCGCAGAGCTCCGGCGATGCACAACTCGAACCGCGAAAGCCGCAATGAGCTTTGTGCAAGCTGCGCAGAAGAAACAAGGCACTAAACCGGCAAATGTCCAGCTAATCTCCAACGTGAAAAGGGTCAGCAAGGAAAGCTCTTGCTAACAGCCCAGAAGCATTGCGACTCTTCTCTGGGTGATTTGCCCACCAACACTTCACATCAGCTCAAGCCGGCTGCCTGGAGGAAAAGAGGCTAGGAAAGATCGTAGCAGGCACGGTTGTTGCTGCACGAGAAGTGCCTGCTCCGGAGGCTTCTTGCGAGCAGCGCTAAAAGCACGCGAACATCGCGTTTCTGTGCTTTCCTGAACAGCTTGCGCTGGGACAGTTACAGCCGTGTTTTGCAAGCTGTCCGGGGTTCTGAGGCACTAAAAGTGCGGATGTGTGGCGACTGTGCAAGACGAGAACCGGCTGCTCTGAAAGCCCTTCCTGCTCTTCACGTACGCTTTCTAGCAGCTCTACGGACACACACGCGTCAGCCTCTTCACTGTCCTACACAGCTAGCACGCTGGCAGTTACCGTCAACTTGGAAGCAGCCGCGCAGAAGGCAGTCGCCCTCCAACCGGCGAACAGCGCATCATCGCGGCTACACGCGAGCTGGCCGCACTCGGAGCTTTCGCGGCTCTTCTCTCGCTCTTTCTCGCAGAGCTCCGGCGATGCACAACTCGAACCGCGAAAGCCGCAATGAGCTTTGTGCAAGCTGCGCAGAAGAAACAAGGCACTAAACCGGCAAATGTCCAGCTAATCTCCAACGTGAAAAGGGTCAGCAAGGAAAGCTCTTGCTAACAGCCCAGAAGCATTGCGACTCTTCTCTGGGTGATTTGCCCACCAACACTTCACATCAGCTCAAGCCGGCTGCCCGGAGGAAAAGAGGCTAGGAAAGATCGTAGCAGGCACGGTTGTTGCTGCACGAGAAGTGCCTGCTCCGGAGGCTTCTTGCGAACAGCGCTAAAAGCACGCGAACATCGCGTTTCTGTGCTTTCCTGAACAGCTTGCGCTGGGACAGTTACAGCCGTGTTTTGCAAGCTGTCCGGGGTTCTGAGGCACTAAAAGTGCGGATGTGTGGCGACTGTGCAAGACGAGAACCGGCTGCTCTGAAAGCCCTTCCTGCTCTTCACGTACGCTTTCTAGCAGCTCTACGGACACACACGCGTCAGCCTCTTCACTGTCCTACACAGCTAGCACGCTGGCAGTTACCGTCAACTTGGAAGCAGCCGCGCAGAAGGCAGTCGCCCTCCAACCGGCGAACAGCGCATCATCGCGGCTACACGCGAGCTGGCCGCACTCGGAGCTTTCGCGGCTCTTCTCTCGCTCTTTCTCGCAGAGCTCCGGCGATGCACAACTCGAACCGCGAAAGCCGCAATGAGCTTTGTGCAAGCTGCGCAGAAGAAACAAGGCACTAAACCGGCAAATGTCCAGCTAATCTCCCACGTGAAAAGGGTCAGCAAGGAAAGCTCTTGCTAACAGCCCAGAAGCATTGCGACTCTTCTCTGGGTGATTTGCCCACCAACACTTCACATCAGCTCAAGCCGGCTGCCCGGAGGAAAAGAGGCTAGGAAAGATCGTAGCAGGCACGGTTGTTGCCGCACGAGAAGTGCCTGCTCCGGAGGCTTCTTGCGAACAGCGCTAAAAGCACGCGAACATCGCGTTTCTGTGCTTTCCTGAACAGCTTGCGCTGGGACAGTTACAGCCGTGTTTTGCAAGCTGTCCGGGGTTCTGAGGCACTAAAAGTGCGGATGTGTGGCGACTGTGCAAGACGAGAACCGGCTGCTCTGAAAGCCCTTCCTGCTCTTCACGTACGCTTTCTAGCAGCTCTACGGACACACACGCGTCAGCCTCTTCACTGTCCTACACAGCTAGCACGCTGGCAGTTACCGTCAACTTGGAAGCAGCCGCGCAGAAGGCAGTCGCCCTGCAACCGGCGAACAGCGCATCATCGCGGCTACACGCGAGCTGGCCGCACTCGGAGCTTTCGCGGCTCTTCTCTCGCTCTTTCTCGCAGAGCTCCGGCGATGCACAACTCGAACCGCGAAAGCCGCAATGAGCTTTGTGCAAGCTGCGCAGAAGAAACAAGGCACTAAACCGGCAAATGTCCAGCTAATCTCCAACGTGAAAAGGGTCAGCAAGGAAAGCTCTTGCTAACAGCCCAGAAGCATTGCGACTCTTCTCTGGGTGATTTGCCCACCAACACTTCACATCAGCTCAAGCCGGCTGCCCGGAGGAAAAGAGGCTAGGAAAGATCGTAGCAGGCACGGTTGTTGCTGCACGAGAAGTGCCTGCTCCGGAGGCTTCTTGCGAGCAGCGCTAAAAGCACGCGAACATCGCGTTTCTGTGCTTTCCTGAACAGCTTGCGCTGGGACAGTTACAGCCGTGTTTTGCAAGCTGTCCGGGGTTCTGAGGCACTAAAAGTGCGGATGTGTGGCGACTGTGCAAGACGAGAACCGGCTGCTCTGAAAGCCCTTCCTGCTCTTCACGTACGCTTTCTAGCAGCTCTACGGACACACACGCGTCAGCCTCTTCACTGTCCTACACAGCTAGCACGCTGGCAGTTACCGTCAACTTGGAAGCAGCCGCGCAGAAGGCAGTCGCCCTGCAACCGGCGAACAGCGCATCATCGCGGCTACACGCGAGCTGGCCGCACTCGGAGCTTTCGCAGCTCTTCTCTCGCTCTTTCTCGCAGAGCTCCGGCGATGCACAACTCGAACCGCGAAAGCCGCAATGAGCTTTGTGCAAGCTGCGCAGAAGAAACAAGGCACTAAACCGGCAAATGTCCAGCTAATCTCCCACGTGAAAAGGGTCAGCAAGGAAAGCTCTTGCTAACAGCCCAGAAGCATTGCGACTCTTCTCTGGGTGATTTGCCCACCAACACTTCACATCAGCTCAAGCCGGCTGCCCGGAGGAAAAGAGGCTAGGAAAGATCGTAGCAGGCACGGTTGTTGCTGCACGAGAAGTGCCTGCTCCGGAGGCTTCTTGCGAACAGCGCTAAAAGCACGCGAACATCGCGTTTCTGTGCTTTCCTGAACAGCTTGCGCTGGGACAGTTACAGCCGTGTTTTGCAAGCTGTCCGGGGTTCTGAGGCACTAAAAGTGCGGATGTGTGGCGACTGTCCAAGACGAGAACCGGCTGCTCTGAAAGCCCTTCCTGCTCTTCACGTACGCTTTCTAGCAGCTCTACGGACACACACGCGTCAGCCTCTTCACTGTCCTACACAGCTAGCACGCTGGCAGTTACCGTCAACTTGGAAGCAGCCGCGCAGAAGGCAGTCGCCCTGCAACCGGCGAACAGCGCATCATCGCGGCTACACGCGAGCTGGCCGCACTCGGAGCTTTCGCGGCTCTTCTCTCGCTCTTTCTCGCAGAGCTCCGGCGATGCACAACTCAAACCGCGAAAGCCGCAATGAGCTTTGTGCAAGCTGCGCAGAAGAAACAAGGCACTAAACCGGCAAATGTCCAGCTAATCTCCAACGTGAAAAGGGTCAGCAAGGAAAGCTCTTGCTAACAGCCCAGAAGCATTGCGACTCTTCTCTGGGTGATTTGCCCACCAACACTTCACATCAGCTCAAGCCGGCTGCCCGGAGGAAAAGAGGCTAGGAAAGATCGTAGCAGGCACGGTTGTTGCTGCACGAGAAGTGCCTGCTCCGGAGGCTTCTTGCGAGCAGCGCTAAAAGCACGCGAACATCGCGTTTCTGTGCTTTCCTGAACAGCTTGCGCTGGGACAGTTACAGCCGTGTTTTGCAAGCTGTCCGGGGTTCTGAGGCACTAAAAGTGCGGATGTGTGGCGACTGTGCAAGACGAGAACCGGCTGCTCTGAAAGCCCTTCCTGCTCTTCACGTACGCTTTCTAGCAGCTCTACGGACACACACGCGTCAGCCTCTTCACTGTCCTACACAGCTAGCACGCTGGCAGTTACCGTCAACTTGGAAGCAGCCGCGCAGAAGGCAGTCGCCCTGCAACCGGCGAACAGCGCATCATCGCGGCTACACGCGAGCTGGCCGCACTCGGAGCTTTCGCGGCTCTTCTCTCGCTCTTTCTCGCAGAGCTCCGGCGATGCACAACTCGAACCGCGAAAGCCGCAATGAGCTTTGTGCAAGCTGCGCAGAAGAAACAAGGCACTAAACCGGCAAATGTCCAGCTAATCTCCAACGTGAAAAGGGTCAGCAAGGAAAGCTCTTGCTAACAGCCCAGAAGCATTGCGACTCTTCTCTGGGTGATTTGCCCACCAACACTTCACATCAGCTCAAGCCGGCTGCCCGGAGGAAAAGAGGCTAGGAAAGATCGTAGCAGGCACGGTTGTTGCTGCACGAGAAGTGCCTGCTCCGGAGGCTTCTTGCGAACAGCGCTAAAAGCACGCGAACATCGCGTTTCTGTGCTTTCCTGAACAGCTTGCGCTGGGACAGTTACAGCCGTGTTTTGCAAGCTGTCCGGGGTTCTGAGGCACTAAAAGTGCGGATGTGTGGCGACTGTGCAAGACGAGAACCGGCTGCTCTGAAAGCCCTTCCTGCTCTTCACGTACGCTTTCTAGCAGCTCTACGGACACACACGCGTCAGCCTCTTCACTGTCCTACACAGCTAGCACGCTGGCAGTTACCGTCAACTTGGAAGCAGCCGCGCAGAAGGCAGTCGCCCTCCAACCGGCGAACAGCGCATCATCGCGGCTACACGCGAGCTGGCCGCACTCGGAGCTTTCGCGGCTCTTCTCTCGCTCTTTCTCGCAGAGCTCCGGCGATGCACAACTCGAACCGCGAAAGCCGCAATGAGCTTTGTGCAAGCTGCGCAGAAGAAACAAGGCACTAAACCGGCAAATGTCCAGCTAATCTCCAACGTGAAAAGGGTCAGCAAGGAAAGCTCTTGCTAACAGCCCAGAAGCATTGCGACTCTTCTCTGGGTGATTTGCCCACCAACACTTCACATCAGCTCAAGCCGGCTGCCCGGAGGAAAAGAGGCTAGGAAAGATCGTAGCAGGCACGGTTGTTGCTGCACGAGAAGTGCCTGCTCCGGAGGCTTCTTGCGAACAGCGCTAAAAGCACCCGAACATCGCGTTTCTGTGCTTTCCTGAACAGCTTGCGCTGGGACAGTTACAGCCGTGTTTTGCAAGCTGTCCGGGGTTCTGAGGCACTAAAAGTGCGGATGTGTGGCGACTGTGCAAGACGAGAACCGGCTGCTCTGAAAGCCCTTCCTGCTCTTCACGTACGCTTTCTAGCAGCTCTACGGACACACACGCGTCAGCCTCTTCACTGTCCTACACAGCTAGCACGCTGGCACTTACCGTCAACTTGGAAGCAGCCGCGCAGAAGGCAGTCGCCCTGCAACCGGCGAACAGCGCATCATCGCGGCTACACGCGAGCTGGCCGCACTCGGAGCTTTCGCGGCTCTTCTCTCGCTCTTTCTCGCAGAGCTCCGGCGATGCACAACTCGAACCGCGAAAGCCGCAATGAGCTTTGTGCAAGCTGCGCAGAAGAAACAAGGCACTAAACCGGCAAATGTCCAGCTAATCTCCCACGTGAAAAGGGTCAGCAAGGAAAGCTCTTGCTAACAGCCCAGAAGCATTGCGACTCTTCTCTGGATGATTTGCCCACCAACACTTCACATCAGCTCAAGCCGGCTGCCCGGAGGAAAA
This sequence comes from Chlamydotis macqueenii, assembly GCF_036417535.1. Classification (NCBI taxonomy): domain Eukaryota; kingdom Metazoa; phylum Chordata; class Aves; order Otidiformes; family Otididae; genus Chlamydotis; species Chlamydotis macqueenii. Next base: position 118,638,769 of record NC_141558.1, read on the forward strand.
GAGGCTAGGAAAGATCGCAGCAGGCACGGTTGTTGCTGCACGAGAAGTGCCTGCTCCGGAGGCTTCTTGCGAGCAGCGCTAAAAGCACGCGAACATCGCGTTTCTGTGCTTTCCTGAACAGCTTGCGCTGGGACAGTTACAGCCGTGTTTTGCAAGCTGTCCGGGGTTCTGAGGCACTAAAAGTGCGGATGTGTGGCGACTGTGCAAGACGAGAACCGGCTGCTCTGAAAGCCCTTCCTGCTCTTCACGTACGCTTTCTAGCAGCTCTACGGACACACACGCGTCAGCCTCTTCACTGTCCTACACAGCTAGCACGCTGGCAGTTACCGTCAACTTGGAAGCAGCCGCGCAGAAGGCAGTCGCCCTCCAACCGGCGAACAGCGCATCATCGCGGCTACACGCGAGCTGGCTGCACTCGGAGCTTTCGCGGCTCTTCTCTCGCTCTTTCTCGCAGAGCTCCGGCGATGCACAACTCGAACCGCGAAAGCCGCAATGAGCTTTGTGCAAGCTGCGCAGAAGAAACAAGGCACTAAACCGGCAAATGTCCAGCTAATCTCCCACGTGAAAAGGGTCAGCAAGGAAAGCTCTTGCTAACAGCCCAGAAGCATTGCGACTCTTCTCTGGATGATTTGCCCACCAACACTTCACATCAGCTCAAGCCGGCTGCCCGGAGGAAAAGAGGCTAGGAAAGATCGCAGCAGGCACGGTTGTTGCTGCACGAGAAGTGCCTGCTCCGGAGGCTTCTCGCGAACAGCGCTAAAAGCACGCGAACATCGCGTTTCTGTGCTTTCCTGAACAGCTTGCGCTGGGACAGTTACAGCCGTGTTTTGCAAGCTGTCCGGGGTTCTGAGGCACTAAAAGTGCGGATGTGTGGCGACTGTCCAAGACGAGAACCGGCTGCTCTGAAAGCCCTTCCTGCTCTTCACGTACGCTTTCTAGCAGCTCTACGGACACACACGCGTCAGCCTCTTCACTGTCCTACACAGCTAGCACGCTGGCAGTTACCGTCAACTTGGAAGCAGCCGCGCAGAAGGCAGTCGCCCTGCAACCGGCGAACAGCGCATCATCGCGGCTACACGCGAGCTGGCCGCACTCGGAGCTTTCGCGGCTCTTCTCTCGCTCTTTCTCGCAGAGCTCCGGCGATGCACAACTCGAACCGCGAAAGCCGCAATGAGCTTTGTGCAAGCTGCGCAGAAGAAACAAGGCAGTAAACCGGCAAATGTCCAGCTAATCTCCCACGTGAAAAGGGTCAGCAAGGAAAGCTCTTGCTAACAGCCCAGAAGCATTGCGACTCTTCTCTGGGTGATTTGCCCACCAACACTTCACATCAGCTCAAGCCGGCTGCCCGGAGGAAAAGAGGCTAGGAAAGATCGTAGCAGGCACGGTTGTTGCCGCACGAGAAGTGCCTGCTCCGGAGGCTTCTTGCGAACAGCGCTAAAAGCACGCGAACATCGCGTTTCTGTGCTTTCCTGAACAGCTTGCGCTGGGACAGTTACAGCCGTGTTTTGCAAGCTGTCCGGGGTTCTGAGGCACTAAAAGTGCGGATGTGTGGCGACTGTGCAAGACGAGAACCGGCTGCTCTGAAAGCCCTTCCTGCTCTTCACGTACGCTTTCTAGCAGCTCTACGGACACACACGCGTCAGCCTCTTCACTGTCCTACACAGCTAGCACGCTGGCACTTACCGTCAACTTGGAAGCAGCCGCGCAGAAGGCAGTCGCCCTGCAACCGGCGAACAGCGCATCATCGCGGCTACACGCGAGCTGGCCGCACTCGGAGCTTTCGCGGCTCTTCTCTCGCTCTTTCTCGCAGAGCTCCGGCGATGCACAACTCGAACCGCGAAAGCCGCAATGAGCTTTGTGCAAGCTGCGCAGAAGAAACAAGGCACTAAACCGGCAAATGTCCAGCTAATCTCCCACGTGAAAAGGGTCAGCAAGGAAAGCTCTTGCTAACAGCCCAGAAGCATTGCGACTCTTCTCTGGATGATTTGCCCACCAACACTTCACATCAGCTCAAGCCGGCTGCCCGGAGGAAAAGAGGCTAGGAAAGATCGCAGCAGGCACGGTTGTTGCTGCACGAGAAGTGCCTGCTCCGGAGGCTTCTTGCGAGCAGCGCTAAAAGCACGCGAACATCGCGTTTCTGTGCTTTCCTGAACAGCTTGCGCTGGGACAGTTACAGCCGTGTTTTGCAAGCTGTCCGGGGTTCTGAGGCACTAAAAGTGCGGATGTGTGGCGACTGTGCAAGACGAGAACCGGCTGCTCTGAAAGCCCTTCCTGCTCTTCACGTACGCTTTCTAGCAGCTCTACGGACACACACGCGTCAGCCTCTTCACTGTCCTACACAGCTAGCACGCTGGCAGTTACCGTCAACTTGGAAGCAGCCGCGCAGAAGGCAGTCGCCCTCCAACCGGCGAACAGCGCATCATCGCGGCTACACGCGAGCTGGCTGCACTCGGAGCTTTCGCGGCTCTTCTCTCGCTCTTTCTCGCAGAGCTCCGGCGATGCACAACTCGAACCGCGAAAGCCGCAATGAGCTTTGTGCAAGCTGCGCAGAAGAAACAAGGCACTAAACCGGCAAATGTCCAGCTAATCTCCCACGTGAAAAGGGTCAGCAAGGAAAGCTCTTGCTAACAGCCCAGAAGCATTGCGACTCTTCTCTGGATGATTTGCCCACCAACACTTCACATCAGCTCAAGCCGGCTGCCCGGAGGAAAAGAGGCTAGGAAAGATCGCAGCAGGCACGGTTGTTGCTGCACGAGAAGTGCCTGCTCCGGAGGCTTCTCGCGAACAGCGCTAAAAGCACGCGAACATCGCGTTTCTGTGCTTTCCTGAACAGCTTGCGCTGGGACAGTTACAGCCGTGTTTTGCAAGCTGTCCGGGGTTCTGAGGCACTAAAAGTGCGGATGTGTGGCGACTGTCCAAGACGAGAACCGGCTGCTCTGAAAGCCCTTCCTGCTCTTCACGTACGCTTTCTAGCAGCTCTACGGACACACACGCGTCAGCCTCTTCACTGTCCTACACAGCTAGCACGCTGGCAGTTACCGTCAACTTGGAAGCAGCCGCGCAGAAGGCAGTCGCCCTGCAACCGGCGAACAGCGCATCATCGCGGCTACACGCGAGCTGGCCGCACTCGGAGCTTTCGCGGCTCTTCTCTCGCTCTTTCTCGCAGAGCTCCGGCGATGCACAACTCGAACCGCGAAAGCCGCAATGAGCTTTGTGCAAGCTGCGCAGAAGAAACAAGGCAGTAAACCGGCAAATGTCCAGCTAATCTCCCACGTGAAAAGGGTCAGCAAGGAAAGCTCTTGCTAACAGCCCAGAAGCATTGCGACTCTTCTCTGGGTGATTTGCCCACCAACACTTCACATCAGCTCAAGCCGGCTGCCCGGAGGAAAAGAGGCTAGGAAAGATCGTAGCAGGCACGGTTGTTGCTGCACGAGAAGTGCCTGCTCCGGAGGCTTCTTGCGAACAGCGCTAAAAGCACGCGAACATCGCATTTCTGTGCTTTCCTGAACAGCTTGCGCTGGGACAGTTACAGCCGTGTTTTGCAAGCTGTCCGGGGTTCTGAGGCACTAAAAGTGCGGATGTGTGGCGACTGTCCAAGACGAGAACCGGCTGCTCTGAAAGCCCTTCCTGCTCTTCACGTACGCTTTCTAGCAGCTCTACGGACACACACGCGTCAGCCTCTTCACTGTCCTACACAGCTAGCACGCTGGCAGTTACCGTCAACTTGGAAGCAGCCGCGCAGAAGGCAGTCGCCCTGCAACCGGCGAACAGCGCATCATCGCGGCTACACGCGAGCTGGCCGCACTCGGAGCTTTCGCGGCTCTTCTCTCGCTCTTTCTCGCAGAGCTCCGGCGATGCACAACTCGAACCGCGAAAGCCGCAATGAGCTTTGTGCAAGCTGCGCAGAAGAAACAAGGCACTAAACCGGCAAATGTCCAGCTAATCTCCAACGTGAAAAGGGTCAGCAAGGAAAGCTCTTGCTAACAGCCCAGAAGCATTGCGACTCTTCTCTGGGTGATTTGCCCACCAACACTTCACATCAGCTCAAGCCGGCTGCCCGGAGGAAAAGAGGCTAGGAAAGATCGTAGCAGGCACGGTTGTTGCTGCACGAGAAGTGCCTGCTCCGGAGGCTTCTTGCGAACAGCGCTAAAAGCACGCGAACATCGCGTTTCTGTGCTTTCCTGAACAGCTTGCGCTGGGACAGTTACAGCCGTGTTTTGCAAGCTGTCCGGGGTTCTGAGGCACTAAAAGTGCGGATGTGTGGCGACTGTCCAAGACGAGAACCGGCTGCTCTGAAAGCCCTTCCTGCTCTTCACGTACGCTTTCTAGCAGCTCTACGGACACACACGCGTCAGCCTCTTCACTGTCCTACACAGCTAGCACGCTGGCAGTTACCGTCAACTTGGAAGCAGCCGCGCAGAAGGCAGTCGCCCTGCAACCGGCGAACAGCGCATCATCGCGGCTACACGCGAGCTGGCCGCACTCGGAGCTTTCGCGGCTCTTCTCTCGCTCTTTCTCGCAGAGCTCCGGCGATGCACAACTCGAACCGCGAAAGCCGCAATGAGCTTTGTGCAAGCTGCGCAGAAGAAACAAGGCACTAAACCGGCAAATGTCCAGCTAATCTCCCACGTGAAAAGGGTCAGCAAGGAAAGCTCTTGCTAACAGCCCAGAAGCATTGCGACTCTTCTCTGGGTGATTTGCCCACCAACACTTCACATCAGCTCAAGCCGGCTGCCCGGAGGAAAAGAGGCTAGGAAAGATCGTAGCAGGCACGGTTGTTGCTGCACGAGAAGTGCCTGCTCCGGAGGCTTCTTGCGAACAGCGCTAAAAGCACGCGAACATCGCGTTTCTGTGCTTTCCTGAACAGCTTGCGCTGGGACAGTTACAGCCGTGTTTTGCAAGCTGTCCGGGGTTCTGAGGCACTAAAAGTGCGGATGTGTGGCGACTGTGCAAGACGAGAACCGGCTGCTCTGAAAGCCCTTCCTGCTCTTCACGTACGCTTTCTAGCAGCTCTACGGACACACACGCGTCAGCCTCTTCACTGTCCTACACAGCTAGCACGCTGGCAGTTACCGTCAACTTGGAAGCAGCCGCGCAGAAGGCAGTCGCCCTGCAACCGGCGAACAGCGCATCATCGCGGCTACACGCGAGCTGGCCGCACTCGGAGCTTTCGCGGCTCTTCTCGCTCTTTCTCGCAGAGCTCCGGCGATGCACAACTCGAACCGCGAAAGCCGCAATGAGCTTTGTGCAAGCTGCGCAGAAGAAACAAGGCACTAAACCGGCAAATGTCCAGCTAATCTCCAACGTGAAAAGGGTCAGCAAGGAAAGCTCTTGCTAACAGCCCAGAAGCATTGCGACTCTTCTCTGGGTGATTTGCCCACCAACACTTCACATCAGCTCAAGCCGGCTGCCCGGAGGAAAAGAGGCTAGGAAAGATCGTAGCAGGCACGGTTGTTGCCGCACGAGAAGTGCCTGCTCCGGAGGCTTCTTGCGAACAGCGCTAAAAGCACGCGAACATCGCGTTTCTGTGCTTTCCTGAACAGCTTGCGCTGGGACAGTTACAGCCGTGTTTTGCAAGCTGTCCGGGGTTCTGAGGCACTAAAAGTGCGGATGTGTGGCGACTGTGCAAGACGAGAACCGGCTGCTCTGAAAGCCCTTCCTGCTCTTCACGTACGCTTTCTAGCAGCTCTACGGACACACACGCGTCAGCCTCTTCACTGTCCTACACAGCTAGCACGCTGGCAGTTACCGTCAACTTGGAAGCAGACGCGCAGAAGGCAGTCGCCCTGCAACCGGCGAACAGCGCATCATCGCGGCTACACGCGAGCTGGCCGCACTCGGAGCTTTCGCGTCTCTTCTCTCGCTCTTTCTCGCAGAGCTCCGGCGATGCACAACTCGAACCGCGAAAGCCGCAATGAGCTTTGTGCAAGCTGCGCAGAAGAAACAAGGCACTAAACCGGCAAATGTCCAGCTAATCTCCAACGTGAAAAGGGTCAGCAAGGAAAGCTCTTGCTAACAGCCCAGAAGCATTGCGACTCTTCTCTGGGTGATTTGCCCACCAACACTTCACATCAGCTCAAGCCGGCTGCCCGGAGGAAAAGAGGCTAGGAAAGATCGTAGCAGGCACGGTTGTTGCTGCACGAGAAGTGCCTGCTCCGGAGGCTTCTTGCGAACAGCGCTAAAAGCACGCGAACATCGCGTTTCTGTGCTTTCCTGAACAGCTTGCGCTGGGACAGTTACAGCCGTGTTTTGCAAGCTGTCCGGGGTTCTGAGGCACTAAAAGTGCGGATGTGTGGCGACTGTCCAAGACGAGAACCGGCTGCTCTGAAAGCCCTTCCTGCTCTTCACGTACGCTTTCTAGCAGCTCTACGGACACACACGCGTCAGCCTCTTCACTGTCCTACACAGCTAGCACGCTGGCAGTTACCGTCAACTTGGAAGCAGCCGCGCAGAAGGCAGTCGCCCTGCAACCGGCGAACAGCGCATCATCGCGGCTACACGCGAGCTGGCCGCACTCGGAGCTTTCGCGGCTCTTCTCTCGCTCTTTCTCGCAGAGCTCCGGCGATGCACAACTCGAACCGCGAAAGCCGCAATGAGCTTTGTGCAAGCTGCGCAGAAGAAACAAGGCACTAAACCGGCAAATGTCCAGCTAATCTCCAACGTGAAAAGGGTCAGCAAGGAAAGCTCTTGCTAACAGCCCAGAAGCATTGCGACTCTTCTCTGGATGATTTGCCCACCAACACTTCACATCAGCTCAAGCCGGCTGCCCGGAGGAAAAGAGGCTAGGAAAGATCGTAGCAGGCACGGTTGTTGCCGCACGAGAAGTGCCTGCTCCGGAGGCTTCTTGCGAGCAGCGCTAAAAGCACGCGAACATCGCGTTTCTGTGCTTTCCTGAACAGCTTGCGCTGGGACAGTTACAGCCGTGTTTTGCAAGCTGTCCGGGGTTCTGAGGCACTAAAAGTGCGGATGTGTGGCGACTGTGCAAGACGAGAACCGGCTGCTCTGAAAGCCCTTCCTGCTCTTCACGTACGCTTTCTAGCAGCTCTACGGACACACACGCGTCAGCCTCTTCACTGTCCTACACAGCTAGCACGCTGGCAGTTACCGTCAACTTGGAAGCAGCCGCGCAGAAGGCAGTCGCCCTCCAACCGGCGAACAGCGCATCATCGCGGCTACACGCGAGCTGGCTGCACTCGGAGCTTTCGCGGCTCTTCTCTCGCTCTTTCTCGCAGAGCTCCGGCGATGCACAACTCGAACCGCGAAAGCCGCAATGAGCTTTGTGCAAGCTGCGCAGAAGAAACAAGGCACTAAACCGGCAAATGTCCAGCTAATCTCCCACGTGAAAAGGGTCAGCAAGGAAAGCTCTTGCTAACAGCCCAGAAGCATTGCGACTCTTCTCTGGATGATTTGCCCACCAACACTTCACATCAGCTCAAGCCGGCTGCCCGGAGGAAAAGAGGCTAGGAAAGATCGCAGCAGGCACGGTTGTTGCTGCACGAGAAGTGCCTGCTCCGGAGGCTTCTTGCGAGCAGCGCTAAAAGCACGCGAACATCGCGTTTCTGTGCTTTCCTGAACAGCTTGCGCTGGGACAGTTACAGCCGTGTTTTGCAAGCTGTCCGGGGTTCTGAGGCACTAAAAGTGCGGATGTGTGGCGACTGTGCAAGACGAGAACCGGCTGCTCTGAAAGCCCTTCCTGCTCTTCACGTACGCTTTCTAGCAGCTCTACGGACACACACGCGTCAGCCTCTTCACTGTCCTACACAGCTAGCACGCTGGCAGTTACCGTCAACTTGGAAGCAGCCGCGCAGAAGGCAGTCGCCCTCCAACCGGCGAACAGCGCATCATCGCGGCTACACGCGAGCTGGCCGCACTCGGAGCTTTCGCGGCTCTTCTCTCGCTCATTCTCGCAGAGCTCCGGCGATGCACAACTCGAACCGCGAAAGCCGCAATGAGCTTTGTGCAAGCTGCGCAGAAGAAACAAGGCACTAAACCGGCAAATGTCCAGCTAATCTCCCACGTGAAAAGGGTCAGCAAGGAAAGCTCTTGCTAACAGCCCAGAAGCATTGCGACTCTTCTCTGGATGATTTGCCCACCAACACTTCACATCAGCTCAAGCCGGCTGCCCGGAGGAAAAGAGGCTAGGAAAGATCGTAGCAGGCACGGTTGTTGCCGCACGAGAAGTGCCTGCTCCGGAGGCTTCTTGCGAACAGCGCTAAAAGCACGCGAACATCGCGTTTCTGTGCTTTCCTGAACAGCTTGCGCTGGGACAGTTACAGCCGTGTTTTGCAAGCTGTCCGGGGTTCTGAGGCACTAAAAGTGCGGATGTGTGGCGACTGTCCAAGACGAGAACCGGCTGCTCTGAAAGCCCTTCCTGCTCTTCACGTACGCTTTCTAGCAGCTCTACGGACACACACGCGTCAGCCTCTTCACTGTCCTACACAGCTAGCACGCTGGCAGTTACCGTCAACTTGGAAGCAGCCGCGCAGAAGGCAGTCGCCCTGCAACCGGCGAACAGCGCATCATCGCGGCTACACGCGAGCTGGCCGCACTCGGAGCTTTCGCGGCTCTTCTCTCGCTCTTTCTCGCAGAGCTCCGGCGATGCACAACTCGAACCGCGAAAGCCGCAATGAGCTTTGTGCAAGCTGCGCAGAAGAAACAAGGCACTAAACCGGCAAATGTCCAGCTAATCTCCCACGTGAAAAGGGTCAGCAAGGAAAGCTCTTGCTAACAGCCCAGAAGCATTGCGACTCTTCTCTGGGTGATTTGCCCACCAACACTTCACATCAGCTCAAGCCGGCTGCCCGGAGGAAAAGAGGCTAGGAAAGATCGTAGCAGGCACGGTTGTTGCTGCACGAGAAGTGCCTGCTCCGGAGGCTTCTTGCGAACAGCGCTAAAAGCACGCGAACATCGCGTTTCTGTGCTTTCCTGAACAGCTTGCGCTGGGACAGTTACAGCCGTGTTTTGCAAGCTGTCCGGGGTTCTGAGGCACTAAAAGTGCGGATGTGTGGCGACTGTCCAAGACGAGAACCGGCTGCTCTGAAAGCCCTTCCTGCTCTTCACGTACGCTTTCTAGCAGCTCTACGGACACACACGCGTCAGCCTCTTCACTGTCCTACACAGCTAGCACGCTGGCAGTTACCGTCAACTTGGAAGCAGCCGCGCAGAAGGCAGTCGCCCTGCAACCGGCGAACAGCGCATCATCGCGGCTACACGCGAGCTGGCCGCACTCGGAGCTTTCGCGGCTCTTCTCTCGCTCTTTCTCGCAGAGCTCCGGCGATGCACAACTCGAACCACGAAAGCCGCAATGAGCTTTGTGCAAGCTGCGCAGAAGAAACAAGGCACTAAACCGGCAAATGTCCAGCTAATCTCCAACGTGAAAAGGGTCAGCAAGGAAAGCTCTTGCTAACAGCCCAGAAGCATTGCGACTCTTCTCTGGGTGATTTGACCACCAACACTTCACATCAGCTCAAGCCGGCTGCCCGGAGGAAAAGAGGCTAGGAAAGATCGTAGCAGGCACGGTTGTTGCTGCACGAGAAGTGCCTGCTCCGGAGGCTTCTTGCGAACAGCGCTAAAAGCACGCGAACATCGCGTTTCTGTGCTTTCCTGAACAGCTTGCGCTGGGACAGTTACAGCCGTGTTTTGCAAGCTGTCCGGGGTTCTGAGGCACTAAAAGTGCGGATGTGTGGCGACTGTCCAAGACGAGAACCGGCTGCTCTGAAAGCCCTTCCTGCTCTTCACGTACGCTTTCTAGCAGCTCTACGGACACACACGCGTCAGCCTCTTCACTGTCCTACACAGCTAGCACGCTGGCAGTTACCGTCAACTTGGAAGCAGCCGCGCAGAAGGCAGTCGCCCTGCAACCGGCGAACAGCGCATCATCGCGGCTACACGCGAGCTGGCCGCACTCGGAGCTTTCGCGGCTCTTCTCTCGCTCTTTCTCGCAGAGCTCCGGCGATGCACACTCGAACCGCGAAAGCCGCAATGAGCTTTGTGCAAGCTGCGCAGAAGAAACAAGGCACTAAACCGGCAAATGTCCAGCTAATCTCCAACGTGAAAAGGGTCAGCAAGGAAAGCTCTTGCTAACAGCCCAGAAGCATTGCGACTCTTCTCTGAATGATTTGCCCACCAACACTTCACATCAGCTCAAGCCGGCTGCCGGGAGGAAAAGAGGCTAGGAAAGATCGTAGCAGGCACGGTTGTTGCTGCACGAGAAGTGCCTGCTCCGGAGGCTTCTTGCGAACAGCGCTAAAAGCACGCGAACATCGCGTTTCTGTGCTTTCCTGAACAGCTTGCGCTGGGACAGTTACAGCCGTGTTTTGCAAGCTGTCCGGGGTTCTGAGGCACTAAAAGTGCGGATGTGTGGCGACTGTGCAAGACGAGAACCGGCTGCTCTGAAAGCCCTTCCTGCTCTTCACGTGCGCTTTCTAGCAGCTCTACGGACACACACGCGTCAGCCTCTTCACTGTCCTACACAGCTAGCACACTGGCAGTTACCGTCAACTTGGAAGCAGCCGCGCAGAAGGCACTCGCCCTGCAACCGGCGAACAGCGCATCATCGCGGCTACACGCGAGCTGGCCGCACTCGGAGCTTTCGCGGCTCTTCTCTCGCTCTTTCTCGCAGAGCTCCGGCGATGCACAACTCGAACCGCGAAAGCCGCAATGAGCTTTGTGCAAGCTGCGCAGAAGAAACAAGGCACTAAACCGGCAAATGTCCAGCTAATCTCCCACGTGAAAAGGGTCAGCAAGGAAAGCTCTTGCTAACAGCCCAGAAGCATTGCGACTCTTCTCTGGGTGATTTGACCACCAACACTTCACATCAGCTCAAGCCGGCTGCCCGGAGGAAAAGAGGCTAGGAAAGATCGTAGCAGGCACGGTTGTTGCCGCACGAGAAGTGCCTGCTCCGGAGGCTTCTTGCGAACAGCGCTAAAAGCACGCGAACATCGCGTTTCTGTGCTTTCCTGAACAGCTTGCGCTGGGACAGTTACAGCCGTGTTTTGCAAGCTGTCCGGGGTTCTGAGGCACTAAAAGTGCGGATGTGTGGCGACTGTGCAAGACGAGAACCGGCTGCTCTGAAAGCCCTTCCTGCTCTTCACGTACGCTTTCTAGCAGCTCTACGGACACACACGCGTCAGCCTCTTCACTGTCCTACACAGCTAGCACGCTGGCAGTTACCGTCAACTTGGAAGCAGCCGCGCAGAAGGCAGTCGCCCTGCAACCGGCGAACAGCGCATCATCGCGGCTACACGCGAGCTGGCCGCACTCGGAGCTTTCGCGGCTCTTCTCTCGCTCTTTCTCGCAGAGCTCCGGCGATGCACAACTCGAACCGCGAAAGCCGCAATGAGCTTTGTGCAAGCTGCGCAGAAGAAACAAGGCACTAAACCGGCAAATGTCCAGCTAATCTCCCACGTGAAAAGGGTCAGCAAGGAAAGCTCTTGCTAACAGCCCAGAAGCATTGCGACTCTTCTCTGGGTGATTTGCCCACCAACACTTCACATCAGCTCAAGCCGGCTGCCCGGAGGAAAAGAGGCTAGGAAAGATCGTAGCAGGCACGGTTGTTGCTGCACGAGAAGTGCCTGCTCCGGAGGCTTCTCGCGAGCAGCGCTAAAAGCACGCGAACATCGCGTTTCTGTGCTTTCCTGAACAGCTTGCGCTGGGACAGTTACAGCTGTGTTTTGCAAGCTGTCCGGGGTTCTGAGGCACTAAAAGTGCGGATGTGTGGCGACTGTGCAAGACGAGAACCGGCTGCTCTGAAAGCCCTTCCTGCTCTTCACGTACGCTTTCTAGCAGCTCTACAGACACACACGCGTCAGCCTCTTCACTGTCCTACACAGCTAGCACGCTGGCAGTTACCGTCAACTTGGAAGCAGCCGCGCAGAAGGCAGTCGCCCTCCAACCGGCGAACAGCGCATCATCGCGGCTACACGCGAGCTGGCCGCACTCGGAGCTTTCGCGGCTCTTCTCTCGCTCTTTCTCGCAGAGCTCCGGCGATGCACAACTCGAACCGCGAAAGCCGCAATGAGCTTTGTGCAAGCTGCGCAGAAGAAACAAGGCACTAAACCGGCAAATGTCCAGCTAATCTCCAACGTGAAAAGGGTCAGCAAGGAAAGCTCTTGCTAACAGCCCAGAAGCATTGCGACTCTTCTCTGGGTGATTTGCCCACCAACACTTCACATCAGCTCAAGCCGGCTGCCCGGAGGAAAAGAGGCTAGGAAAGATCGTAGCAGGCACGGTTGTTGCTGCACGAGAAGTGCCTGCTCCGGAGGCTTCTTGCGAACAGCGCTAAAAGCACGCGAACATCGCGTTTCTGTGCTTTCCTGAACAGCTTGCGCTGGGACAGTTACAGCCGTGTTTTGCAAGCTGTCCGGGGTTCTGAGGCACTAAAAGTGCGGATGTGTGGCGACTGTGCAAGACGAGAACCGGCTGCTCTGAAAGCCCTTCCTGCTCTTCACGTGCGCTTTCTAGCAGCTCTACGGACACACACGCGTCAGCCTCTTCACTGTCCTACACAGCTAGCACGCTGGCAGTTACCGTCAACTTGGAAGCAGCCGCGCAGAAGGCAGTCGCCCTGCAACCGGCGAACAGCGCATCATCGCGGCTACACGCGAGCTGGCCGCACTCGGAGCTTTCGCGGCTCTTCTCTCGCTCTTTCTCGCAGAGCTCCGGCGATGCACAACTCGAACCGCGAAAGCCGCAATGAGCTTTGTGCAAGCTGCGCAGAAGAAACAAGGCACTAAACCGGCAAATGTCCAGCTAATCTCCCACGTGAAAAGGGTCAGCAAGGAAAGCTCTTGCTAACAGCCCAGAAGCATTGCGACTCTTCTCTGGGTGATTTGCCCACCAACACTTCACATCAGCTCAAGCCGGCTGCCCGGAGGAAAAGAGGCTAGGAAAGATCGTAGCAGGCACGGTTGTTGCTGCACGAGAAGTGCCTGCTCCGGAGGCTTCTTGCGAACAGCGCTAAAAGCACGCGAACATCGCGTTTCTGTGCTTTCCTGAACAGCTTGCGCTGGGACAGTTACAGCCGTGTTTTGCAAGCTGTCCGGGGTTCTGAGGCACTAAAAGTGCGGATGTGTGGCGACTGTCCAAGACGAGAACCGGCTGCTCTGAAAGCCCTTCCTGCTCTTCACGTACGCTTTCTAGCAGCTCTACGGACACACACGCGTCAGCCTCTTCACTGTCCTACACAGCTAGCACGCTGGCAGTTACCGTCAACTTGGAAGCAGCCGCGCAGAAGGCAGTCGCCCTGCAACCGGCGAACAGCGCATCATCGCGGCTACACGCGAGCTGGCCGCACTCGGAGCTTTCGCGGCTCTTCTCTCGCTCTTTCTCGCAGAGCTCCGGCGATGCACAACTCGAACCGCGAAAGCCGCAATGAGCTTTGTGCAAGCTGCGCAGAAGAAACAAGGCACTAAACCGGCAAATGTCCAGCTAATCTCCCACGTGAAAAGGGTCAGCAAGGAAAGCTCTTGCTAACAGCCCAGAAGCATTGCGACTCTTCTCTGGGTGATTTGCCCACCAACACTTCACATCAGCTCAAGCCGGCTGCCCGGAGGAAAAGAGGCTAGGAAAGATCGTAGCAGGCACGGTTGTTGCTGCACGAGAAGTGCCTGCTCCGGAGGCTTCTCGCGAACAGCGCTAAAAGCACGCGAACATCGCGTTTCTGTGCTTTCCTGAACAGCTTGCGCTGGGACAGTTACAGCCGTGTTTTGCAAGCTGTCCGGGGTTCTGAGGCACTAAAAGTGCGGATGTGTGGCGACTGTGCAAGACGAGAACCGGCTGCTCTGAAAGCCCTTCCTGCTCTTCACGTACGCTTTCTAGCAGCTCTACGGACACACACGCGTCAGCCTCTTCACTGTCCTACACAGCTAGCACGCTGGCAGTTACCGTCAACTTGGAAGCAGCCGCGCAGAAGGCAGTCGCCCTGCAACCGGCGAACAGCGCATCATCGCGGCTACACGCGAGCTGGCCGCACTCGGAGCTTTCGCGGCTCTTCTCTCGCTCTTTCTCGCAGAGCTCCGGCGATGCACAACTCGAACCGCGAAAGCCGCAATGAGCTTTGTGCAAGCTGCGCAGAAGAAACAAGGCACTAAACCGGCAAATGTCCAGCTAATCTCCCACGTGAAAAGGGTCAGCAAGGAAAGCTCTTGCTAACAGCCCAGAAGCATTGCGACTCTTCTCTGGGTGATTTGCCCACCAACACTTCACATCAGCTCAAGCCGGCTGCCCGGAGGAAAAGAGGCTAGGAAAGATCGTAGCAGGCACGGTTGTTGCTGCACGAGAAGTGCCTGCTCCGGAGGCTTCTTGCGAACAGCGCTAAAAGCACGCGAACATCGCGTTTCTGTGCTTTCCTGAACAGCTTGCGCTGGGACAGTTACAGCCGTGTTTTGCAAGCTGTCCGGGCTTCTGAGGCACTAAAAGTGCGGATGTGTGGCGACTGTGCAAGACGAGAACCGGCTGCTCTGAAAGCCCTTCCTGCTCTTCACGTACGCTTTCTAGCAGCTCTACGGACACACACGCGTCAGCCTCTTCACTGTCCTACACAGCTAGCACGCTGGCAGTTACCGTCAACTTGGAAGCAGCCGCGCAGAAGGCAGTCGCCCTGCAACCGGCGAACAGCGCATCATCGCGGCTACACGCGAGCTGGCCGCACTCGGAGCTTTCGCGGCTCTTCTCTCGCTCTTTCTCGCAGAGCTCCGGCGATGCACAACTCGAACCGCGAAAGCCGCAATGAGCTTTGTGCAAGCTGCGCAGAAGAAACAAGGCACTAAACCGGCAAATGTCCAGCTAATCTCCAACGTGAAAAGGGTCAGCAAGGAAAGCTCTTGCTAACAGCCCAGAAGCATTGCGACTCTTCTCTGGATGATTTGCCCACCAACACTTCACATCAGCTCAAGCCGGCTGCCCGGAGGAAAAGAGGCTAGGAAAGATCGTAGCAGGCACGGTTGTTGCTGCACGAGAAGTGCCTGCTCCGGAGGCTTCTTGCGAACAGCGCTAAAAGCACGCGAACATCGCGTTTCTGTGCTTTCCTGAACAGCTTGCGCTGGGACAGTTACAGCCGTGTTTTGCAAGCTGTCCGGGGTTCTGAGGCACTAAAAGTGCGGATGTGTGGCGACTGTCCAAGACGAGAACCGGCTGCTCTGAAAGCCCTTCCTGCTCTTCACGTGCGCTTTCTAGCAGCTCTACGGACACACACGCGTCAGCCTCTTCACTGTCCTACACAGCTAGCACGCTGGCAGTTACCGTCAACTTGGAAGCAGCCGCGCAGAAGGCAGTCGCCCTCCAACCGGCGAACAGCGCATCATCGCGGCTACACGCGAGCTGGCCGCACTCGGAGCTTTCGCGGCTCTTCTCTCGCTCTTTCTCGCAGAGCTCCGGCGATGCACAACTCGAACCGCGAAAGCCGCAATGAGCTTTGTGCAAGCTGCGCAGAAGAAACAAGGCACTAAACCGGCAAATGTCCAGCTAATCTCCCACGTGAAAAGGGTCAGCAAGGAAAGCTCTTGCTAACAGCCCAGAAGCATTGCGACTCTTCTCTGGGTGATTTGCCCACCAACACTTCACATCAGCTCAAGCCGGCTGCCCGGAGGAAAAGAGGCTAGGAAAGATCGTAGCAGGCACGGTTGTTGCTGCACGAGAAGTGCCTGCTCCGGAGGCTTCTCGCGAACAGCGCTAAAAGCACGCGAACATCGCGTTTCTGTGCTTTCCTGAACAGCTTGCGCTGGGACAGTTACAGCCGTGTTTTGCAAGCTGTCCGGGGTTCTGAGGCACTAAAAGTGCGGATGTGTGGCGACTGTGCAAGACGAGAACCGGCTGCTCTGAAAGCCCTTCCTGCTCTTCACGTACGCTTTCTAGCAGCTCTACGGACACACACGCGTCAGCCTCTTCACTGTCCTACACAGCTAGCACGCTGGCAGTTACCGTCAACTTGGAAGCAGCCGCGCAGAAGGCAGTCGCCCTCCAACCGGCGAACAGCGCATCATCGCGGCTACACGCGAGCTGGCCGCACTCGGAGCTTTCGCGGCTCTTCTCTCGCTCTTTCTCGCAGAGCTCCGGCGATGCACAACTCGAACCGCGAAAGCCGCAATGAGCTTTGTGCAAGCTGCGCAGAAGAAACAAGGCACTAAACCGGCAAATGTCCAGCTAATCTCCCACGTGAAAAGGGTCAGCAAGGAAAGCTCTTGCTAACAGCCCAGAAGCATTGCGACTCTTCTCTGGGTGATTTGACCACCAACACTTCACATCAGCTCAAGCCGGCTGCCCGGAGGAAAAGAGGCTAGGAAAGATCGTAGCAGGCACGGTTGTTGCTGCACGAGAAGTGCCTGCTCCGGAGGCTTCTTGCGAACAGCGCTAAAAGCACGCGAACATCGCGTTTCTGTGCTTTCCTGAACAGCTTGCGCTGGGACAGTTACAGCCGTGTTTTGCAAGCTGTCCGGGGTTCTGAGGCACTAAAAGTGCGGATGTGTGGCGACTGTCCAAGACGAGAACCGGCTGCTCTGAAAGCCCTTCCTGCTCTTCACGTACGCTTTCTAGCAGCTCTACGGACACACACGCGTCAGCCTCTTCACTGTCCTACACAGCTAGCACGCTGGCAGTTACCGTCAACTTGGAAGCAGCCGCGCAGAAGGCAGTCGCCCTGCAACCGGCGAACAGCGCATCATCGCGGCTACACGCGAGCTGGCCGCACTCGGAGCTTTCGCGGCTCTTCTCTCGCTCTTTCTCGCAGAGCTCCGGCGATGCACAACTCGAACCGCGAAAGCCGCAATGAGCTTTGTGCAAGCTGCGCAGAAGAAACAAGGCACTAAACCGGCAAATGTCCAGCTAATCTCCAACGTGAAAAGGGTCAGCAAGGAAAGCTCTTGCTAACAGCCCAGAAGCATTGCGACTCTTCTCTGGGTGATTTGACCACCAACACTTCACATCAGCTCAAGCCGGCTGCCCGGAGGAAAAGAGGCTAGGAAAGATCGTAGCAGGCACGGTTGTTGCAGCACGAGAAGTGCCTGCTCCGGAGGCTTCTTGCGAACAGCGCTAAAAGCACGCGAACATCGCGTTTCTGTGCTTTCCTGAACAGCTTGCGCTGGGACAGTTACAGCCGTGTTTTGCAAGCTGTCCGGGGTTCTGAGGCACTAAAAGTGCGGATGTGTGGCGACTGTCCAAGACGAGAACCGGCTGCTCTGAAAGCCCTTCCTGCTCTTCACGTACGCTTTCTAGCAGCTCTACGGACACACACGCGTCAGCCTCTTCACTGTCCTACACAGCTAGCACGCTGGCAGTTACCGTCAACTTGGAAGCAGCCGCGCAGAAGGCAGTCGCCCTGCAACCGGCGAACAGCGCATCATCGCGGCTACACGCGAGCTGGCCGCACTCGGAGCTTTCGCGGCTCTTCTCTCGCTCTTTCTCGCAGAGCTCCGGCGATGCACAACTCGAACCGCGAAAGCCGCAATGAGCTTTGTGCAAGCTGCGCAGAAGAAACAAGGCACTAAACCGGCAAATGTCCAGCTAATCTCCAACGTGAAAAGGGTCAGCAAGGAAAGCTCTTGCTAACAGCCCAGAAGCATTGCGACTCTTCTCTGGGTGATTTGCCCACCAACACTTCACATCAGCTCAAGCCGGCTGCCCGGAGGAAAAGAGGCTAGGAAAGATCGTAGCAGGCACGGTTGTTGCTGCACGAGAAGTGCCTGCTCCGGAGGCTTCTTGCGAACAGCGCTAAAAGCACGCGAACATCGCGTTTCTGTGCTTTCCTGAACAGCTTGCGCTGGGACAGTTACAGCCGTGTTTTGCAAGCTGTCCGGGGTTCTGAGGCACTAAAAGTGCGGATGTGTGGCGACTGTGCAAGACGAGAACCGGCTGCTCTGAAAGCCCTTCCTGCTCTTCACGTACGCTTTCTAGCAGCTCTACGGACACACACGCGTCAGCCTCTTCACTGTCCTACACAGCTAGCACGCTGGCAGTTACCGTCAACTTGGAAGCAGCCGCGCAGAAGGCAGTCGCCCTGCAACCGGCGAACAGCGCATCATCGCGGCTACACGCGAGCTGGCCGCACTCGGAGCTTTCGCGGCTCTTCTCTCGCTCTTTCTCGCAGAGCTCCGGCGATGCACAACTCGAACCGCGAAAGCCGCAATGAGCTTTGTGCAAGCTGCGCAGAAGAAACAAGGCACTAAACCGGCAAATGTCCAGCTAATCTCCCACGTGAAAAGGGTCAGCAAGGAAAGCTCTTGCTAACAGCCCAGAAGCATTGCGACTCTTCTCTGGATGATTTGCCCACCAACACTTCACATCAGCTCAAGCCGGCTGCCCGGAGGAAAAGAGGCTAGGAAAGATCGTAGCAGGCACGGTTGTTGCCGCACGAGAAGTGCCTGCTCCGGAGGCTTCTTGCGAGCAGCGCTAAAAGCACGCGAACATCGCGTTTCTGTGCTTTCCTGAACAGCTTGCGCTGGGACAGTTACAGCCGTGTTTTGCAAGCTGTCCGGGGTTCTGAGGCACTAAAAGTGCGGATGTGTGGCGACTGTCCAAGACGAGAACCGGCTGCTCTGAAAGCCCTTCCTGCTCTTCACGTACGCTTTCTAGCAGCTCTACGGACACACACGCGTCAGCCTCTTCACTGTCCTACACAGCTAGCACGCTGGCACTTACCGTCAACTTGGAAGCAGCCGCGCAGAAGGCAGTCGCCCTGCAACCGGCGAACAGCGCATCATCGCGGCTACACGCGAGCTGGCCGCACTCGGAGCTTTCGCGGCTCTTCTCTCGCTCTTTCTCGCAGAGCTCCGGCGATGCACAACTCGAACCGCGAAAGCCGCAATGAGCTTTGTGCAAGCTGCGCAGAAGAAACAAGGCACTAAACCGGCAAATGTCCAGCTAATCTCCAACGTGAAAAGGGTCAGCAAGGAAAGCTCTTGCTAACAGCCCAGAAGCATTGCGACTCTTCTCTGGGTGATTTGACCACCAACACTTCACATCAGCTCAAGCCGGCTGCCCGGAGGAAAAGAGGCTAGGAAAGATCGTAGCAGGCACGGTTGTTGCTGCACGAGAAGTGCCTGCTCCGGAGGCTTCTTGCGAACAGCGCTAAAAGCACGCGAACATCGCGTTTCTGTGCTTTCCTGAACAGCTTGCGCTGGGACAGTTACAGCCGTGTTTTGCAAGCTGTCCGGGGTTCTGAGGCACTAAAAGTGCGGATGTGTGGCGACTGTCCAAGACGAGAACCGGCTGCTCTGAAAGCCCTTCCTGCTCTTCACGTACGCTTTCTAGCAGCTCTACGGACACACACGCGTCAGCCTCTTCACTGTCCTACACAGCTAGCACGCTGGCAGTTACCGTCAACTTGGAAGCAGCCGCGCAGAAGGCAGTCGCCCTGCAACCGGCGAACAGCGCATCATCGCGGCTACACGCGAGCTGGCCGCACTCGGAGCTTTCGCGGCTCTTCTCTCGCTCTTTCTCGCAGAGCTCCGGCGATGCACAACTCGAACCGCGAAAGCCGCAATGAGCTTTGTGCAAGCTGCGCAGAAGAAACAAGGCACTAAACCGGCAAATGTCCAGCTAATCTCCAACGTGAAAAGGGTCAGCAAGGAAAGCTCTTGCTAACAGCCCAGAAGCATTGCGACTCTTCTCTGGGTGATTTGACCACCAACACTTCACATCAGCTCAAGCCGGCTGCCCGGAGGAAAAGAGGCTAGGAAAGATCGTAGCAGGCACGGTTGTTGCAGCACGAGAAGTGCCTGCTCCGGAGGCTTCTTGCGAACAGCGCTAAAAGCACGCGAACATCGCGTTTCTGTGCTTTCCTGAACAGCTTGCGCTGGGACAGTTACAGCCGTGTTTTGCAAGCTGTCCGGGGTTCTGAGGCACTAAAAGTGCGGATGTGTGGCGACTGTCCAAGACGAGAACCGGCTGCTCTGAAAGCCCTTCCTGCTCTTCACGTACGCTTTCTAGCAGCTCTACGGACACACACGCGTCAGCCTCTTCACTGTCCTACACAGCTAGCACGCTGGCAGTTACCGTCAACTTGGAAGCAGCCGCGCAGAAGGCAGTCGCCCTGCAACCGGCGAACAGCGCATCATCGCGGCTACACGCGAGCTGGCCGCACTCGGAGCTTTCGCGGCTCTTCTCTCGCTCTTTCTCGCAGAGCTCCGGCGATGCACAACTCGAACCGCGAAAGCCGCAATGAGCTTTGTGCAAGCTGCGCAGAAGAAACAAGGCACTAAACCGGCAAATGTCCAGCTAATCTCCAACGTGAAAAGGGTCAGCAAGGAAAGCTCTTGCTAACAGCCCAGAAGCATTGCGACTCTTCTCTGGGTGATTTGCCCACCAACACTTCACATCAGCTCAAGCCGGCTGCCCGGAGGAAAAGAGGCTAGGAAAGATCGTAGCAGGCACGGTTGTTGCTGCACGAGAAGTGCCTGCTCCGGAGGCTTCTTGCGAACAGCGCTAAAAGCACGCGAACATCGCGTTTCTGTGCTTTCCTGAACAGCTTGCGCTGGGACAGTTACAGCCGTGTTTTGCAAGCTGTCCGGGGTTCTGAGGCACTAAAAGTGCGGATGTGTGGCGACTGTGCAAGACGAGAACCGGCTGCTCTGAAAGCCCTTCCTGCTCTTCACGTACGCTTTCTAGCAGCTCTACGGACACACACGCGTCAGCCTCTTCACTGTCCTACACAGCTAGCACGCTGGCAGTTACCGTCAACTTGGAAGCAGCCGCGCAGAAGGCAGTCGCCCTGCAACCGGCGAACAGCGCATCATCGCGGCTACACGCGAGCTGGCCGCACTCGGAGCTTTCGCGGCTCTTCTCTCGCTCTTTCTCGCAGAGCTCCGGCGATGCACAACTCGAACCGCGAAAGCCGCAATGAGCTTTGTGCAAGCTGCGCAGAAGAAACAAGGCACTAAACCGGCAAATGTCCAGCTAATCTCCCACGTGAAAAGGGTCAGCAAGGAAAGCTCTTGCTAACAGCCCAGAAGCATTGCGACTCTTCTCTGGATGATTTGCCCACCAACACTTCACATCAGCTCAAGCCGGCTGCCCGGAGGAAAAGAGGCTAGGAAAGATCGTAGCAGGCACGGTTGTTGCCGCACGAGAAGTGCCTGCTCCGGAGGCTTCTTGCGAGCAGCGCTAAAAGCACGCGAACATCGCGTTTCTGTGCTTTCCTGAACAGCTTGCGCTGGGACAGTTACAGCCGTGTTTTGCAAGCTGTCCGGGGTTCTGAGGCACTAAAAGTGCGGATGTGTGGCGACTGTCCAAGACGAGAACCGGCTGCTCTGAAAGCCCTTCCTGCTCTTCACGTACGCTTTCTAGCAGCTCTACGGACACACACGCGTCAGCCTCTTCACTGTCCTACACAGCTAGCACGCTGGCAGTTACCGTCAACTTGGAAGCAGCCGCGCAGAAGGCAGTCGCCCTGCAACCGGCGAACAGCGCATCATCGCGGCTACACGCGAGCTGGCCGCACTCGGAGCTTTCGCGGCTCTTCTCTCGCTCTTTCTCGCAGAGCTCCGGCGATGCACAACTCGAACCGCGAAAGCCGCAATGAGCTTTGTGCAAGCTGCGCAGAAGAAACAAGGCACTAAACCGGCAAATGTCCAGCTAATCTCCAACGTGAAAAGGGTCAGCAAGGAAAGCTCTTGCTAACAGCCCAGAAGCATTGCGACTCTTCTCTGGATGATTTGCCCACCAACACTTCACATCAGCTCAAGCCGGCTGCCCGGAGGAAAAGAGGCTAGGAAAGATCGTAGCAGGCACGGTTGTTGCCGCACGAGAAGTGCCTGCTCCGGAGGCTTCTTGCGAGCAGCGCTAAAAGCACGCGAACATCGCGTTTCTGTGCTTTCCTGAACAGCTTGCGCTGGGACAGTTACAGCCGTGTTTTGCAAGCTGTCCGGGGTTCTGAGGCACTAAAAGTGCGGATGTGTGGCGACTGTGCAAGACGAGAACCGGCTGCTCTGAAAGCCCTTCCTGCTCTTCACGTACGCTTTCTAGCAGCTCTACGGACACACACGCGTCAGCCTCTTCACTGTCCTACACAGCTAGCACGCTGGCAGTTACCGTCAACTTGGAAGCAGCCGCGCAGAAGGCACTCGCCCTCCAACCGGCGAACAGCGCATCATCGCGGCTACACGCGAGCTGGCCGCACTCGGAGCTTTCGCGGCTCTTCTCTCGCTCTTTCTCGCAGAGCTCCGGCGATGCACAACTCGAACCGCGAAAGCCGCAATGAGCTTTGTGCAAGCTGCGCAGAAGAAACAAGGCACTAAACCGGCAAATGTCCAGCTAATCTCCAACGTGAAAAGGGTCAGCAAGGAAAGCTCTTGCTAACAGCCCAGAAGCATTGCGACTCTTCTCTGGGTGATTTGCCCACCAACACTTCACATCAGCTCAAGCCGGCTGCCCGGAGGAAAAGAGGCTAGGAAAGATCGTAGCAGGCACGGTTGTTGCTGCACGAGAAGTGCCTGCTCCGGAGGCTTCTTGCGAACAGCGCTAAAAGCACGCGAACATCGCGTTTCTGTGCTTTCCTGAACAGCTTGCGCTGGGACAGTTACAGCCGTGTTTTGCAAGCTGTCCGGGGTTCTGAGGCACTAAAAGTGCGGATGTGTGGCGACTGCCCAAGACGAGAACCGGCTGCTCTGAAAGCCCTTCCTGCTCTTCACGTACGCTTTCTAGCAGCTCTACGGACACACACGCGTCAGCCTCTTCACTGTCCTACACAGCTAGCACGCTGGCAGTTACCGTCAACTTGGAAGCAGCCGCGCAGAAGGCAGTCGCCCTCCAACCGGCGAACAGCGCATCATCGCGGCTACACGCGAGCTGGCCGCACTCGGAGCTTTCGCGGCTCTTCTCTCGCTCTTTCTCGCAGAGCTCCGGCGATGCACAACTCGAACCGCGAAAGCCGCAATGAGCTTTGTGCAAGCTGCGCAGAAGAAACAAGGCACTAAACCGGCAAATGTCCAGCTAATCTCCCACGTGAAAAGGGTCAGCAAGGAAAGCTCTTGCTAACAGCCCAGAAGCATTGCGACTCTTCTCTGGGTGATTTGCCCACCAACACTTCACATCAGCTCAAGCCGGCTGCCCGGAGGAAAAGAGGCTAGGAAAGATCGTAGCAGGCACGGTTGTTGCTGCACGAGAAGTGCCTGCTCCGGAGGCTTCTTGCGAACAGCGCTAAAAGCACGCGAACATCGCGTTTCTGTGCTTTCCTGAACAGCTTGCGCTGGGACAGTTACAGCCGTGTTTTGCAAGCTGTCCGGGGTTCTGAGGCACTAAAAGTGCGGATGTGTGGCGACTGTGCAAGACGAGAACCGGCTGCTCTGAAAGCCCTTCCTGCTCTTCACGTACGCTTTCTAGCAGCTCTACGGACACACACGCGTCAGCCTCTTCACTGTCCTACACAGCTAGCACGCTGGCAGTTACCGTCAACTTGGAAGCAGCCGCGCAGAAGGCAGTCGCCCTGCAACCGGCGAACAGCGCATCATCGCGGCTACACGCGAGCTGGCCGCACTCGGAGCTTTCGCGGCTCTTCTCTCGCTCTTTCTCGCAGAGCTCCGGCGATGCACAACTCGAACCGCGAAAGCCGCAATGAGCTTTGTGCAAGCTGCGCAGAAGAAACAAGGCACTAAACCGGCAAATGTCCAGCTAATCTCCAACGTGAAAAGGGTCAGCAAGGAAAGCTCTTGCTAACAGCCCAGAAGCATTGCGACTCTTCTCTGGGTGATTTGACCACCAACACTTCACATCAGCTCAAGCCGGCTGCCCGGAGGAAAAGAGGCTAGGAAAGATCGTAGCAGGCACGGTTGTTGCTGCACGAGAAGTGCCTGCTCCGGAGGCTTCTTGCGAGCAGCGCTAAAAGCACGCGAACATCGCGTTTCTGTGCTTTCCTGAACAGCTTGCGCTGGGACAGTTACAGCCGTGTTTTGCAAGCTGTCCGGGGTTCTGAGGCACTAAAAGTGCGGATGTGTGGCGACTGTCCAAGACGAGAACCGGCTGCTCTGAAAGCCCTTCCTGCTCTTCACGTACGCTTTCTAGCAGCTCTACGGACACACACGCGTCAGCCTCTTCACTGTCCTACACAGCTAGCACGCTGGCAGTTACCGTCAACTTGGAAGCAGCCGCGCAGAAGGCAGTCGCCCTGCAACCGGCGAACAGCGCATCATCGCGGCTACACGCGAGCTGGCCGCACTCGGAGCTTTCGCGGCTCTTCTCTCGCTCTTTCTCGCAGAGCTCCGGCGATGCACAACTCGAACCGCGAAAGCCGCAATGAGCTTTGTGCAAGCTGCGCAGAAGAAACAAGGCACTAAACCGGCAAATGTCCAGCTAATCTCCAACGTGAAAAGGGTCAGCAAGGAAAGCTCTTGCTAACAGCCCAGAAGCATTGCGACTCTTCTCTGGGTGATTTGCCCACCAACACTTCACATCAGCTCAAGCCGGCTGCCCGGAGGAAAAGAGGCTAGGAAAGATCGTAGCAGGCACGGTTGTTGCTGCACGAGAAGTGCCTGCTCCGGAGGCTTCTCGCGAACAGCGCTAAAAGCACGCGAACATCGCGTTTCTGTGCTTTCCTGAACAGCTTGCGCTGGGACAGTTACAGCCGTGTTTTGCAAGCTGTCCGGGGTTCTGAGGCACTAAAAGTGCGGATGTGTGGCGACTGTCCAAGACGAGAACCGGCTGCTCTGAAAGCCCTTCCTGCTCTTCACGTACGCTTTCTAGCAGCTCTACGGACACACACGCGTCAGCCTCTTCACTGTCCTACACAGCTAGCACGCTGGCACTTACCGTCAACTTGGAAGCAGCCGCGCAGAAGGCAGTCGCCCTGCAACCGGCGAACAGCGCATCATCGCGGCTACACGCGAGCTGGCCGCACTCGGAGCTTTCGCGGCTCTTCTCTCGCTCTTTCTCGCAGAGCTCCGGCGATGCACAACTCGAACCGCGAAAGCCGCAATGAGCTTTGTGCAAGCTGCGCAGAAGAAATAAGGCACTAAACCGGCAAATGTCCAGCTAATCTCCAACGTGAAAAGGGTCAGCAAGGAAAGCTCTTGCTAACAGCCCAGAAGCATTGCGACTCTTCTCTGGATGATTTGCCCACCAACACTTCACATCAGCTCAAGCCGGCTGCCCGGAGGAAAAGAGGCTAGGAAAGATCGTAGCAGGCACGGTTGTTGCCGCACGAGAAGTGCCTGCTCCGGAGGCTTCTTGCGAGCAGCGCTAAAAGCACGCGAACATCGCGTTTCTGTGCTTTCCTGAACAGCTTGCGCTGGGACAGTTACAGCCGTGTTTTGCAAGCTGTCCGGGGTTCTGAGGCACTAAAAGTGCGGATGTGTGGCGACTGTGCAAGACGAGAACCGGCTGCTCTGAAAGCCCTTCCTGCTCTTCACGTACGCTTTCTAGCAGCTCTACGGACACACACGCGTCAGCCTCTTCACTGTCCTACACAGCTAGCACGCTGGCAGTTACCGTCAACTTGGAAGCAGCCGCGCAGAAGGCAGTCGCCCTGCAACCGGCGAACAGCGCATCATCGCGGCTACACGCGAGCTGGCCGCACTCGGAGCTTTCGCGGCTCTTCTCTCGCTCTTTCTCGCAGAGCTCCGGCGATGCACAACTCGAACCGCGAAAGCCGCAATGAGCTTTGTGCAAGCTGCGCAGAAGAAACAAGGCACTAAACCGGCAAATGTCCAGCTAATCTCCAACGTGAAAAGGGTCAGCAAGGAAAGCTCTTGCTAACAGCCCAGAAGCATTGCGACTCTTCTCTGGGTGATTTGCCCACCAACACTTCACATCAGCTCAAGCCGGCTGCCCGGAGGAAAAGAGGCTAGGAAAGATCGTAGCAGGCACGGTTGTTGCTGCACGAGAAGTGCCTGCTCCGGAGGCTTCTTGCGAACAGCACTAAAAGCACGCGAACATCGCGTTTCTGTGCTTTCCTGAACAGCTTGCGCTGGGACAGTTACAGCCGTGTTTTGCAAGCTGTCCGGGGTTCTGAGGCACTAAAAGTGCGGATGTGTGGCGACTGCCCAAGACGAGAACCGGCTGCTCTGAAAGCCCTTCCTGCTCTTCACGTACGCTTTCTAGCAGCTCTACGGACACACACGCGTCAGCCTCTTCACTGTCCTACACAGCTAGCACGCTGGCAGTTACCGTCAACTTGGAAGCAGCCGCGCAGAAGGCAGTCGCCCTCCAACCGGCGAACAGCGCATCATCGCGGCTACACGCGAGCTGGCCGCACTCGGAGCTTTCGCGGCTCTTCTCTCGCTCTTTCTCGCAGAGCTCCGGCGATGCACAACTCGAACCGCGAAAGCCGCAATGAGCTTTGTGCAAGCTGCGCAGAAGAAACAAGGCACTAAACCGGCAAATGTCCAGCTAATCTCCAACGTGAAAAGGGTCAGCAAGGAAAGCTCTTGCTAACAGCCCAGAAGCATTGCGACTCTTCTCTGGGTGATTTGACCACCAACACTTCACATCAGCTCAAGCCGGCTGCCCGGAGGAAAAGAGGCTAGGAAAGATCGTAGCAGGCACGGTTGTTGCTGCACGAGAAGTGCCTGCTCCGGAGGCTTCTTGCGAGCAGCGCTAAAAGCACGCGAACATCGCGTTTCTGTGCTTTCCTGAACAGCTTGCGCTGGGACAGTTACAGCCGTGTTTTGCAAGCTGTCCGGGGTTCTGAGGCACTAAAAGTGCGGATGTGTGGCGACTGTGCAAGACGAGAACCGGCTGCTCTGAAAGCCCTTCCTGCTCTTCACGTGCGCTTTCTAGCAGCTCTACGGACACACACGCGTCAGCCTCTTCACTGTCCTACACAGCTAGCACGCTGGCAGTTACCGTCAACTTGGAAGCAGCCGCGCAGAAGGCAGTCGCCCTGCAACCGGCGAACAGCGCATCATCGCGGCTACACGCGAGCTGGCCGCACTCGGAGCTTTCGCGGCTCTTCTCTCGCTCTTTCTCGCAGAGCTCCGGCGATGCACAACTCGAACCGCGAAAGCCGCAATGAGCTTTGTGCAAGCTGCGCAGAAGAAACAAGGCACTAAACCGGCAAATGTCCAGCTAATCTCCAACGTGAAAAGGGTCACAAGGAAAGCTCTTGCTAACAGCCCAGAAGCATTGCGACTCTTCTCTGGGTGATTTGCCCACCAACACTTCACATCAGCTCAAGCCGGCTGCCCGGAGGAAAAGAGGCTAGGAAAGATCGTAGCAGGCACGGTTGTTGCTGCACGAGAAGTGCCTGCTCCGGAGACTTCTCGCGAACAGCGCTAAAAGCACGCGAACATCGCGTTTCTGTGCTTTCCTGAACAGCTTGCGCTGGGACAGTTACAGCCGTGTTTTGCAAGCTGTCCGGGGTTCTGAGGCACTAAAAGTGCGGATGTGTGGCGACTGCCCAAGACGAGAACCGGCTGCTCTGAAAGCCCTTCCTGCTCTTCACGTACGCTTTCTAGCAGCTCTACGGACACACACGCGTCAGCCTCTTCACTGTCCTACACAGCTAGCACGCTGGCAGTTACCGTCAACTTGGAAGCAGCCGCGCAGAAGGCAGTCGCCCTGCAACCGGCGAACAGCGCATCATCGCGGCTACACGCGAGCTGGCCGCACTCGGAGCTTTCGCGGCTCTTCTCTCGCTCTTTCTCGCAGAGCTCCGGCGATGCACAACTCGAACCGCGAAAGCCGCAATGAGCTTTGTGCAAGCTGCGCAGAAGAAACAAGGCACTAAACCGGCAAATGTCCAGCTAATCTCCAACGTGAAAAGGGTCAGCAAGGAAAGCTCTTGCTAACAGCCCAGAAGCATTGCGACTCTTCTCTGGGTGATTTGACCACCAACACTTCACATCAGCTCAAGCCGGCTGCCCGGAGGAAAAGAGGCTAGGAAAGATCGTAGCAGGCACGGTTGTTGCTGCACGAGAAGTGCCTGCTCCGGAGGCTTCTCGCGAGCAGCGCTAAAAGCACGCGAACATCGCGTTTCTGTGCTTTCCTGAACAGCTTGCGCTGGGACAGTTACAGCCGTGTTTTGCAAGCTGTCCGGGGTTCTGAGGCACTAAAAGTGCGGATGTGTGGCGACTGTGCAAGACGAGAACCGGCTGCTCTGAAAGCCCTTCCTGCTCTTCACGTACGCTTTCTAGCAGCTCTACGGACACACACGCGTCAGCCTCTTCACTGTCCTACACAGCTAGCACGCTGGCAGTTACCGTCAACTTGGAAGCAGCCGCGCAGAAGGCAGTCGCCCTGCAACCGGCGAACAGCGCATCATCGCGGCTACACGCGAGCTGGCCGCACTCGGAGCTTTCGCGGCTCTTCTCTCGCTCTTTCTCGCAGAGCTCCGGCGATGCACAACTCGAACCGCGAAAGCCGCAATGAGCTTTGTGCAAGCTGCGCAGAAGAAACAAGGCACTAAACCGGCAAATGTCCAGCTAATCTCCCACGTGAAAAGGGTCAGCAAGGAAAGCTCTTGCTAACAGCCCAGAAGCATTGCGACTCTTCTCTGGGTGATTTGCCCACCAACACTTCACATCAGCTCAAGCCGGCTGCCCGGAGGAAAAGAGGCTAGGAAAGATCGTAGCAGGCACGGTTGTTGCTGCACGAGAAGTGCCTGCTCCGGAGGCTTCTTGCGAACAGCGCTAAAAGCACGCGAACATCGCGTTTCTGTGCTTTCCTGAACAGCTTGCGCTGGGACAGTTACAGCCGTGTTTTGCAAGCTGTCCGGGGTTCTGAGGCACTAAAAGTGCGGATGTGTGGCGACTGTCCAAGACGAGAACCGGCTGCTCTGAAAGCCCTTCCTGCTCTTCACGTACGCTTTCTAGCAGCTCTACGGACACACACGCGTCAGCCTCTTCACTGTCCTACACAGCTAGCACGCTGGCACTTACCGTCAACTTGGAAGCAGCCGCGCAGAAGGCAGTCGCCCTGCAACCGGCGAACAGCGCATCATCGTGGCTACACGCGAGCTGGCCGCACTCGGAGCTTTCGCGGCTCTTCTCTCGCTCTTTCTCGCAGAGCTCCGGCGATGCACAACTCGAACCGCGAAAGCCGCAATGAGCTTTGTGCAAGCTGCGCAGAAGAAACAAGGCACTAAACCGGCAAATGTCCAGCTAATCTCCCACGTGAAAAGGGTCAGCAAGGAAAGCTCTTGCTAACAGCCCAGAAGCATTGCGACTCTTCTCTGGGTGATTTGCCCACCAACACTTCACATCAGCTCAAGCCGGCTGCCCGGAGGAAAAGAGGCTAGGAAAGATCGTAGCAGGCACGGTTGTTGCTGCACGAGAAGTGCCTGCTCCGGAGGCTTCTTGCGAACAGCGCTAAAAGCACGCGAACATCGCGTTTCTGTGCTTTCCTGAACAGCTTGCGCTGGGACAGTTACAGCCGTGTTTTGCAAGCTGTCCGGGGTTCTGAGGCACTAAAAGTGCGGATGTGTGGCGACTGTCCAAGACGAGAACCGGCTGCTCTGAAAGCCCTTCCTGCTCTTCACGTACGCTTTCTAGCAGCTCTACGGACACACACGCGTCAGCCTCTTCACTGTCCTACACAGCTAGCACGCTGGCAGTTACCGTCAACTTGGAAGCAGCCGCGCAGAAGGCAGTCGCCCTGCAACCGGCGAACAGCGCATCATCGCGGCTACACGCGAGCTGGCCGCACTCGGAGCTTTCGCGGCTCTTCTCTCGCTCTTTCTCGCAGAGCTCCGGCGATGCACAACTCGAACCGCGAAAGCCGCAATGAGCTTTGTGCAAGCTGCGCAGAAGAAACAAGGCACTAAACCGGCAAATGTCCAGCTAATCTCCCACGTGAAAAGGGTCAGCAAGGAAAGCTCTTGCTAACAGCCCAGAAGCATTGCGACTCTTCTCTGGGTGATTTGCCCACCAACACTTCACATCAGCTCAAGCCGGCTGCCCGGAGGAAAAGAGGCTAGGAAAGATCGTAGCAGGCACGGTTGTTGCTGCACGAGAAGTGCCTGCTCCGGAGGCTTCTTGCGAACAGCGCTAAAAGCACGCGAACATCGCGTTTCTGTGCTTTCCTGAACAGCTTGCGCTGGGACAGTTACAGCCGTGTTTTGCAAGCTGTCCGGGGTTCTGAGGCACTAAAAGTGCGGATGTGTGGCGACTGTGCAAGACGAGAACCGGCTGCTCTGAAAGCCCTTCCTGCTCTTCACGTGCGCTTTCTAGCAGCTCTACGGACACACACGCGTCAGCCTCTTCACTGTCCTACACAGCTAGCACGCTGGCAGTTACCGTCAACTTGGAAGCAGCCGCGCAGAAGGCAGTCGCCCTGCAACCGGCGAACAGCGCATCATCGCGGCTACACGCGAGCTGGCCGCACTCGGAGCTTTCGCGGCTCTTCTCTCGCTCTTTCTCGCAGAGCTCCGGCGATGCACAACTCGAACCGCGAAAGCCGCAATGAGCTTTGTGCAAGCTGCGCAGAAGAAACAAGGCACTAAACCGGCAAATGTCCAGCTAATCTCCAACGTGAAAAGGGTCAGCAAGGAAAGCTCTTGCTAACAGCCCAGAAGCATTGCGACTCTTCTCTGGGTGATTTGCCCACCAACACTTCACATCAGCTCAAGCCGGCTGCCCGGAGGAAAAGAGGCTAGGAAAGATCGTAGCAGGCACGGTTGTTACTGCACGAGAAGTGCCTGCTCCGGAGGCTTCTTGCGAACAGCGCTAAAAGCACGCGAACATCGCGTTTCTGTGCTTTCCTGAACAGCTTGCGCTGGGACAGTTACAGCCGTGTTTTGCAAGCTGTCCGGGGTTCTGAGGCACTAAAAGTGCGGATGTGTGGCGACTGTGCAAGACGAGAACCGGCTGCTCTGAAAGCCCTTCCTGCTCTTCACGTACGCTTTCTAGCAGCTCTACGGACACACACGCGTCAGCCTCTTCACTGTCCTACACAGCTAGCACGCTGGCAGTTACCGTCAACTTGGAAGCAGCCGCGCAGAAGGCAGTCGCCCTGCAACCGGCGAACAGCGCCTCATCGCGGCTACACGCGAGCTGGCCGCACTCGGAGCTTTCGCGGCTCTTCTCTCGCTCTTTCTCGCAGAGCTCCGGCGATGCACAACTCGAACCGCGAAAGCCGCAATGAGCTTTGTGCAAGCTGCGCAGAAGAAACAAGGCACTAAACCGGCAAATGTCCAGCTAATCTCCCACGTGAAAAGGGTCAGCAAGGAAAGCTCTTGCTAACAGCCCAGAAGCATTGCGACTCTTCTCTGGGTGATTTGCCCACCAACACTTCACATCAGCTCAAGCCGGCTGCCCGGAGGAAAAGAGGCTAGGAAAGATCGTAGCAGGCACGGTTGTTGCTGCACGAGAAGTGCCTGCTCCGGAGGCTTCTTGCGAACAGCGCTAAAAGCACGCGAACATCGCGTTTCTGTGCTTTTCTGAACAGCTTGCGCTGGGACAGTTACAGCCGTGTTTTGCAAGCTGTCCGGGGTTCTGAGGCACTAAAAGTGCGGATGTGTGGCGACTGTCCAAGACGAGAACCGGCTGCTCTGAAAGCCCTTCCTGCTCTTCACGTACGCTTTCTAGCAGCTCTACGGACACACACGCGTCAGCCTCTTCACTGTCCTACACAGCTAGCACGCTGGCAGTTACCGTCAACTTGGAAGCAGCCGCGCAGAAGGCAGTCGCCCTGCAACCGGCGAACAGCGCATCATCGCGGCTACACGCGAGCTGGCCGCACTCGGAGCTTTCGCGGCTCTTCTCTCGCTCTTTCTCGCAGAGCTCCGGCGATGCACAACTCGAACCGCGAAAGCCGCAATGAGCTTTGTGCAAGCTGCGCAGAAGAAACAAGGCACTAAACCGGCAAATGTCCAGCTAATCTCCAACGTGAAAAGGGTCAGCAAGGAAAGCTCTTGCTAACAGCCCAGAAGCATTGCGACTCTTCTCTGGGTGATTTGCCCACCAACACTTCACATCAGCTCAAGCCGGCTGCCCGGAGGAAAAGAGGCTAGGAAAGATCGTAGCAGGCACGGTTGTTGCTGCACGAGAAGTGCCTGCTCCGGAGGCTTCTTGCGAACAGCGCTAAAAGCACGCGAACATCGCGTTTCTGTGCTTTCCTGAACAGCTTGCGCTGGGACAGTTACAGCCGTGTTTTGCAAGCTGTCCGGGGTTCTGAGGCACTAAAAGTGCGGATGTGTGGCGACTGTGCAAGACGAGAACCGGCTGCTCTGAAAGCCCTTCCTGCTCTTCACGTACGCTTTCTAGCAGCTCTACGGACACACACGCGTCAGCCTCTTCACTGTCCTACACAGCTAGCACGCTGGCAGTTACCGTCAACTTGGAAGCAGCCGCGCAGAAGGCAGTCGCCCTGCAACCGGCGAACAGCGCATCATCGCGGCTACACGCGAGCTGGCCGCACTCGGAGCTTTCGCGGCTCTTCTCTCGCTCTTTCTCGCAGAGCTCCGGCGATGCACAACTCGAACCGCGAAAGCCGCAATGAGCTTTGTGCAAGCTGCGCAGAAGAAACAAGGCACTAAACCGGCAAATGTCCAGCTAATCTCCCACGTGAAAAGGGTCAGCAAGGAAAGCTCTTGCTAACAGCCCAGAAGCATTGCGACTCTTCTCTGGGTGATTTGACCACCAACACTTCACATCAGCTCAAGCCGGCTGCCCGGAGGAAAAGAGGCTAGGAAAGATCGTAGCAGGCACGGTTGTTGCTGCACGAGAAGTGCCTGCTCCGGAGGCTTCTTGCGAACAGCGCTAAAAGCACGCGAACATCGCGTTTCTGTGCTTTCCTGAACAGCTTGCGCTGGGACAGTTACAGCCGTGTTTTGCAAGCTGTCCGGGGTTCTGAGGCACTAAAAGTGCGGATGTGTGGCGACTGTGCCCAAGACGAGAACCGGCTGCTCTGAAAGCCCTTCCTGCTCTTCACGTACGCTTTCTAGCAGCTCTACGGACACACACGCGTCAGCCTCTTCACTGTCCTACACAGCTAGCACGCTGGCAGTTACCGTCAACTTGGAAGCAGCCGCGCAGAAGGCACGTCGCCCTGCCAACCGGCGAACAGCGCATCATCGCGGCTACACGCGAGCTGGCCGCACTCGGAGCTTTCGCGGCTCTTCTCTCGCTCTTTCTCGCAGAGCTCCGGCGATGCACAACTCGAACCGCGAAAAGCCGCAATGAGCTTTGTGCAAGCTGCGCAGAAGAAACAAGGCACTAAACCGGCAAATGTCCAGCTAATCTCCAACGTGAAAAGGGTCAGCAAGGAAAGCTCTTGCTAACAGCCCAGAAGCATTGCGACTCTTCTCTGGGTGATTTGCCCACCAACACTTCACATCAGCTCAAGCCGGCTGCCCGGAGGAAAAGAGGCTAGGAAAGATCGTAGCAGGCACGGTTGTTGCTGCACGAGAAGTGCCTGCTCCGGAGGCTTCTTGCGAACAGCGCTAAAAGCACGCGAACATCGCGTTTCTGTGCTTTCCTGAACAGCTTGCGCTGGGACAGTTACAGCCGTGTTTTGCAAGCTGTCCGGGGTTCTGAGGCACTAAAAGTGCGGATGTGTGGCGACTGTGCAAGACGAGAACCGGCTGCTCTGAAAGCCCTTCCTGCTCTTCACGTACGCTTTCTAGCAGCTCTACGGACACACACGCGTCAGCCTCTTCACTGTCCTACACAGCTAGCACGCTGGCAGTTACCGTCAACTTGGAAGCAGCCGCGCAGAAGGCAGTCGCCCTGCAACCGGCGAACAGCGCATCATCGCGGCTACACGCGAGCTGGCCGCACTCGGAGCTTTCGCGGCTCTTCTCTCGCTCTTTCTCGCAGAGCTCCGGCGATGCACAACTCGAACCGCGAAAGCCGCAATGAGCTTTGTGCAAGCTGCGCAGAAGAAACAAGGCACTAAACCGGCAAATGTCCAGCTAATCTCCCACGTGAAAAGGGTCAGCAAGGAAAGCTCTTGCTAACAGCCCAGAAGCATTGCGACTCTTCTCTGGGTGATTTGCCCACCAACACTTCACATCAGCTCAAGCCGGCTGCCCGGAGGAAAAGAGGCTAGGAAAGATCGTAGCAGGCACGGTTGTTGCTGCACGAGAAGTGCCTGCTCCGGAGGCTTCTTGCGAACAGCGCTAAAAGCACGCGAACATCGCGTTTCTGTGCTTTCCTGAACAGCTTGCGCTGGGACAGTTACAGCCGTGTTTTGCAAGCTGTCCGGGTTCTGAGGCACTAAAAGTGCGGATGTGTGGCGACTGCCCAAGACGAGAACCGGCTGCTCTGAAAGCCCTTCCTGCTCTTCACGTACGCTTTCTAGCAGCTCTACGGACACACACGCGTCAGCCTCTTCACTGTCCTACACAGCTAGCACGCTGGCAGTTACCGTCAACTTGGAAGCAGCCGCGCAGAAGGCAGTCGCCCTGCAACCGGCGAACAGCGCATCATCGCGGCTACACGCGAGCTGGCCGCACTCGGAGCTTTCGCGGCTCTTCTCTCGCTCTTTCTCGCAGAGCTCCGGCGATGCACAACTCGAACCGCGAAAGCCGCAATGAGCTTTTGTGCAAGCTGCGCAGAAGAAACAAGGCACTAAACCGGCAAATGTCCAGCTAATCTCCCACGTGAAAAGGGTCAGCAAGGAAAGCTCTTGCTAACAGCCCAGAAGCATTGCGACTCTTCTCTGGGTGATTTGACCACCAACACTTCACATCAGCTCAAGCCGGCTGCCCGGAGGAAAAGAGGCTAGGAAAGATCGTAGCAGGCACGGTTGTTGCTGCACGAGAAGTGCCTGCTCCGGAGGCTTCTCGCGAACAGCGCTAAAAGCACGCGAACATCGCGTTTCTGTGCTTTCCTGAACAGCTTGCGCTGGGACAGTTACAGCCGTGTTTTGCAAGCTGTCCGGGGTTCTGAGGCACTAAAAGTGCGGATGTGTGGCGACTGTGCAAGACGAGAACCGGCTGCTCTGAAAGCCCTTCCTGCTCTTCACGTACGCTTTCTAGCAGCTCTACGGACACACACGCGTCAGCCTCTTCACTGTCCTACACAGCTAGCACGCTGGCAGTTACCGTCAACTTGGAAGCAGCCGCGCAGAAGGCAGTCGCCCTGCAACCGGCGAACAGCGCATCATCGCGGCTACACGCGAGCTGGCCGCACTCGGAGCTTTCGCGGCTCTTCTCTCTCTCTTTCTCGCAGAGCTCCGGCGATGCACAACTCGAACCGCGAAAGCCGCAATGAGCTTTGTGCAAGCTGCGCAGAAGAAACAAGGCACTAAACCGGCAAATGTCCAGCTAATCTCCCACGTGAAAAGGGTCAGCAAGGAAAGCTCTTGCTAACAGCCCAGAAGCATTGCGACTCTTCTCTGGGTGATTTGCCCACCAACACTTCACATCAGCTCAAGCCGGCTGCCCGGAGGAAAAGAGGCTAGGAAAGATCGTAGCAGGCACGGTTGTTGCTGCACGAGAAGTGCCTGCTCCGGAGGCTTCTTGCGAACAGCGCTAAAAGCACGCGAACATCGCGTTTCTGTGCTTTCCTGAACAGCTTGCGCTGGGACAGTTACAGCCGTGTTTTGCAAGCTGTCCGGGGTTCTGAGGCACTAAAAGTGCGGATGTGTGGCGACTGCCCAAGACGAGAACCGGCTGCTCTGAAAGCCCTTCCTGCTCTTCACGTACGCTTTCTAGCAGCTCTACGGACACACACGCGTCAGCCTCTTCACTGTCCTACACAGCTAGCACGCTGGCAGTTACCGTCAACTTGGAAGCAGCCGCGCAGAAGGCACTCGCCCTCCAAACGGCGAACAGCGCATCATCGCGGCTACACACGCGAGCTGGCCGCACTCGGAGCTTTCGCGGCTCTTCTCTCGCTCTTTCTCGCAGAGCTCCGGCGATGCACAACTCGAACCGCGAAAGCCGCAATGAGCTTTGTGCAAGCTGCGCAGAAGAAACAAGGCACTAAACCGGCAAATGTCCAGCTAATCTCCCACGTGAAAAGGGTCAGCAAGGAAAGCTCTTGCTAACAGCCCAGAAGCATTGCGACTCTTCTCTGGGTGATTTGCCCACCAACACTTCACATCAGCTCAAGCCGGCTGCCCGGAGGAAAAGAGGCTAGGAAAGATCGTAGCAGGCACGGTTGTTGCTGCACGAGAAGTGCCTGCTCCGGAGGCTTCTTGCGAACAGCGCTAAAAGCACGCGAACATCGCGTTTCTGTGCTTTCCTGAACAGCTTGCGCTGGGACAGTTACAGCCGTGTTTTGCAAGCTGTCCGGGTTCTGAGGCACTAAAAGTGCGGATGTGTGGCGACTGTGCAAGACGAGAACCGGCTGCTCTGAAAGCCCTTCCTGCTCTTCACGTACGCTTTCTAGCAGCTCTACGGACACACACGCGTCAGCCTCTTCACTGTCCTACACAGCTAGCACGCTGGCAGTTACCGTCAACTTGGAAGCAGCCGCGCAGAAGGCAGTCGCCCTGCAACCGGCGAACAGCGCATCATCGCGGCTACACGCGAGCTGGCCGCACTCGGAGCTTTCGCGGCTCTTCTCTCGCTCTTTCTCGCAGAGCTCCGGCGATGCACAACTCGAACCGCGAAAGCCGCAATGAGCTTTGTGCAAGCTGCGCAGAAGAAACAAGGCACTAAACCGGCAAATGTCCAGCTAATCTCCCACGTGAAAAGGGTCAGCAAGGAAAGCTCTTGCTAACAGCCCAGAAGCATTGCGACTCTTCTCTGGGTGATTTGCCCACCAACACTTCACATCAGCTCAAGCCGGCTGCCCGGAGGAAAAGAGGCTAGGAAAGATCGTAGCAGGCACGGTTGTTGCTGCACGAGAAGTGCCTGCTCCGGAGGCTTCTCGCGAACAGCGCTAAAAGCACGCGAACATCGCGTTTCTGTGCTTTCCTGAACAGCTTGCGCTGGGACAGTTACAGCCGTGTTTTGCAAGCTGTCCGGGGTTCTGAGGCACTAAAAGTGCGGATGTGTGGCGACTGTGCAAGACGAGAACCGGCTGCTCTGAAAGCCCTTCCTGCTCTTCACGTACGCTTTCTAGCAGCTCTACGGACACACACGCGTCAGCCTCTTCACTGTCCTACACAGCTAGCACGCTGGCAGTTACCGTCAACTTGGAAGCAGCCGCGCAGAAGGCAGTCGCCCTGCAACCGGCGAACAGCGCATCATCGCGGCTACACGCGAGCTGGCCGCACTCGGAGCTTTCGCGGCTCTTCTCTCGCTCTTTCTCGCAGAGCTCCGGCGATGCACAACTCGAACCGCGAAAGCCGCAATGAGCTTTGTGCAAGCTGCGCAGAAGAAACAAGGCACTAAACCGGCAAATGTCCAGCTAATCTCCCACGTGAAAAGGGTCAGCAAGGAAAGCTCTTGCTAACAGCCCAGAAGCATTGCGACTCTTCTCTGGGTGATTTGCCCACCAACACTTCACATCAGCTCAAGCCGGCTGCCCGGAGGAAAAGAGGCTAGGAAAGATCGTAGCAGGCACGGTTGTTGCTGCACGAGAAGTGCCTGCTCCGGAGGCTTCTTGCGAACAGCGCTAAAAGCACGCGAACATCGCGTTTCTGTGCTTTCCTGAACAGCTTGCGCTGGGACAGTTACAGCCGTGTTTTGCAAGCTGTCCGGGGTTCTGAGGCACTAAAAGTGCGGATGTGTGGCGACTGCCCAAGACGAGAACCGGCTGCTCTGAAAGCCCTTCCTGCTCTTCACGTACGCTTTCTAGCAGCTCTACGGACACACACGCGTCAGCCTCTTCACTGTCCTACACAGCTAGCACGCTGGCAGTTACCGTCAACTTGGAAGCAGCCGCGCAGAAGGCAGTCGCCCTGCAACCGGCGAACAGCGCATCATCGCGGCTACACGCGAGCTGGCCGCACTCGGAGCTTTCGCGGCTCTTCTCTCGCTCTTTCTCGCAGAGCTCCGGCGATGCACAACTCGAACCGCGAAAGCCGCAATGAGCTTTGTGCAAGCTGCGCAGAAGAAACAAGGCACTAAACCGGCAAATGTCCAGCTAATCTCCCACGTGAAAAGGGTCAGCAAGGAAAGCTCTTGCTAACAGCCCAGAAGCATTGCGACTCTTCTCTGGGTGATTTGACCACCAACACTTCACATCAGCTCAAGCCGGCTGCCCGGAGGAAAAGAGGCTAGGAAAGATCGTAGCAGGCACGGTTGTTGCTGCACGAGAAGTGCCTGCTCCGGAGGCTTCTCTGCGAACAGCGCTAAAAGCACGCGAACATCGCGTTTCTGTGCTTTCCTGAACAGCTTGCGCTGGGACAGTTACAGCCGTGTTTTGCAAGCTGTCCGGGGTTCTGAGGCACTAAAAGTGCGGATGTGTGGCGACTGTGCAAGACGAGAACCGGCTGCTCTGAAAGCCCTTCCTGCTCTTCACGTACGCTTTCTAGCAGCTCTACGGACACACACGCGTCAGCCTCTTCACTGTCCTACACAGCTAGCACGCTGGCAGTTACCGTCAACTTGGAAGCAGCCGCGCAGAAGGCAGTCGCCCTGCAACCGGCGAACAGCGCATCATCGCGTCTACACGCGAGCTGGCCGCACTCGGAGCTTTCGCGGCTCTTCTCTCGCTCTTTCTCGCAGAGCTCCGGCGATGCACAACTCGAACCGCGAAAGCCGCAATGAGCTTTGTGCAAGCTGCGCAGAAGAAACAAGGCACTAAACCGGCAAATGTCCAGCTAATCTCCCACGTGAAAAGGGTCAGCAAGGAAAGCTCTTGCTAACAGCCCAGAAGCATTGCGACTCTTCTCTGGGTGATTTGCCCACCAACACTTCACATCAGCTCAAGCCGGCTGCCCGGAGGAAAAGAGGCTAGGAAAGATCGTAGCAGGCACGGTTGTTGCTGCACGAGAAGTGCCTGCTCCGGAGGCTTCTTGCGAACAGCGCTAAAAGCACGCGAACATCGCGTTTCTGTGCTTTCCTGAACAGCTTGCGCTGGGACAGTTACAGCCGTGTTTTGCAAGCTGTCCGGGGTTCTGAGGCACTAAAAGTGCGGATGTGTGGCGACTGCCCAAGACGAGAACCGGCTGCTCTGAAAGCCCTTCCTGCTCTTCACGTACGCTTTCTAGCAGCTCTACGGACACACACGCGTCAGCCTCTTCACTGTCCTACACAGCTAGCACGCTGGCAGTTACCGTCAACTTGGAAGCAGCCGCGCAGAAGGCACTCGCCCTCCAACCGGCGAACAGCGCATCATCGCGGCTACACGCGAGCTGGCCGCACTCGGAGCTTTCGCGGCTCTTCTCTCGCTCTTTCTCGCAGAGCTCCGGCGATGCACAACTCGAACCGCGAAAGCCGCAATGAGCTTTGTGCAAGCTGCGCAGAAGAAACAAGGCACTAAACCGGCAAATGTCCAGCTAATCTCCAACGTGAAAAGGGTCAGCAAGGAAGCTCTTGCTAACAGCCCAGAAGCATTGCGACTCTTCTCTGGGTGATTTGCCCCACCAACACTTCACATCAGCTCAAGCCGGCTGCCCGGAGGAAAAGAGGCTAGGAAAGATCGTAGCAGGCACGGTTGTTGCTGCACGAGAAGTGCCTGCTCCGGAGGCTTCTTGCGAACAGCGCTAAAAGCACGCGAACATCGCGTTTCTGTGCTTTCCTGAACAGCTTGCGCTGGGACAGTTACAGCCGTGTTTTGCAAGCTGTCCGGGGTTCTGAGGCACTAAAAGTGCGGATGTGTGGCGACTGTCCAAGACGAGAACCGGCTGCTCTGAAAGCCCTTCCTGCTCTTCACGTACGCTTTCTAGCAGCTCTACGGACACACACGCGTCAGCCTCTTCACTGTCCTACACAGCTAGCACGCTGGCAGTTACCGTCAACTTGGAAGCAGCCGCGCAGAAGGCAGTCGCCCTGCAACCGGCGAACAGCGCATCATCGCGGCTACACGCGAGCTGGCCGCACTCGAGCTTTCGCGGCTCTTCTCTCGCTCTTTCTCGCAGAGCTCCGGCGATGCACAACTCGAACCGCGAAAGCCGCAATGAGCTTTGTGCAAGCTGCGCAGAAGAAACAAGGCACTAAACCGGCAAATGTCCAGCTAATCTCCCACGTGAAAAGGGTCAGCAAGGAAAGCTCTTGCTAACAGCCCAGAAGCATTGCGACTCTTCTCTGGGTGATTTGACCACCAACACTTCACATCAGCTCAAGCCGGCTGCCCGGAGGAAAAGAGGCTAGGAAAGATCGTAGCAGGCACGGTTGTTGCTGCACGAGAAGTGCCTGCTCCGGAGGCTTCTTGCGAACAGCGCTAAAAGCACGCGAACATCGCGTTTCTGTGCTTTCCTGAACAGCTTGCGCTGGGACAGTTACAGCCGTGTTTTGCAAGCTGTCCGGGGTTCTGAGGCACTAAAAGTGCGGATGTGTGGCGACTGTGCAAGACGGAGAACCGGCTGCTCTGAAAGCCCTTCCTGCTCTTCACGTAGCGCTTTCTAGCAGCTCTACGGACACACACGCGTCAGCCTCTTCACTGTCCTACACAGCTAGCACGCTGGCAGTTACCGTCAACTTGGAAGCAGCCGCGCAGAAGGCAGTCGCCCTGCAACCGGCGAACAGCGCATCATCGCGGCTACACGCGAGCTGGCCGCACTCGGAGCTTTCGCGGCTCTTCTCTCGCTCTTTCTCGCAGAGCTCCGGCGATGCACAACTCGAACCGCGAAAGCCGCAATGAGCTTTGTGCAAGCTGCGCAGAAAGAAACAAGGCACTAAACCGGCAAATGTCCAGCTAATCTCCAACGTGAAAAGGGTCAGCAAGGAAAGCTCTTGCTAACAGCCCAGAAGCATTGCGACTCTTCTCTGGGTGATTTGCCCACCAACACTTCACATCAGCTCAAGCCGGCTGCCCGGAGGAAAAGAGGCTAGGAAAGATCGTAGCAGGCACGGTTGTTGCTGCACGAGAAGTGCCTGCTACGGAGGCTTCTTGCGAACAGCGCTAAAAGCACGCGAACATCGCGTTTCTGTGCTTTCCTGAACAGCTTGCGCTGGACAGTTACAAGCCGTGTTTTGCAAGCTGTCCGGGGTTCTGAGGCACTAAAAGTGCGGATGTGTGGCGACTGTGCAAGACGAGAACCGGCTGCTCTGAAAGCCCTTCCTGCTCTTCACGTGCGCTTTCTAGCAGCTCTACGGACACACACACGCGTCAGCCTCTTCACTGTCCTACACAGCTAGCACGCTGGCAGTTACCGTCAACTTGGAAGCAGCCGCGCAGAAGGCAGTCGCCCTGCAACCGGCGAACAGCGCATCATCGCGGCTACACGCGAGCTGGCCGCACTCGGAGCTTTCGCGGCTCTTCTCTCGCTCTTTCTCGCAGAGCTCCGGCGATGCACAACTCGAACCGCGAAAGCCGCAATGAGCTTTGTGCAAGCTGCGCAGAAGAAACAAGGCACTAAACGGCAAATGTCCAGCTAATCTCCAACGTGAAAAGGGTCAGCAAGGAAAGCTCTTGCTAACAGCCCAGAAGCATTGCGACTCTTCTCTGGGTGATTTGCCCACCAACACTTCACATCAGCTCAAGCCGGCTGCCCGGAGGAAAAGAGGCTAGGAAAGATCGTAGCAGGCACGGTTGTTACTGCACGAGAAGTGCCTGCTCCGGAGGCTTCTTGCGAACAGCGCTAAAAAGCACCGCGAACATCGCGTTTCTGTGCTTTCCTGAACAGCTTGCGCTGGGACAGTTACAGCCGTGTTTTGCAAGCTGTCCGGGGTTCTGAGGCACTAAAAGTGCGGATGTGTGGCGACTGTGCAAGACGAGAACCGGCTGCTCTGAAAGCCCTTCCTGCTCTTCACGTACGATTTCTAGCAGCTCTACGGACACACACGCGTCAGCCTCTTCACTGTCCTACACAGCTAGCACGCTGGCAGTTACCGTCAACTTGGAAAGCAGCCGCGCAGAAGGCAGTCGCCCTGCAACCGGCGAACAGCGCATCATCGCGGCTACCACGCGAGCTGGCCGCACTCGGAGCTTTCGCGGCTCTTCTCTCGCTCTTTCTCGCAGAGCTCCGGCGATGCACAACTCGAACCGCGAAAGCCGCAATGAGCTTTGTGCAAGCTGCGCAGAAGAAACAAGGCACTAAACCGGCAAATGTCCAGCTAATCTCCCACGTGAAAAGGGTCAGCAAGGAAAGCTCA